>NC_135237.1:418546372-418859341 GCF_051348905.1 Ranitomeya variabilis | reverse complement strand
GCTGATCAGGATGATTGGGTGACCTTCTTGCCATTGGCCGAGTTCGCCCTTAATAATAGGGCTAGTTTTGCTACTTTGGTTTCGCCTTTTTTTGTAATTCTGGTTTTCATCCTCGTTTTTCTTCGGGGCAGGTTGAGCCTTCTGACTGTCCTGGTGTGGATTCGTGGTGGACAGGTTGCAGCAGATTTGGACTCACGTGGTGGACAATTTGACGTTGTCTCAGGAGAAGGCGCAACATTTTGCTAACCGCCGTCGCTGTGTTGGTCTCCGACTTTGTGTTGGGGATTTGGTTTGGTTGTCTTCTCGTTATGTTCCTATGAAGGTTTCTTCTCCTAAGTTCAAGTCTCGTTTCATTGGTCCTTATAAGATTTCTGAAATTATCAATCCTGTGTCGTTTTGTTTGGCCCTTCGAACTTCTTTTGCCATCCATAATGTGTTCCATAGGTCGTTGTTGCGGAAATATGTGGCGCCTATGGTTCCCTCCGTTGATCCTCCTGCTCCGGTGTTGGTTGAGGGGGAGTTGGAGTATGTGGTGGAGAAGATTTTGGATTCTCGTGTTTCGAGACGGAAGCTTCAGTACCTGGTTAAATGGAAGGGCTATGGTCAGGAGGATAATTCCTGGGTTGTTGCCTCCGATGTCCATGCTGCCGATTTGGTTCGTGCCTTTCATTTGGCTCGTCCTGATCGGCCTGGGGGCTCTGGTGAGGGTTCGGTGACCCCTCCTCAAGGGGGGGGTACTGTTGTGAATTCCGTTCTCGGGCTCCCTCCTTTGGTCGTGAATGGTACTTTGGTGACTTCTGTTCTTGGACACCCTCTGGTGGCTTTGAGTGGAACTGCTGATCTTTGAGGTTGGCTTTCTCAGCTACCCTCGCTTATTGCTTCTCTGGCTTCCCTATTTAACTCTGCCCAGGTCGTTAGTTCATGCCAGCTGTCAATGTCTCAGTACTGGTTCAGATCTCTCTTGGATTTCTCAGATGACCTGTCTACTGCAGCAGAAGCTAAGTCCCTGCTAGTTCATTTGTTGTTTATTGGTTTTTGAATATATTTCTCAGTACCTGCTATTTTTCTTGTCCAGCTTGCTATTATGATATTTCCTTTCTAGCTGGAAGCTCTGGGGATGCAGAGCTGCACCTCCACACCGTGAGTCGGTGTGGAGGTCTTTTTGCACACTCTGCGTGGTTTTGGTAGTTTTTAATACTGACCGCATAGTTCCCTTTCCTATCCTCTGTCTTTCTAGAGAAGATTCGGCCTCCTTTGCTAAAATCTGTTTCATTCCTGTGTTTGTTACTTCCCTCTTAACTCACAGTCAATATTTGTGGGGGGCTACCTTTACTTTGGGGAATTTCTCTGAGGCAAGGTAGGCTGCTATTTCTATCTTTAGGGGTAGTTAGCTCTTAGGCTGTGAAGAGGCGTCTAGGGAGAGTTAGGCACGCTCCACGGCTATTTCTAGTGTTTGTAATAGGATTAGGGATTGCGGTCAGTAGAGTTTCCACCTCCTCAGAGCTTGTCCCAGGTTTTCGGTTTTAACCACCAGGTCATTTCGGGTGCTCCTAACCACCAGGTCCATAACAAGAGTGCTCCTCTCTTCCTGGACGCTCTGAGGCAGGTCTTTTTGGGACCTCGTGTCACTCACGATACCGTGCTCCAATTGTTGGCAAATACTCAGGGTTCGTCCATGGTCAGCCAGTTTGCCGTTCAATTTCGGACTCTAGCCTCTGAGCTAGAATGGCCAGATAAAGTCCTTATTCCGATGTTCTGGAAAGGACTGGCAGACCATGTAAAGAACGCCTTGGCCACCAGGGAGATTCCTGCCACACTGGAGGAGCTCATTTCAGTATCTACCCGCATCGACCTCCGTTTTAACGAGCGGAGGTTGGAGCAGACCCAGTGTAGGCATAGGTTTCAGTTGGCTCCCACCTTTGCCAAACCTCTAGAATCTCCTGTTCTGGCATCCGACGCCCATGAGGCCATGGAGGTTTCTCGAGCAGGACCTAAGTCTCAGACCGCTCGAGTACCTGCGGTGTGTAAAAATTGTCAACAACTGGGACATTACGCTAATAAGTGTCCACAGCGGTCGGGAAAACGATCGCGTCAAGTGACCATAGGAGGGGGTTCACTAGACACAGCAGCCTTTTCCTCCAAGCTGTCCTTTAAAGGGACAATTCTGTTGGGTTCATCCACTCTTGCAGTTGAGCTTTGTGTGGATTCAGGTGCAGAGGGAAATTTCATGTCCTCTGCTTTTGCTCTGCGCCACGCAGTACCTCTGGTGTTGCTCACCAAACCAGTAACTGTTAGAGTGGTGAATGGGTCGACACTTCCATTACAAATCACACACCAGACTGTCCCTTTCACATTAGCCATGTCCCCATCCCACCAGGAGATTATTTCCCTTCTTGTCCTTCCCGAGGGAATGGATGAGATTCTGCTGGGAATACCCTTGCTCCGTTTCCACTCTCCACATATTGAGTGGACCTCAGGGAGGATATTGGGTTGGAGTGAATCTTGTAAGGGCCGATGTGTGAAAGAGTGCATTCAGGTTTCCACCACGGAGATACCCGCAGATCTCTCTTCTCTTCCCGAATGCTATTGGTCCTATGCAGACGTTTTCTCCAAAAAGGCTGCGGAGACCCTTCCGCCTCACCTTCCCTATGACTGTCCTATAGATCTCTTGCCTGGAGCAGAACCTCCTCGGGGACGTGTCTATCCCCTCTCTCTCCCGGAAACGGAGGCTATGTCCCAATACATCCAGGAGAATTTGGCAAGAGGGTTCATTAGGAAGTCAGTGTCACCTGCAGGGGTGGGGTTCTTTTTAGTTCAAAAAAAGAATGGAGAGTTACATCCTTGCATAGATTACAGGGGTCTTAACGCCATCACTGTTAAGAATAAGTACCCGCTGCCCCTGATTTCTGAGCTTTTTGATAGGCTACGGGGAGCAAGGGTATTTACCAAATTAGATCTGCGGGGTGCTTAAAACCTGATTCGCATCCGTGAGGGGGACGAATGGATGACGGCGTTTAACACCAGAGATGGGCACTATGAGTATCTAGTGATGCCCTTCGGGCTCTGTAATGCCCCGGCCATTTTCCAAGACTTTGTCAACGACATCTTCCGGGATATGCTCTCCACCTCGGTCGTAGTCTATCTGGATGATATTCTCATCTTTTCTCCAGATATTGACTCCCACTGGAGAGATGTTGGCAGAGTCTTCGACCTCTTACGGGGAAATTCCCTGTATGCTAAGTTGGAGAAGTGTATGTTTGAGCAGGAGTCTTTACCTTTCCTGGGCTATATCATCTCCGCCCAGAGATTGGCTATTGATCCTGCCAAACTACAGGCTGTGATGGACTGGCAAGAACCCCATTCTCTTAAAGCGGTGCAGCGCTTTATGGGGTTCATTAAATATTACCACCAGTTCATTCCCCACTTCTTAACTTTGGTGGCTCCCTTGGTAGCCCTCACCAAGAAGGGAGCAAATCCCAAATTGTGGTCTGAAGAGGTCTCCAGGGCCTTCTCTTCTATTAAGTCTCATTTTGCTAGCGCTCCCATTCTACATCGCCCCGATGTAGATAAGCCATTTATAATGGAGGTGGATGCCTCATCCATTGGTGCAGGAGCAGTCCTCTTCCAAAAGGATGCTCAAGGTCGGAAGCATCCTTGCTTCTTCTTCTCCAAGACCTTCACACCAGCGGAGAGGAATTATTCCATCGGGGACAGGGAGTTGCTAGCGATGAAGTTGGCTTTCTCTGAGTGGAGACATCTGTTGGAGGGGGCTCGTTTTCCCTTTCAAGTCTTCACGGACCACAAAAATGTATTATATTTGCCAACAGTTCAGCGGCTAAATTCTCGCCAGGCCAGATGGTCCTTGTTCTTCTCCTGGTTCCATTTCACCCTCCATTATCTCGCTGGGGAGAAGAACATTCGTGCTGATGCCCTCTCTCGCTCTGTTGTGTCATCTGAGGCGGAGGAAGGAGAGCCTCAGCTTATTGTCCCTTCCGAGAGTCTGAGAACCATAGCTCCGGTTTCGCTAGAGTCTGTGCCTCCGGGAAAGACATTTGTACCCATTAATTTGTGACCGGAGGTTCTCTCTTGGGCTCATTTGTCCAGGGTGGGTGGAAACTTTGGGACAAAGAGGACATCTGAGCTGTTGGCGAGGATGTACTGGTGGCCACATATGGTCTGTGATGTCAGAGATTATATTCAGGCTTGTGTCTCCTGCGCCAAAAATAAGTCTCCTCGACAATGGCCAGCTGGGTTACTCTATCCCTTGCCGGTGGCAGACAGGCCCTGGGAAATGGTCGGGATGGACTTTGTGGTGGGTTTACCCAAGTCTCGTGGCTGTACCATCATTTGGGTTATCACTGATCATTTTTCCAAAATGGTGCATTTGGTGCCGCTTCCACGGTTACCTTCTGCACGGGCCTTGGCAGCGTTGTTCATAAAACACATCTTCCGCCTACACGGTATGCCAGACAAAATTGTCAGTGACCGGGGTCCCCAGTTTGCGTCTCGGTTCTGGAGAGAGCTTTGTCGTCTTCTCAGCATTGAGTTAAATCTCTCTTCCGCATATCATCCCGAGACGAATGGGTTGGTAGAGAGGGCCAACCAAACCTTGGTCACATATCTGCGACATTTTGTCTCAGCCAGGCAGGATGACTGGGAATCCTTGCTACCATGGGTGGAGTTTGCGCTGAACAACGCCGTAGCTGACTCCACTGGACAAACCCCATTCCTCCTCAACTATGGTCAGCATCCGCGGGTACCTGTGCCTATGCCCGTGTCTTCCGCCGACTCCAGGGTGGCAGACTGGGCTGTGGAAGCATGGGATATTTGGGACCGCACTCAGGATGACATTTGGGCCTCCAAGGAGAGAATGAGGTCCTCCGCCGATGCACATCGGTGCCCCGCTCCGACCTTTGCTCCTGGTGACTTGGTGTGGCTCTCCACCCGTAACATCAGGCTGCGAGTTGAGTCCACTAAGTTTGCACCTTGCTACTTGGGTCCTTTCAAGGTCCTCGAACAGGTTAACCCTGTGGTCTATTGTTTAGCCCTTCCGCCACACCTTGGTATCACCGACACCTTTCATGTGTCCCTCTTGAAACCCGTATACATGTCCCGGTTTTCCGAGTCATCTGCTGGGACATCGGGTTCGTCTACGGACGATTACGAGGTGAACGCTATTTTGTGGTGCAAGGTGGTACGTGGCAAAAAATTTTATTTGGTGGACTGGAAGAGTTATGGTCCTGAAGACAGGTCTTGGGAGCCTGCTGAGCACATTCGGGCTCCGCAGCTCATTGCTGCCTTCGAGCGTAGTGAGGTCCAAGGAGGGGGGCCATGTTAAGGGTCAAGTTCTTACCTCTGCACAGGGGGAATCTCGGGCCATCTCTGCTGCGGTCTCCCATTCTTCTCCTGCCGCAGTGGAGGCTGCTCAGCAGAGATGTTGGTCTCAGCGTCTCGCTCAATCTGACTCTGTGAAGAGGATTACTGCTGCTTTTCCAGCTTCTGCCATTGAAGTCAGTGCTGGGCAGCGGTGAGCAGATGCTTTTGGGACTAAGTCCTGCTTTTCTCCTTCTGAGCATGCCCAGGGTAAGATCTCTCATTGGAGATCGAGGGTCACATGCTTGGATACTGCAGCAAAGCCCATTGGTCCTCCAGGAAGGTTCTGAAGGTGATCAGGCTTTGAGGCAGCTTCTCATTGGTCCTTCTAGGAAGGTCTTGTTCTGGCTGCAGCTATAAAAGGCACGCATGGCTGCACGGCCATGCACTAGTATCTTTCTAAGTTATGTGCTTTGCGCCAGTGTGGTCATGTAAGATGTGTTCAGGGACCCGGCTGAAATAAGCCCTTAGAATGCTGGCACCTCCGGTGAGGAGTTTGTGTGTTTGTGTATATTCAGGGACCTGGCTGAAATAAGCCCCTAGAATGCTGGCACCTCCAGCGAGGAGTTTTGTGTGTATGCATGACCACTGACTGCTCTCTGTTCGGCAGTTAGCCTGTGCTCCTGTGAAGTCTAACAGGGCGCAGTGCTTTGCTTTCACGGCTGTTCTGTGAGTTAACAGAGCTAGCCAATACCGCCATATAGTGCTGCCATTTGCTAGCAGCAGGTTTTCCTGCACGGTGGACCCCGGGCTGCAAACGCACCAATAACAACAATAAAAAACTATATTTTCTCAGTGCGTTCCGCTAGCCCTAACAAGGGGTTCTCCATTGGAAAAAATCAGTGACCCAGTTACTATAACATATCAAAAGTTTTTGGGCTTTTTTTAGAGTTACGCTTTAAATATACTGTTCTGCAATGTTGGATGGTTTGACCAATTGTTAATATTTTTCTGTCTGTTTGTAAAGTTACTTATCTAGAAAACTCAACGTTTTGGAATTAAAAAAAAATGTAACTTGATCACATTTATACATCTTAGACCCAAAATATGATTAGTGAGAAATGAACCTGCCAGATTCAGCACCCCCAAACTATCATCTCCATTGAACTCAATGGGTATGGAGACTCAGAGGAGTGAAGGATCTGTCCACCACATCCTCATCACTAACCAGATAGTAAAAAGAAAAAATATATATTGCTACTTACCCCTTTGCTGAGGTACTGGCAGACACGGAAGGTCCTCTTCAGTCCTCTTCCATGCACTTCCACATTGTGTGAATAGGTCATCCTACCCGAGGGAATCTCTTTCAGGATTCCTAGCTAGGGATTCCTTTGGTCAAGAAGACTCTCCACACAGGTTGGGACCTCAGCAATAGGGAGAGAAATAATTTTTATTTTCTGATGAGCAAATGCCGAATATTGCCTGTATGGGGTTGGTGTGGTTGAACCTGAGCAGGCAATGTTCGATACAAACTCTGAACTTTCCAGATCGAGTTTGCTCATCACTAGATACAGTATGATATGTAATGAATGACAAAAAGAAGCCATTAAGTGTAACACCACTAGTACATGACAGTAAAATGATGGTCATTTGTCTTAGATCAGGGGTGTCATACTCATATTCACCAAGGGTCACACCAATTTAATGGTTGTCCCCAAAGGGCCATTTGTTGCTGAAAGACTGAATGCACACAACCGCTTCCCGTCCAGAACATGCATTTCTCTGCACAGAACAGTGCATGCCCCTGTATAAGGCATGGCACGGTGGATAAGCTTTTTGCCAGGCATTGTCACATCTTCCCTGGATCTCACTGATATCATGGAGAGCTATGGCTGCAGCTTCCAGTCAATTGTCATTGTTGTTGGTGCTGAAAGTTGCTGATAAACAGCTGGTTCAATGCAGAATACAACTGGACCCTATTCTTGTCCTAATCTGAGGAATGGGTATCTACAGAAAAACGGATCCTGAAGTGAGAATACCACTTTCATCTGCTGCTCCATTCATTTGTATACTGGCAGAGTATTCTGTTAGGGCTAATCCCAAAACCCCCCATCTGAAGACCTGATAAAGAGATTCTGTAGAAGCTGGTTAACCACCACTTTAGTTCAGCAAAGCCAATATCTCCGTTCTGCAGAGATGGTTGGTGGGATTAACCCTGTAGTAAGTCAATCCCCCTGCTTCCATACATACCCTGCATTAAAGGGGTATTCTCATGCCGAACAGCAAAATCAAAATAAGGCAACATGCTTCAGCAATCATGTTGCAGTAAGCATGCTGCCGATCTTTCCCTCCTGGTACTTACCTAGAGGTCTTCTGCTCATCTTTGCCTAATCTTCTCCTGGCTGTGTGGGCTGGCGATGGCCATGCTGGATCCGGAGGCCACCATGAGTCTTGGTGACAGGAGACAGAAGAAAAAGCCGGTCCTAGGAACGCAGAAAAAGAACTCTGACACCAGGTTGAGTTGAGCCACAACGTGTTTCAACGGCATACACCGTCTTCTTCAGGTGGACTACGTTGAAACGCGTTGTGGCTCTACTCAACCTGGTGTCAGAGTCCTTTTTTTCTGTGCTCCTAGGACCGGCTTTTTCTTCTCTAACCAGATTTTATATCCTCTATTGGGGGTGCCCAGCTGGAGCTGCGGGGACTTGGCTGTCTACCTTCCCCTTCCTGGGATTACTGCCAGCGCTCTACTTACAAACTGCCAACTAATGATCTATATATGCAATTCCTTGGTGACAGGAGGGGCATCCTGCCCACAGGATTGACTAATGAATGGGGCAGCAGTGACGTCTGGTCGGTGAGCAGCCTGGAGACATTCGGCCTCACTGCTGCGGCATTCAACAGGCTTCATGGATCAGTGATCCAGGGAAGATGAAAAGACAGCCAAAAGCAGAAGAAGACATCACAGGGAACTGCTAGACTGCACTCCATGACCCAAGGAGCTGCAGCTGCGACAGGTAAGTATGTCCATTTTTTTGTCCTAGGGTGATACTACTCCTTTAAGGCCAGCCAGAAAAGGCACTGGGTGAGCTGCTGAGCAGGCAGCCACAGGAATCCCCAGCAATTAGGGTCCTGTATATTTTACCCCAGGTATGTTCAGATGTTTTGATCCCTGCATGTTGACCCCAAAAGTTGAGGGTGAAACATCTGGGGTCAAAATGTTAGGTGCGAAACATCAGATGGTGACACATCCAGGGACAAAATGCTGTAGGAGAAACATTCGGGGGTGAAACATCCAGGGGCAAACTGCTGGGGCAAACTGCTGGGGGCGAAACTGATGACGGACAGGAATTCATGAACCACAAGGGTACAAACATTTGGGGGCGAACTGCCGGGGGTCAACGGCTGGGGGCGAAATATTGATGATGGAAGGGAATTCATGAGCCACAAGGGTGCAAACATCTGGGGCTAACTGCCGGGGGCAAAACATCCACTGGGGACGAAATGGGCGGGGGCGAAATGTACCCAGGGGCGAACTGCTGGGGGTGAAATGTGCGGGGGTGAAATGTGCGGGGGCGAAACATCCTGGGGGCCAAATGCTGGGGACAAAATGTGTGGGGGTGAAATGTACCCAGGGACGAACTGCTGGGGGCAAACTGCTGGGGGTGAACTGCTGGAGGCGAACTGCTTGGGGCGAAATGTGCGGGGGCGAAATGTGCGGGGGTGAAATGTGCAGGGGTGAAACATCCTGGGGGCCAAAGGCTGGGGACAAAATGTGCGGGGGCGAAATGTACCCAGGGGCGAACTGCTGGGGGCAAACTGCTGGGGGCAAACTGCTGGGGGCGAAGCATCCTAGAACCAATTTTAATAATACTGGCCTTTTGCAGTGTGTTTTAAGATTAGCAACAGTGCTTTACAATAATTATACTGTTTATGTATAATTCCTTTTTAACTGGTAGTGATGAGGAGTCATATGGGGAGACATGTACTTCATGTCTTGAGTCCTTGAAGCATTAGGACTAGTGTTGAGCATTCCGATACCGCAAGTATCGGGTATCGGCCGATACTTGCGGTATCGGAATTCCGATACCGGGATTCCGATACTTGAAGCGTATCGGATACCGGAATCGGAAGTTCCCAGATTCAAACTGCACAAATTCAGCCAATGAGAATGATTCCAAGTGTGGGCACATCCTGTTCAGCATGGAGGGCATGAAACTACTGGCATGGCTGTGATTGGCTGCTGAAATGATGTCATGATGCAGTTTAAAAGTCGCTGGCGCCATTTTGCGCTCACTCTGCTGTGAATTCAGTTAGTGACAGGACGCTGTTTGCTGACTGAGGGCCAGTTTAGAGATAGCGATTTGCTTCTTTGTGCTTTTCAAAGGCTAATTTAGCAACCGCTGTGTTCACCTACTATTCACCTTGCTTTTGCCTTGTAGCGCTGTTTTCACAGCGATCTGCAAGGTCTGTGTGTGTGTGTGTGTGTGTGTGTGTGTGTGTGAGTGCAGCCCACTCTCTAGTCTGAGTGCAGCCACATAGGCCATCCATAGCTGGTTGTATTCAGTTCAGGGAGGGTGGTTCATTGCCTCATACTGTTCTTTTTTTTTTTTTTTTTCCAAGTAGTGTAGTCTGCTGCTAATTTTTTCAAAAAATTCCTATTAGTGTCTTTCCACCCGTCTCCAGCTAATTTGTGGAAAAACACTACATAGGATAACGTAGAGGAGGGTTTTTGGGCCTTGCAGCGCCGTTTACGGCTGTCTGCACGGTCTCCGTGTGACTGCAGCTCACCCTGTAGTCTGTGAGCAGCCATAGCCTGGTTGTCTCCAGCTCAGGGTTCTTCACTGCGTCATACCGCAAAATCAATTTTCCTTTTCTTTTAAGTAGTGCAGGCTGCTGCACATTTTTTAAAAAAATTCCTATTAGTGTCTTTCCACCCGTCTCCAGCTAATTTGTGGAAAAACACTACATAGGATAACGTAGAGGAGGGTTTTTGGGCCTTGCAGCGCTGTTTACGGCTGTCTGCACGGTCTCCGTGTGACTGCAGCTCGCCCTGTAGTCTGTGAGCAGCCATAGCCTGGTTGTCTCCAGCTCAGGGTTCTTCACTGCGTCATACCGCAAAATCAATTTTCCTTTTATTTTAAGTAGTGCAGGCTGCTGCACATTTTTTCAAAAAATTCCTATTAGTGTCTTTCCACCCGTCTCCAGCTAACTTGTGGAAAAACACTACATAGGATAACGTAGAGGAGGGTTTTTGGGCCTTGCAGCGCCGTTTACGGCTGTCTGCACGGTCTCTGTGTGACTGCAGCTCTCTCTGTTGTCAGTTCAGTCCCCAAAAAATAAATAATAAAGTTCACCAAACACACCAGTGACACCACTTAACATTTGTGTAGGCCACATTAGCTCATATTAAAGTCTAGTCCACACTTTAGAAAATTAGTGTGTCTTATACCTGTTAGGAGTTGTTCAGGAATAAGCACACAAAGCCTTTAGTACTTTTCTGCTTATCTTTATCAGTCAACCAAGATGAAGAAGGCAGTGAGTAAGGCACGTGGGCGTGGGCGCGGAGCAGGGAGAGGACGTGGGGATTCTGTGCCTGCTGCGGGCACCGGTGACTCATCAGCACCCACTTTCACCAGGGAACAGTCCTTCATGCGCAGCTTTGTCGCAGAGCGCCGTACACCGCTGCTGCGTGAAGAACAAATTGAAGCCGTTGTCGGATGGATGGCAGCTAATGCATCAACTTCAATTAGTGCCACATCCTCTCAGACACAGAGCACTGGAGAGCAGCCATCTGTCTCTTCACCACCTGCCAAATTGCCCAGGCAGACAGAGAGCCCAGGACAGGAGCCGTCTCTAATTCTGTTCTCTGAATCTCTTGGCTTGGAAACAGGGGGCCAGCCAAGCAGCATTGGAGAAATGGAAGAAGAGGCAGGGTGCAGTGATGCCCAACAGCTTTTTCTCTCTTCCTCTGAAGAGGCGGGTGGGCCAGTGCTTCCGGTCACCACATCGCAGGCCGCATCCGCTGATGATGACACTCAGGTGCCACTTTCTGGTGCGTGCTCTGCTGCTGAGACTACCCAGGAGGAGCAGTTGGGGGCAGAGGGTAGTGTAGATGATGAGGTCCTTGACCCATCTTGGCGTGAGGGACAGGAAGGTGGTGGGAGCAGCTCTGAGGAAGAGATTCCCCGTACGGCCCAAAGAGGGAGAGGGAGGGGGAAGACTGCAGATCCTGCAGCCTCCGCTTTGGCACCCGTTAGGAGCATGTCTCTTCCAAAAGCCAAAAAGGGCGCTCCCAAGACTTGCAGTGCCTGGTCCTTTTTTGACACAGTTGCAGATGACATTTGCTATGTCAAATGCAAGGTGTGTCATCACAAAGTAAAAAGAGGTCGAAATGTCAGCAACCTCAATACCTCCAACATGTGGAAACATGTGCGCAACAGGCACGCGGCGGAGTTAGAAAAACACACTGAAGAGCTAGGCCAAACAACAGTGGCAGCTACCACCTCTTCAGCTCGTGTTGCCTCTTCCTCCAGCTCACACGCAGCTGGTTCGGCTTCCTCCCAGGATCGCCGTGGAAGAACCTCTGGCCCTGCTGTCCAGAGACCCGCTGTAATTCCACCCGCAGCACCACGTTCCCAGTCATCCACACACTCCCAGCCCAGTGTACAGCCATCGGTAGTACAGGCATGGGAGAAAAGGCGGCCGTTCTCGTCAAACCACCCACGAGCACAGGCTCTGACTGCAGGCATTGCCAAACTTCTGTCACTGGAAATGCTGTCATTCAGGCTGGTGGAGACTGACAGCTTCCGTGACTTGATGTCATTGGCAGTCCCACAGTACAATGTGCCCAGCCGCTTTTACTTCAGCAGGCAAGCCGTCCCTGCCCTGCACAAGCATGTGGAGGGACACATAAAACACGCGCTACTAAATGCCGTCAGTAGCAAGGTCCACCTCACCACCGATGCGTGGACCAGTCAACATGGACAGGGGCGATACCTTTCCCTCACTGCCCATTGGCTTAATGTTGTTGAGCCGGGTACAGATCGTGCGAGTGGCGCAGGACATGTCCTGCCCACTCCAAGGATTGCAGGAATAAATTGACTCCTCCTCTTACATCAGTTCCTCAGAATCATCGCTGCAGGAGCCGTCACAGTCCACCTCCACATGGACCCGTGATGAACGTTTACCTGTTACGACCGACATGAGCACAGCTGTGGCCAAACGTCAACAGGCCATCTTGAAATTAATTTCTTTGGGGAATCGAAGCCACACAGCGCAGGAGCTCTGGAATGCCATCAAGCAGGAGAGCGATGTGTGGTTTGTGCCAGCGAATCTCCAGCCAGGCATGGTAGTGTGTGATAATGGCCGAAATCTGGTGGCAGCTCTGGGCCTCGGCAACCTCACTCACATCCCATGTCTGGCACATGTGCTCAATTTGGTCGTGAAGAGTTTTTTGAGGGACTATCCGGATCTTGATGCACTGCTGCACAAGGTCCGCCTAGAGTGTGCTCACTTGCGGCGTTCCAGCACGGCAAAAGCGTGCATTGCGGCTCTGCAGCGCCGACACCACCTGCCGGAACATCGCATCATATGTGACCTACCTACCAGGTGGAATTCCACGTTACATATGTTGGAGCGGTTGTGTGAGCAGCAGCAAGCTGTAATGGAGTACCAGCTGCATCAGGCGCAAAGAAGTCGCACTCCGCGCCGTTCAAACTTCACAACCACAGAGTGGGCCACTATGAATGACGTCTGCCAGGTTTTGCGTCCCTTCGATTATTCCACGCGGATGGCGAGTGCAGATGATGCACTAGTCAGCATGACTGTCCCCCTTATCTGCCTGCTTGAAAAATTACTGCAAGCGCTAAGGGATGATGTTGTGGAAGAGGTGGAGGATGAGGATTCAACATTTCCATCATCTTCTGGACAGTCAGCGCCACGTGGTTCCTCACAAACGCGTAGGCAGGGGACAGTTTGTGAGGAGGATGAGGAGGAGTCAATGGAGGAGGAAGACATCTGTCCAGAGGAGGGAGTTACACAATTGTCCAGTACTCAGTGTGTACAGCGAGGGTGGGGTGATGATGAGCGGGCAGAGATCACGCCTCCAGCAGGGGACAGCGTTTCTTGGGCAGTTGGCAGTCTGCAGCACATGGTGGATTACATGCTGCAGTGCCTGAGAAACGACCGCCGCATCGCCCACATTCTCAACATGTCTGAATATTGGGTGTTCACCCTCCTCGATCCTCGCTACCGGGACAACGTAGAAAGCCTCATCACACCGTTGAACCGGGAGCGAAAAATGCGGGAGTACCAAGACACACTGGTGAATTCCATCATCTTCTCCATTCCAAGTGAGAGAAGTGCTGCTAGTGCATTACAAAGCAGCTTAGTGCGTCCAGGCAGTGATGGAGGCTCTGCACAAAGAGGGAGCAGAAGCAGTGCCTCTGCCCAAGGCAAGACCAGTATGGCCCAACTGTGGCACAGTTTTCTGTGCCCGCCACAAAAGTCAACACCATCACAGACGGCTCCAGTCAGCAGGAGGCAACGGTTCCGTCAGATGGTGACAGACTACATGTCTTGCCCTCTTGCTGTACTCCCAGACGGCTCTTCACCTTTCAAGTTTTGGGTCTCAAAGCTGGATACATGGCCACAGCTAAGCCAGTATGCATTGGAGGTGCTGGCTTGCCCTGCGGCTAGTGTATTATCGGAACGCATCTTTAGTGCTGCAGGTGGTGTAATAACTGACCGTCACATGCGACTATCCTCCGATAACGTTGACCGGCTTACTTTCCTGAAAATGAACAAGGCCTGGATCTCGCAGGAATTTGCCACTCCTCTTCCTGATTAAATATTTAGGTCACTGTATACGTTATCCAGGTCTCCTGTTGTGTTCATCTTTCTACCACCTGAACTTAAATTCCTGGGCTCCAACACCGCCAGTTGAGGCTCAGAAGTGCCGTCTGCACAGTCAAAACATACGACCCAGTGTTATTGGGTTTCAGTAACGTCAGCTGATCCCCAGCTGTGTAGCCGGCAATGTGTCCTGCAACCGCCACGCTGACACAACAACTGAAATGTAAGGGAACCTGTTCCCCCCCCAAGGCATTTGTTACTGAAGGAGCCACCTTGTGCAGCAGTAATGCTGCACAAGGAAAAGGTAGCTATTTTTGTTTAGCTCCTTGCACACGCAGAACTTAACATTTATAAAATGTGTCCACTGATACCGTAAAACCGTCCCGGAGGTGGGACTTTCCTTCGTAATGTGACGCAGCACAGCCGTCATTCTTACCCCCCCCCCGGCGCGGTGCGCCGGCTGCTCAGCGTTGTTTGATTCCGTCCCAGAGCCTGCGCTGTTATGTTATCCCTTGGCCAGGCACACTTAGCGCTGCCCATCTTCTGACATCATTTGTGTCAGGCTGGCTGCGCCTGTGCGGCCGCGCTGGCCGAGAGCCCGCCTCGCAGTGTCTTCTGATTTAATCTCACTGGGGGCCTGAGATCCATGGACATGCGCAGTGCATATCTGAACCTCCACCTCTCACTCATCTCCCTACGGCTTCTTCAGACTGTGCGGTGTCAGCTGGTCCCTAATAGCATGCCACGGCCTTGACACCGCACAGTCTGAAGAAGCCGTAGGGAGTTGAGTGAGAGGCGAGGATATGCACTGCGCATGGCCATGGATCCCAGGCCCGCGGTGGGATTACATTAGACGACACTGCGAGGCGGGCTCTCGGCCAGAACGTCCGCACAGGCGCAGCCAGCCTGACACCAAATGATGCCAGAAAATGGGCAGCACTAAGTGTGCCTGGCCAAGGGATAACATAACAGCGCAGGCTCCGGGAAGGAATCAAACAACGCTGAGGAGCCGGGGCACGGCGCCAAGGGGGTAGGAATGACGGCTGTGCTGCGTCATATTACAAAGGAAAGTCCCACCTCCGGGACGGTCTCACGGTATCAGGGGACACATTTTATAAGTGTTCAGTTCTGTGTTTGCAAGGAGCATAATGAAAAGAGCCACCTTTTCCTTTTGCATCCTTTGTGCTGCACAAGCTGGCTCTTTCAGCTACAAACGCCTTGGGGGGGGTTAAAGGTTCCCTTTCGACTTTCTCCAATCAGGCTTCGGCCTACACTGTGTTCCTCTCCTCCTCCTCCTGTCCCTGGGCTCCAACACCGCTAGTTGTTGCCTGGTAGTGCTGTACGCACAGTCAATAGTCGCTCCTCTGTTATTGGGGTTCAGTAACGTCAGCTGTTCCCCAGCTGTGTGTGTGGCAATCCCTCCTATCTCCTCCACCTCCTCCTCCTCCTCCTGTCCCTGGGCTCCAACACCGCTAGTTGCCGTCCAGAAGTGCTGTCCGCACAGTCCCAACAGTCCCTCCTCTGTTATTGGGGTTCAGTAACGTCAGCTGTTCCCCAGCTGTGTGTGTGGCAATCCCTCCTATCTCCTCCACCTCCTCCTCCTCCTCCTGTCCCTGGGCTCCAACACCGCTAGTTGCCATCCAGAAGTGCTGTCCGCACAGTCCCTCCTCTGTTATTGGTGTTCAGTAACGTCAGCTGTTCCCCAGCTGTGTGTGTGGCAATCCCTCCTATCTCCTCCACCTCCTCCTCCTCCTCCTGTCCCTGGGCTCCAACACCGCTAGTTGCCGTCCAGAAGTGCTGTCCGCACAGTCCCAACAGTCCCTCCTCTGTTATTGGGGTTCAGTAACGTCAGCTGTTCCCCAGCTGTGTGTGTGGCAATCCCTCCTATCTCCTCCACCTCCTCCTCCTGTCCCTGGGCTCCAACACCGCAAGTTGTTGCCTGGTAGTGCTGTACGCACAGTCAACAGTCCCTCCTCTGTTATTGGGGTTCAGTAACGTCAGCTGTTCCCCAGCTGTGTGTGTGGCAATCCCTCCTATCTCCTCCACCTCCTCCTCCTCCTCCTGTCCCTGGGCTCCAACACCGCTAGTTGCCGTCCAGAAGTGCTGTCCGCACAGAGCCAAACACCTCGCCAATGTGTTAGTGGGGTTCAGCACCGCCAGCTGTTCCCCTGCTGTGTATACGGCAACGTGTACTGCGACCGCCACGCAGGCACAACAAGTTAAATTTAAGGGAACCTGTCCCCCCCCCAGGCGTTTGTTACTGAAGGAGCCACCTTGTGCAGCAGTAATGATGCAAAGGGAAAAAGTGCCTCTTTTCGTGGTGCTCCTTGCACATGCTGAACCTAACACTTATGAAATGTGTCCCCTCCTACCGTGATACCGTCCGGTAGGTGGAACTTTCCTTTGTGATGTGACGCAGCACAGCCGTCATTCTTACCCCCTTGGCGCCGTGCACCGCCTCCTCAGCGTTGTTTGAATCAGTCCCGGAGCCTGCGCTGTTAGGTTAGCCCTTGGCCATGCACACATTTTGCGCTGCCCATCTTCTGACATCATTTGGTGTCAGGCTGGCTGCGCCTGTGCGGCTGCGCTGGACGAGATCCCGCCTCGTAGTGTCTTCTGATTTAATCCCACTGGGGGCCTGAGATCCATGGACATGCGCAGTGCATATCTGAACCTCCACCTCTCACTCATCTCCCATATGGCTTCTTCAGACTGTGCGGTGTCAGCTGATCCCTAATAGCATGCCACGGCCGTGACACCGCCCAGTCTGAATAAGCCATAGGGAGGGGAGTGAGAGGTGAGGATATGCACTGTGCATGGCCACGGATCCCAGGCCCGCGGTGGGATTACATTAGACGACACTGCAAGGCGGGATCTCGGCCAGCGCAGCCGCACAGGCGCAGCCAGTCTGACACCAAATGATGTCAGAAGACGGGCAGCGCAAAATGTGTGCATGGCCAAGGGCTAACCTAACAGCGCAGGCTCCGGGACTGATTCAAACAACGCTGAGGAGGCGGCGCACGCCGCCAAGGGGGTAAGAATGACGGCTGTGCTGCGTCACATCACAAAGGAAAGTTCCACCAACCGGACGGTATCACAGTAGGAGAGGACACTTTTCATAAGTGTTAGGTTCAGCATGTGCAAGGACCATAATTAAAAGAGCTAAGTTTACCTTTTCCAGCATTAGTGCTGTACACGATGGCTCTTTCAGCTACAAACACCTGGGGGGGGTTAAAGTTTCCCTTTCAACTTGCTCCAGTGCAGGCTTCGGCCTACACTCTGCTCCCTCTCCTCCTCCTGCTGACCCTGGGCTCTAACACCGCCAGTTGGGGCCCAGATGTGCTAGCTGCACAGAGCCAAACACCAGCCAATGTGTCAGTGGGGTTCAGCACCGCCAGCTGTTCCCCTGCTGTGTAGCCGGCAACGTGTCCTGCAACCATCCACGCAGACACAAGAACTGAAATTGAAGGAAACCTGTCCCCCCTCCCCCAGGCGTTTCTACGTTTTACTGCCACCTTGTACGACAGTAATGCTGCATGTGTGCAAGGTGGCTCAGAAATTTATTCTCCTTGCCCATGTTGAACTGAACACGTCTAAAATGAGTCCTCTGCGACCATTAAAACGTCCCTCAGGTGTGATTTTCCTTTGTATTGACACGCAACAAGCTCCTTGGTAGCGCTGCCCGTCTTCTGGCATCATTGTTTGGCTGCCTGCGCCTCTGCGGCCGCCTTGCCCCACACAACGCCCCTCGGTGTCTTATTTATTTGGACTGCGAGGGTGTGATTGATGGGCATGAACGGTGCATTTCTTCGCCTGTGCCTCATCTCCTTCCACCTTCTTCGGACTGTGCGTCTTCATGGCCGTGGCATGCGATAAGGGATCAGCTGACGCCGCATAGTCTGAAGCAGGTGTAAGAACCCAAGTGAGAGGCGAACATATGTACTGCGCCAGGCCATGAATCCCAGCCCCGCAGTGTTTTAACAATGTTAAGACACTGCGGGGCTGGGATTCATGGTCATCGCAAACCGCAACGGCCGACATTACATGATGTCAGAGAATGGGCAGCGCTAACAGTGCAAGGCCAAGGGATAACACGAAAGCGCAGACTCCTGTGCAACAAATAACGATGCTCAGGAGGCCGCGCAAATCACCAAGGTGGCATTTTTGCCAGCTGTACTGCGTCTCTTTACGAAGGGAACTCCCGCCTCAAAATCAGTTTGACTGTGTAAGGGCCTAAATGTTATACGTGTTCCTTTCAGCGTGTGCAAGGAGCAAAATTAAAAGAGCAACCTTTGACTTGTGCAGCATTACTGCTGCATAAGCTGTGGCTCTTCTACTTTGTAACACCTGAGGGGGGGTTAAAGTTTACCTTTGAAATTGGTTCAATTAGGCTTCGGCCTACACTCCGCTCCCTCTCCTCCTCCTGCTGACCCTGGGCTCTAACACCGCCAGTTGGGGCCCAGATGTGCTGGCTGCACAGAGCCAAACACCTCGCCAATGTGTCAGTGGGGTTCAGCACCGCAAGCTGTTCCCCTGCTGTGTAGCCGGCAACGTGTCCTGCAACTGCCACGCAGACACAACAGACCCAAAGCTGCCGCCAGTGCAGGCTTCGGCCTACACTCTGCTCCCTCTCCTCCTCCTGCTGACCCTGGGCTCTAACACCGCCAGTTGGTGCCCGATACTGCTAGCTGCACAGAGAAAAACACCAGCCAATGTGTCAGTGGGGTTCAGCACCGCCAGCTGTTCCCCTGCTGTGCAGCCGGCATTGTGTCCTGCAACAGCCACGCAGACACAAGAACTGAACTTGAAGGGAACCTGTCCCCCCTCCCCCAGGCGTTTGTATGTTTTCCAGCCACCTTGTACAGCAGTAATGCTGCATGTGTGCAAGGTGGCTCATAAACTTATTCTCCTCGCACATGTGGAACTGAAAACACATCTAAAATGTGTCCTCTGTGTGACCATTTAACCGTCCCGGAGGTGTGACTTTCCTTTGTAATGACACGCTGCAACCCCCTTGGTAGCGCTGCCCGTCTTCTGGCATCATTGTTTGGCTGGCTGCGCCTCTGCGGCCGCCCTGACCCACACAACGCCCCTCGGTGTCTTATTTATTTTGACTGCGAGGGTGTGATTGATGGGCATGAGCAGTGCATATGTTCGCCTGTCCCTCATCTCCTTCCGCCTTCTTCAGACTGTGCGGCTTCATGGCCGTGGCATGCGATAAGGGATCAGCTGACGCCGCACAGTCTGTAGCAGGTGTAAGGACACGAGTGTGAGAGGCGAACATATGTGCTGCGCCAGGCCATGAATCCCAGCCCCGCAGTGTTTTAACTATGTAAAGACACTGCGGGGCTGGCATTCATGGGCATCGCGAACCGCACCAGCCGCCATGAAATGATGTCAGAAGATGGGCAGCGCATGCCCAAGGGATAACGCAACAACGCAGACTCCTGTACATCAAAATGCGATGCTCAGGAGGCCGTGCCACGCACCAAGGTGGTGTTTTTGCCAGCTGTGCTGCGTCTCATTATGAAGGGAACTCCCGCCTCCAAGACAGATTGACTGTATAAGGGCCAAAATGTTGTACGTGTTTCATTCAGCTTGTGCAAGGAACAAAATTAAAAGAGCAACCTTTGACGTGTGCAGCACTACTGCTGCATAAGGCGTGGCTCTTCTACTTTGTAACACCTGAGGGGGGTTTAAAGGTTACCTTTAAAATTGGTTCAATTAGGCTTCAGCCTACACTCTGCTCCCCCTGCAGATCCTGGGCTCTAACACCGCCAGTTGGTGCCCGGTACTGCTAGCTGCACAGAGAAAAACACCAGCCAATGTGTCAGTGGGGTTCAGCACCGCCAGCTGTTCCCCTGCTGTGTAGCCGGCAACGTGTCCTGCAAATGCCACGCAGACACAAAGCTGCCGCCAGTGCAGGCTTCGGCCTACACTCTGCTCCCTCTCCTCCTGCTGACCCTGGGCTCTAACACCGCCAGTTGGGGCCCGGTACTGCTAGCTGCACAGAGAAAAACACCAGCCAATGTGTCAGTGGGGTTCAGCACCGCCAGCTGTTCCCCTGCTGTGCAGCCGGCAACGTGTCCTGCAACAGCCACGCAGACACAAGAACTGAAATTGAAGGGAACCTGTCCCCCCTCCCCCAGGTGTTTGTATGTTTTCCAGCCACCTTGTACAGCAGTAATGCTGCATGTGTGCAAGGTGGCTCATAAACTTATTCTCCTTGCACACGTGGAACAGAACATGTCTACAATGTGTCCCCTGAGACCATTAAAACGTCCCTGAGGTGTGACTTTACTTTGTAATGACACGCAACAACCCCCTTGGTAGCACAGCCCTTCTTCTGACATCATTGTTTGGCTGGCTGCGCCTCCGTGCCCGCCCTGCCCGACACAACGCCCCTTGGTGTCTTATTTATTTTGACTGCGAGGGTGTGATTGACGGGCATGAGCAGTGCATATCTTCGCCAGGCTGTCACTCAGCTCCTTCTGCCTTCTTCAGACGGTGCGGCTTCATGGCCGCGGCATGCGATAAGGGATCAGCTGACGCCGCACAGTCTGTAGCAGGTGTAAGGACACGAGCGAGAGGCGAACATATGTACTGCGCCAGGCCATGAATCCCAGCCCCGCAGTGTGAAACACTGTAAAGACACTGCGGGGCTGGGATTCATGGGCATCGCGAACCGCACCAGCCGACATGAAATGATGTCAGAAGACGGGCAGCGCATGGCCAAGGGATAACGCAACAACACAGACTCCTGTACAGCAAAATGCGATGCTCAGGAGGCCGCGCCAAGCACCAAGGTGTGATTTTTGACATCTGTGCTGCATCTCATTACGAAGGGAACTCTCGCCTCCAACACAGTTTGACTGTATAAAGGGCTACATGTTATAAGTGTTTCATTCAGCGTGTGCAAGGAGAAAAATTAAAAGAGCAACCTTTGACTTGTGCAGCACTACTGCTGCATAAGGTGTGGCTCTTCTAGTTTGTAACCCCTGAGGGGGGGGTTAAAGGTTACCTTTAAAATTGGTTCAATTAGGCTTCGGCCTACACTCTGCTCACCCTGCAGAGCCTGGGCTCTAACACCGCCAGTTGGGGCCCGGTACTGCTAGCTGCACAGAGAAAAACACCAGCCAATGTGTCAGTGGGGTTCAGCACCGCCAGCTGTTCCCCTGCTGTGTAGCCGGCAACGTGTCCTGCAACAGCCACGCAGACACAAAGCTGCCGCCAGTGCAGGCTTCGGCCTACACTCTGCTCCCTCTCCTCCTCCTGCTGACCCTGGGCTCTAACACCGCCAGTTGGGGCCCGCTACTGCTAGCTGCACAGAGATAAACACCAGCCAATGTGTCAGTGGGGTTCAGCACCGCCAGCTGTTCCCCTGCTGTGTAGCCGGCAACGTGTCCTGCAACAGCCACGCAGACACAACAGACCTACAAATGCCTCCAGTGCAGGCTTCGGCCTACACTCTTCTCCCCCTGCTGACCCTTTGCTCCAACACCGCTAGTTGGGGCTCTAGGAAGACAAGCTTGAATAGGTCCCCATCCTGGTTCCAGCACCGTCAGCTGGTTCCGGGCAGAGCCTTTGGCTTAGGTGCCTCCCTCTGGGTATCCGAGTTCCACCAATGTCAGGTGGTCCTTGGTAGTGCTTTCAGGCACGGGTACCTCCTGCTTAGTAACCGGGTTCCAGTAACGTCAGCTGGTCCTCGGTAGTTCCATTGGCTCTTGGACCTTCGGCTACCCATCCGGGTTCCAGTACCATCAGCTGGTTCTCGGCAGTGTCTTTTGCTCTTGTACCTTCTGCTCCCCATCCTGGTTCCAGTACCATCAGCTGGTTCTGGGCAGAGCCTTTGGCTTAGGTGCCTCCCTCTGGGTATCTGAGTTCCACCAACGTCAGGTGGTCCTTGGTAGTGCTTTCAGCACGGGTACCTCCTGCTTAGTAACCGGGTTCCAGTAACGTTAGCTGGTCCTTGGTAGTTCCATTGGCTCTTGGACTTTCGGCTACCCATCCGGGTTCCAGTACCGTCAGCTGGTTCTCGGCAGTGTCTTTTGCTCTTGTACCTTCTGCTCCCCATCCTGGTTCCAGTACCGTCAGCTGGTTCCGGGCAGAGCCTTTGGCTTAGGTGCCTCCCTCTGGGTATCCGAGTTCCACCAACGTCAGGTGGTCCTTGGTAGTGCTTTCAGGCACGGGTACCTCCTGTGTCATGGTTCTCAATGGCAAGAGACCGTAGTAAAGCATACAAAAAGGACTAGCTCTTGGAAGATGGGAACTCGAGCTGACTGTGAGCTAAACCTACCGCACAACTAACAGTGGCCGGGTAGCGTGCCTACGTTTTATCCCTAGACGCCCAGCGCCAGCCGGAGAACTGACTGACCCTAGCAGAGGAAAATACAGACCTGGCTTACCTCTAGAGAAATTTTCCCCAAAAGGCAGACAGTAGCCCCCACATATATAGTCGGTGATTTTAGAGGAAATAGACATACGAAGTATGAAGATAGGTTTAGCAAATTGAGGTCCGCTTACTAGATAGTAGGAAGACAGAAAAGGGAACTTCACAGTCAGCTGAAAACCCTTTCAAAACACCATCCTGAAATTACTTTAAGACTCTAATATCAACTCATGACACCAGAGTGGCAATTTCAGCTCACAAGAGCTTCCAGCCTCAGAAATATTCAAACACAGAGAACTGGAACAAAAATGCAAAACAAACTTAGGACTACAAGTCCAACTTAGCTGATAGTAGTCTAGGAGCAGGAACATGCAACAGAAAGGCTTCTGGTAACATTGTTGGCCGGCATAGAAATGACTGAGGAGCAAGGCTAAATAGACAACTCCCACATCCTGATGGAAACAGGTGAACAGAGGAGATGAAGCACATAAGTGCAGTACCACCAGAAACCACCGGGGGAGCCCAGAAACCAAATTCACAACAGTACCCCCCCCTCAAGGAGGGGGCACCGAACCCTCACCAGAACCACCAGGGTGATCAGGATGAGCCCTATGAAAGGCACGGACCAAATCGGAGGCATGAACATCAGAGGCTGTCACCCAAGAGTTATCCTCCTGACCGTAACCCTTCCACTTGACCAGATACTGAAGTCTCTGTCTGGAAACACGGGAGTCCAAGATCTTCTCGACAACGTACTCCAACTCACCCTCAACCAACACCGGAGCAGGAGGCTCAACGGAAGGCACAACCGGTACCTCATACCTGCGCAACAATGACCGATGGAAGACATTATGAATAGAAAAAGATGCAGGGAGGTCCAAACGAAAGGACACAGGGTTAAGAATCTCCAATATCTTGTACGGGCCGATGAACCGAGGCTTAAACTTAGGAGAAGAAACCTTCATAGGGACAAAACGAGAAGATAACCACACCAAGTCCCCAACACAAAGACGAGGACCAACACGACGACGGCGGTTGGCAAAATGCTGAGTCTTCTCCTGGGACAACTTCAAATTGTCCACCACATGCCCCCAAATCTGATGCAACCTCTCCACCACAGCATCCACTCCAGGACAATCCGAAGACTCCACCTGACCGGAAGAGAAACGAGGATGAAACCCCGAATTACAGAAGAAAGGAGAAACCAAGGTGGCAGAACTAGCCCGATTATTGAGGGCAAACTCCGCCAAGGGCAAAAAGGCAACCCAATCATCCTGATCCGCAGACACAAAACACCTCAAATAAGTCTCCAAGGTCTGATTAGTTTGCTCGGTCTGGCCATTAGTCTGAGGGTGGAAAGCAGACGAAAAAGACAAATCAATGCCCATCCTAGCACAGAACGCTCGCCAAAATCTAGACACGAATTGGGTTCCCCTGTCAGAAACGATATTCTCCGGAATACCATGCAAGCGCACCACATTTTGAAAAAACAGAGGAACCAGCTCGGATGAGGAAGGAAATTTAGGCAAGGGAACCAAATGGACCATCTTAGAGAAACGGTCACACACCACCCAGATGACAGACATCTTCTGAGAAACAGGGAGATCAGAAATAAAATCCATGGAGATGTGAGTCCAAGGCCTCTTCGGAATAGGCAAGGATAACAACAATCCACTAGCCCGAGAACAACAAGGCTTGGCCCGAGCACAAACATCACAAGACTGCACAAAACCTCGCACATCTCGCGACAGGGAAGGCCACCAGAAGGACCTAGCCACCAAATCCCTGGTACCAAAGATTCCAGGATGACCTGCTAACGCAGAAGAATGGACCTCCGAGATGACTCTACTGGTCCAATCATCAGGAACAAACAATCTACCAGGCGGGCAACGATCAGGTCTATCCGCCTGAAACTCCTGCAAGACCCGTCGCAAATCTGGGGAAACAGCAGATAATATCACTCCATCCTTAAGGATACCTGTAGGTTCAGAATTACCAGGGGAATCAGGCTCAAAAATCCTAGAAAGGGCATCCGCCTTCACATTTTTAGAACCCGGTAGGTAAGAAACCACAAAATTAAACCGAGAGAAAAATAACGACCAGCGCGCCTGTCTAGGATTCAGGCGCCTGGCGGACTCAAGATAAATCAAATTCTTGTGGTCGGTCAATACCACCACCTGATGTCTAGCCCCCTCAAGCCAATGACGCCACTCCTCAAAAGCCCACTTCATAGCCAAGAGCTCCCGATTACCAATATCATAATTTCGCTCAGCGGGCGAAAACTTACGAGAAAAGAACGCACAAGGTCTCATCACGGAGCAGTCGGAACTTTTCTGCGACAAAACCGCCCCAGCTCCGATTTCTGAAGCGTCGACCTCAACCTGAAAAGGAAGAGTAACATCAGGCTGACGCAATACAGGGGCGGAAGAAAAGCGGCGCTTAAGCTCCCGAAAGGCCTCCACAGCAGCAGGGGACCACTCAGCAACATCAGCACCCTTCTTAGTCAAATCAGTCAACGGTTTAGCGACATCAGAAAAACCAGTTATAAATCGACGATAAAAATTAGCAAAGCCCAAAAACTTCTGAAGGCTCTTAAGAGAAGAGGGTTGCGTCCAATCACAAATAGCCTGAACCTTGACAGGGTCCATCTCAATGGAAGAGGGGGAAAAAATGTACCCCAAAAACGAAATCTTTTGAACCCCAAAAACGCACTTAGAACCCTTTACACACAAGGAATTAGAGCGCAAAACCTGAAAAACCCTCCTGACCTGTTGGACATGAGAGTCCCAGTCATCCGAAAAAATCAAAATATCATCCAGATACACAATCAAAAATGTATCCAAATATTCACGGAAAATGTCATGCATAAAGGACTGAAAGACTGAAGGGGCATTTGAAAGACCAAAAGGCATTACTAAATACTCAAAATGGCCCTCAGGCGTATTAAATGCGGTTTTCCACTCATCCCCCTGCTTAATTCGCACTAAATTATACGCCCCACGAAGATCAATCTTAGAGAACCACTTGGCCCCCTTTATTCGAGCAAACAAATCAGTAAGCAGTGGCAAAGGATACTGATATTTAACCGTGATTTTATTCAAAAGCCGATAATCAATACACGGCCTCAAAGAGCCATCTTTTTTAGATACAAAGAAAAAAACGGCTCCTAAGGGAGATGACGAAGGACGAATATGACCCTTTTCCAAGGACTCCTTAATATATTCCCGCATAGCAGCATGTTCAGGCACAGATAGATTAAATAAACGACCCCTTGGAAACTTACTGCCCGGAATCAGATCTATTGTACAATCGCACTCTCTGTGCGGAGGTAGTGAACCAATTTTAGGCTCCTCAAAAACGTCACGATAATCAGATAAAAATTCCGGAATCTCAGAGGGAATAGATGACGAAATGGAAACCAAAGGTACGTCCCCATGAGTCCCCTGACATCCCCAGCTTAACACAGACATTGCTTTCCAGTCGAGGACTGGGTTATGAGATTGCAGCCATGGCAATCCAAGCACCAACACATCATGTAGATTATACAACACAAGGAAGCGAATAATCTCCTGGTGATCCGGATTAATACGCATAGTTACTTGTGTCCAGTATTGTGGTTTATTACTAGCCAATGGCGTGGAGTCAATACCCTTCAGAGGTATAGGAACTTCCAGAGGCTCTAAATCAAACCCACAGCATTTGGCAAAGGACCAATCCATAAGACTCAAAGCGGCGCCAGAGTCGACATAGGCGTCCGCGGTAATAGACGATAAAGAGCAAATCAGGGTCACAGATAGAATAAACTTAGACTGTAAAGTGCCAATTGAAACAGACTTATCAACCTTCTTAGTACGTTTAGAGCATGCTGATATAACATGAGTTGAATCACCACAATAGAAGCATAACCCATTTTTTCGCCTAAAATTCTGTCGTTCGCTTCTGGACAGAATTCTATCACATTGCATAATCTCTGGCGCCTTCTCAGTAGACACCGCCAAATGGTGCACAGGTTTGCGCTCCCGCAAACGCCGATCAATCTGAATAGCCATTGTCATGGACTCATTCAGACCTGTAGGCACAGGGAACCCCACCATAACATCTTTAATGGCATCAGAGAGACCCTCTCTGAATTTCGCCGCCAGGGCGCACTCATTCCACTGAGTAAGCACAGACCACTTACGAAATTTTTGGCAGTATATTTCAGCCTCATCTTGCCCTTGAGACAGGGCCATTAAGGCTTTTTCAGCCTGAATCTCTAAATGAGGTTCCTCATAAAGCAACCCCAAAGCCAGGAAAAACGCATCCACATTGAGCAACGCAGGATCCCCTGGTGCCAAAGCAAATGCCCAGTCCTGAGGGTCGCCCCGGAGCAAGGAAATTACAATCCTGACCTGCTGTGCAGGATCTCCAGCGGAGCGAGATCTCAGAGACAAAAATAATTTACAATTATGTTTGAAATTCTGGAAGCGAGATCTATCCCCGGAGAAAAATTCAGGTAAAGGAATTCTAGGTTCAGATATAGGAGCATGAATAACAAAATCCTGTAAACTTTGAACCTTCACAGTGAGATTATCCAAACCTGTAGCTAAACTCTGAGGATCCATATTAATCAGGTGAAATCAGAACCATTCAAGGATTAGAAGGAGAGAGAGACGAAGGCTGCAGTAAGCAGAGATGCTAGTGAATAAACTAATGAGCAAACTCAGGAAAAAAAAAAAAAATTCTCTGCAGACTTCTTTTCTCTCCTTTCTTCTGCCAATTATTTTAACGTTTGGCCGGCCAAACTGTCATGGTTCTCAATGGCAAGAGACCGTAGTAAAGCATACAAAAAGGACTAGCTCTTGGAAGATGGGAACTCGAGCTGACTGTGAGCTAAACCTACCGCACAACTAACAGTGGCCGGGTAGCGTGCCTACGTTTTATCCCTAGACGCCCAGCGCCAGCCGGAGAACTGACTGACCCTAGCAGAGGAAAATACAGACCTGGCTTACCTCTAGAGAAATTTTCCCCAAAAGGCAGACAGTAGCCCCCACATATATAGTCGGTGATTTTAGAGGAAATAGACATACGAAGTATGAAGATAGGTTTAGCAAATTGAGGTCCGCTTACTAGATAGTAGGAAGACAGAAAAGGGAACTTCACAGTCAGCTGAAAACCCTTTCAAAACACCATCCTGAAATTACTTTAAGACTCTAATATCAACTCATGACACCAGAGTGGCAATTTCAGCTCACAAGAGCTTCCAGCCTCAGAAATATTCAAACACAGAGAACTGGAACAAAAATGCAAAACAAACTTAGGACTACAAGTCCAACTTAGCTGATAGTAGTCTAGGAGCAGGAACATGCAACAGAAAGGCTTCTGGTAACATTGTTGGCCGGCATAGAAATGACTGAGGAGCAAGGCTAAATAGACAACTCCCACATCCTGATGGAAACAGGTGAACAGAGGAGATGAAGCACATAAGTGCAGTACCACCAGAAACCACCGGGGGAGCCCAGAAACCAAATTCACAACACTCCTGCTTAGTAACCGGGTTCCAGTAACGTCAGCTGGTCCTCGGTAGTTCCATTGGCTCTTGGACCTTCGGGTAGCCATCCGAGTTCCAGTTCCATCAGCTGTTTCTCGGCATTTTCTCAGCCTTCTTGTACCTTCTGCTACATTTCCAAGTTCAAGACCCTAAAGACGACGACCCGGAAGACCACCCCTAAGATGACGACGACACCAGAGACAACGACCACTGAGATGATGACAACCCTGGAGACGATGACCCTGAAGACCACCCCGATGACAACGACCCCGGAGACGACGACCCTGGAGATGACGACCCTGGAGACGACGACGACATGGGAGACCGAGAAGCAGAAGAACAAGAGGCTGCAGAACAAAGAGCAGAAGAACATTAAGCATCAGACTAAATATCAGAGCAAAAGATATTATCTAAATTATAAGCAGAAGAAGACTAAGCAGTGTATGGGGGTGAGTCCGTTCCTCCTCGTGGTGCCCCTGGATAAAGCCTGATGCTGCAGGCCAAACTGAACGCGGACAAATGTAACTCTTTTGTGACAGGCAGAACGGAAGGTGTAATCTTCAAACTTTTAGAGATAACAACTACGGGAATGCCTGTCACAAATAAGAATATGATGAAGAAGTTGAATATGAAAAAGATAATAGTTAAATAAAAAGAATATGAACAATGTAAAAAAAAAAAAATATATAGGTAGAAGAAGAAGAAGATGAATAAGGTGAAGATAGTTGATGTCAAAGAAGCTGATGATGAGGATAATGAAGAAGAAAGTGGGAGAAGTAAAAAAGAAGGTGAAGGACGTGGAAGTAGTGAAACATCAATATCTGAAAAAAAAAAAACATAGTCAAAATCTTTCTAACGCCGAACGTCATAAAAAAAAAAAAAAAAACCTGCTATTCTATTTGTTTGGGCTAAACCTCTGTGCCTTTAATGTCTCCGCCACCTCCCCCAATACATCCTACATTATTCTTAGTTGTTTTCCTTCATGTAGAATTTACCTACAAGGAAAGAAAGGGTTTATTTTAATTCCGATATTTTCGTCCCATTGACTTGCATTGGGATCGGGTATCGGTATCGGATTAGATCCGATACTTTGACGGTATCGGCCAATACTTTCCGATACCGATACTTTCCGATATCGGAAGGTATCGCTCAACACTAATTAGGACCCTAGCAACGTCACAAACTATGGCACCACCTATTGGGAGAACTAAAGATCGCTCTTGCCTTTTTAGTACTCAAGGGAAAAAAAGACTGGATTATTTCCATCATAATGTATCAGTGTTATGGAAAAATAAGAAGTGCTTCACACCTTTTATAAACTATTCTCCTTAAAATGGAATTAATGCAACCATAAATATTTCTCCATTAGCACATTTATTTGTGTCTTCAAGTTCCTTCACTGGCGTTTTTAAATTTACAAGGAAGAGACGACTGGTATGCCATCTAAGACAGCACTTTATATTCTGCACTAGCTGTTTCTTTTTAAATCATCATGACCAGAACCTCCATCAGCACATAAATGCAGCACTAAGTGCATTGATCAATTGTATTGTCAGGTTAGCCCCATTTACAATTGTATCGCATGAACCTTCAACTTCCAGTATGTACTTAACAATGGTAAGGAAATTCCATGAATTGTTGTATCCAGCCATCTTCAAACTGTGAATCATATGGGAACCACAGTACTGACGATTAGCAGGCAGTATCACAAATAGACACATATCCAGGTACATTAAAGATGATATCTTCTTTTATTGGAGTCATTCTCTTTCTTCTCCATCTTATCCAAATGCCATGATGACTTTTCACAACCACAGCTCATCTTTGCCAACCTCCATTTTCTATGGTATTCTGCAGGAGATCCCAACATCACGCCCTTAAATTAACTCTGTGATTATAATGATCCTGAATAAAATATAAAAGTTCAAATCACCTCCCTTTCGCCCCAATCAAAATAAAACAATAAAAAGTCAAACCTACACATATTTGGTATTGCCGCGTTCAGAATCGCCCGATCTATCAATAAAAACAAAGGATTAACCTGATCGCTAAATGGTGTAGAGAGAAATAATATCAAAATGCCAAAATTACGTTTTTTTGGTCGCCGCGACATTGCATTAAAATGCAATAACGGGCGATCAAAAGAACATATCTGCACCAAAATGGTATGATTAAAAACGGCAGCTCAGCACGCAAAAAAATAAGCCCTCACCCAACGCCAGATCATGAAAATTGTAGACGCTACGGGTATCGGAAAATGGCGCAATTTTTTTTTTTTTTTAGCAAATTTTGGACTTTTTTTTGCCACTTAGATAAAAGAGAGCCTATACATGTTTGATGTCTATGAACTCGTAATGACCTGGAGAATCATAATAGCAGGTTAGTTTTAGCATTTGGTGAACCTAGCAAAAAAGGAAAACAAAAAACAAGTGTGAGATTGCACTTTTTTTACAATTTCATCGCACTTGGATTTTTTTCCCCATTTTCTGTTACATGGCATGCTAAAACCAATGGTATTGTTCAAAAGTACATCTCATCCCGCAAAAAATAAGCCCTCACGTGGCCATATTGACAGAAAAATAAAAAGTTATGGCTCTGGGAAGGAGGGGAGCAAAAAACGAAAATTAAAAAAACAAAAAAAGCTCCGGGGGTGAAGGGGTTAAAGTATATTCTTATTTTGCATATATTTCAATTTTAAAGAGGTCTAAAAATATTTTTTCAAGTTGGAAAATTCTATATAATTAGTTAAAATCTAAATTGACTGCTAATCTCTGAGGACAAATTGTAAAGGGCAAATACATACAGTTTATAAACAAAAATTCAGAGTGCAGATAAAAGAAACCTGTTTATAGTTTTTAAATTCAAACATTTATATTGTTATTTGTGTAATTTGTGTAATTTTTATGTAACAACATACTTAATTGTAGTGTTATTGGATATATACAATTATATTTATCACATTGGTTACCTTTATATAATTGATAGCATGCAATTGTGATTTATTTCTCTTTATTGCTTTATTCTTGCTATTTTTTAAGCCAGAGAGAATATTTGACAGCTAAGTCATGATGATGTGATAGTTTATCCCTTAATTGGCATATAGAGTTTGATTTTGTAAGCTAACCAATGTCCTTTGTCTTATAATGTTGATCAATTTTTCTGATGGATGAGTCAACTTCAAAGGATTGATAAAATTCTGCAGGCATGCACATAGGATTAAATAAAAGATTACTCCTGTTCAGTGAGGTCAGGTTGTGCTCGGAATTTAAAACAATTTAATATTAATGTTTATGTAATTGCAGTATTCGTCAATGTAATGTTACCAAAAAACATGAATACATTTAGACACATTGGTTTATCTGCTAATGATTAGCTTAGAATGAAGAAAGGTCTGTTAAATAGAACTAATATAAGTATATCTGTATTCTTAACCCCTTAATCCCATATGACGTACAATCCCATCGATGTGACCTGGGACTTAATTCCCAGTGACGGGATAGTACGTCATATGCGATCGGCCGCGCTCACGGGGGGAGCGTGGCCGATTGTGGCCGGGTGTCAGCTGACTATCGCAGCTGACATCCGGCACTATGTGCCAGGAGCGGTCACGGACCACCCCCGGCACATTAACCCCTGGCACACTGTGATCAAACATGATCGCAGTGTACCGGCGGTACAGGGAAGCATCGCGCAGGGAGGGGGCTCCCTGCGGGCTTCCCTGAGACGATCGGTACAAGGCGATGTACTGACCTTGTACCGAGCGTCTCCTCCCTGCAGTACCAGGATCCAAAATGGCCGCGGGGCTGCATCCGGGACCTGCAGGGAGTACTTCCATGTCCACAGCAGGCACTGGTAAGCCTGCACGGCTGTATGTCAGATCGCTGGTCTGACAGAGTGCTGTGAAAACTGTCAGATCAGCGATCTGTGATGTCCCCCCCTGGGACAAAGTAAAAAGGTAAAAAAAAAAAATTCCACATGTGTAAAAAAAAAAAAAACATTCCTAAATAAAGAAAAAAAATATTATTCCCATAAATACATTTCTTTAGCTAAAAAAAAAAACAATAAAAGTACACATATTTAGTATCGCCACGTCCGTAACGACCCAACCTATAAAACTGTCCCACTAGTTAACCCCTTCAGTGAACTTCGTAAGAAAAAAAAAACGAGCCAAAAACCAACGCTTTATTATCATACTGCCGAACAAAAAGTGGAATAACATGCGATCAAAAAGACGGATATAAATGACCATGGTACCACTGAAAACGTCATCTTGTCCCGCAAAAAATGAGCCACCATACAGCATCATAAGCAAAAAAAATAAAACAGTTATAGTCCTCAGAATAAAGCGATGCCAAAATAATTATTTTTTCTATAAAATAGCTTTTATTGTATAAAAGCGCCAAAACATAAAAAAATGATATAAATGAGATATCGCTGTAATCGTACTGACCCGAAGAACGTGGAATGGTATAAACGCCTCCCCCAAAAGAATTTCCTTGAATAGCTGGTTTTTGGTCATTCTGCCTCACAAAAATCGGAAAAAGCGATCAAAAACTGTCACGTGTCCGAAAATGTTACCAATAAAAACACCAACTCGTCCCGCAAAAAAACAAGACCTCACATGACTCTGTGGACCAAAATATGGAAAAATTATAGGTCTCAAAATGTGGAGACGCAAAAACTTTTTTGCTATAAAAAGCATCTTTTAGTGTGTGACAGCTGCCAATCATAAAAATCCGATATAAAAAATGCTACAAAAGTAAACCAAACCCCGCTTCATCACCCCCTTAGTTAGGGAAAAATAATAAAGTTAAAAAAATGTATTTATTTCCATTTTCCCATTAGGGCTAGGGTTAGGGCTTGGGTTAGGGTTAGGGTTAGGGCTAGGGTTAGGGCTAGGGTTAGGGCTAGGGTTAGGGTTAGTGTTAGGGCTAGGGTTAGGGCTAGGGTTAGGGCTAGGGTTAGGGTTAGGGCTAGGGTTAGGGCTAGGGTTAGGGTTGGGGCTAGGGTTGGAGCTAAAGTTAGGGTTAGGGTTGGGGCTAAGGTTAGTGTTTGGATTACATTTACGGTTGGGATTAGGGTTGGGATTAGAGTTAGGGGTGTGTCAGGGTTAGGGGTGTGGTTAGGGTTACCGTTGAGATTAAGGTTAGGGGTGTGTTTGGATTAGGGTTTCAGGTAGAATTGGGGAGTTTCCACTGTTCAGGCACATCAGGGGCTCTCCAAACGCGACCTCAATTCCAGCCAATTCTGCGTTGAAAAAGTAAAACAGTGCTCCTTATCTTCCGAGCTCTCCCATGCGTCCAAACAGGGGTTTACCCCAACATATGGGGTATCAGCGTACTCGGGACAAATTGGACAACAACTTTTGGGGTCGAAGTTCTCTTGTTATAGTTGTAAAAATAAATATTTAGGGGGCTAAAAAACATTTTTGTGGGAAAAAAAGATTTTTTATTTTCACGGCTCGGCGTTGTAAACTGTAGTGAAACACTTGGGGGTTCAAAGTTCTCACAGCACATCTAGATAAGTTCCTTGTGAGGTCTAGCTTCCAATATGGGGTCACTTGTGGGGGGTTTGTACTGTTTGGGTACATCAGGGGCTCTGCAAATGCAACGTGACGCCTGCAGACCAATCCATCTAAGTCTGCATTCCAAATGGCGCTCCTTCCCTTCCGAGCTCTGCCATGCACCCAAACAGTGGTTCCCCCCACATACGGGGTATCAGCGTACTCAGGACAAATTGGACAACAACTTTTAGGGTCCAATTTATCCTGTTACCCTTGTGAAAACACAAAACTGGGGCTAAAAATAATTTTTGTGAAAAAAAAAGAATTTTTATTTTCACAGCTCTGCGTTATAAACTGTAGTGAAACACTTGGGGTTCAAAGCTCTCGAAACACATCTAGATAAGTTCCTTAGGGGGTCTACTTTCCAAAATGGTGTCACTTGCAGGGGGTTTTAATGTTAGGCACATCAGGGGCTCTCCAAACGCAACATGGTGTCCCATCTCAATTCCAGTCAATTTTGCATTGAAAAGTCAAACGGCGCTCCTTCCCTTCCGAGCTCTGCCATGCGCCCAAACAGTTGTTTACTCCCACATATGGGGTATCAGCGTATTAAGGACTAATTGCACAACAACATTTGGGGTCCAATTTCTTCTCTTACCCTTGGGAAAATAAAAAATTGGGGGCGAAAAATCATTTTTGTGAAAAAATATGATTTTTTATTTTTACGGCTCTGCATTATAAACTTCTGTGAAGCACTTGTTGGGTCAAAGTGCTCACCACACATCTAGATAAATTCCTTAAGGGGTCTACTTTCCAAAATGGTGTCACTTGTGGGGGTTTTAATGTTTAGGCACATCAGGGGCTCTCCAAACGCAACATGGCGTCCCATCTCAATTCCAGTCAATTTTGCATTGAAAAGTCAAATGGCGCTCCTTCCCTCCCGAGCTCTGCCATGCGCCCAAACAATGGTTTACACCCACATATGGGGTATCAGCGTACTCAGGACAAATTGCACAACAATTTTTGGGGTCCAATTTCTTCTCTTACCCTTGGAAAAATAAAAAAATTGGGGGCGAAAAGATCATTTTTGTGAAAAAATATGATTTTTTATTTTTACGGCTCTGCTTTATAAACTTCTGTGTGCACTTGGTCGGTCAAAGTGCTCACCACACATCTAGATAAGTTCCTTAGGGTGTCTACTTTCCAAAATGGTGTCAGTGGTTCACCCCCACAAATGGGGAATCAGCGTAGTCAGGACAAATTGTACAACAACTTTTGGGGTCCATTCTCTCCTGTTACCCTTGGTAAAATAAAACAAATTGGAGCTAAAATAAATTTTGTGTGAAAAAAAGTTAAATGTTCATTTTTATTTAAACATTCCAAAAATTCCTGTGAAACACCTGAAGGGTTAATAAACTTCTTGAATGTGGTTTTGAGCACCTTGAGGGGTGCAGTTTTTAGAATGGTGTCACACTTGGGTATTTTCTATCATATAGACCCCTCAAAATGACTTCAAATGAGATGTGGTCCCTAAAAAAAAATGGTGTTGTAAAAATGAGAAATTTCTGGTCAACTTTTAACCCTTATAACTCCCTAACAAAAAAAATGTTGGTTCCAAAATTGTGCTGATGTAAAGTAGACATGTGGGAAATGTTACTTATTAAGTATTTTGGGTGACATATCTCTGTGATTTAAGGGCATAAAAATTCAAAGTTGGAAAATTGCGAAATTTTAAATTTTTTTGCCAAATTTCCATTTTTTTCACAAATAAACGCAAGTTATATCAAATAAATTTTACCAATAACATGAAGTAAAATACGTCATGATAAAACAGTGTCAGAATCGCTAAGATCCGTTGAAGCGTTCCAGAGTTATAACCTCATAAAGGGACAGTGGTCAGAATTGTAAAAATTGGCCCGGTCATTAACGTGCAAACCACCCTCGGGCTTAAGGGGTTAAAAAAAATGATTTTGTTCTTTTTTACCAGTTATTTGCATTCGGAATCCTGAAAAAAAATAATTAGAGCTCTTAATTTTATTTCTTATAATTCTCCTCCTCTGCACCATCTCTATTCTTCTCCCCATCCTGAGACGGTGACTCTAAAAGGATTCAATTTTTGGGACACTATTGTAAAAGCCATTAATAATCCTACTCCTCTGTTCATCATTCATCGCAATACATAGCTTTCAATTTGAGCATCATGTCACAATGACACAAAGCTAAGGCTTCATATTTAGTCAATAAACAAACTGCTCCATCATTGATCACCTGTTGGGAATTAACCACTTAGAGTTTAGCAGCAGTGCCGCTACTGATGGAGGTCTAGCCTTAGCCTTCAGGACTTCAATGCTAAGCAAGAAGCAAGGCCTATTTCTTGATGTGCTCAGTGCAGTGAAACACATTGAGAGCATATTCAGTGTTTTTGGACAACCAATGCACCAGCAAATTCTTATTTTATTAATTTACAGTAAAGTTAATAAGTTGTGACTGAAAACAAAAGCTGACGGATGAATTCTGAAGTGAAAATAAGGAACTTTGTAATGCATCTTTTTTGAAAGTTCTGCTTCTTTCTCTGCTAGATTTGATCAGTCATTATCAAAATTCTCAATTTCGAAGTGAGGTCTGAGGGGTAATGTTTCTTCTTGTGGAGAGTGACACACTGGGCTTAGCATGCCAATGTAAGGAGGTTTATTCTCTGCGCAATGCTCCACTGGGAAATTAAATATGCAAATTGCCTCTTCAGAGAGGAAGACTAGAACTCTATAGCACCAACTGTTGGAAGCAGCGATCCTGCAATTCACAATCAACCCTTTAATGATAAGTCATATTTCAAGGCTCATTGAAGCGTTAATGATTACTTGCAGGACCGCTGCTTCCATTAAGTGGCACTCCTCTTCCTCTCTGAAGAGGCAATTTTCATATTCAATTCTGAAGTAAAATTCTGGACAGATTGTCAGAACATTTTAGGTTTATTAAATTCAGATATGTCACTGTGATGTGAATGTGAGACCATTGGGTTATTGTGGGCGCTGAAAGTGGGTGAGGGGGGACAGGGTACTGAGGGGGTGGATGTGAGATGATGGGGGTATTGGATATTCAAGTGGGGGAGGGGAAACAGGGCACTGGGGGGTAAATGTGAGACCATGGGGGTGTTGTGGGGGCTGAAGGTGGGTGAAGTGCGACATGACACTGAGGGGGTGGATGTGAGTTGATGGGGGCATTGGGGCTGAAGTGGGGGAGGGGGGCAGGTCACTGGGGCTGACTATTATAATGTTTGTTATGATATTATATGTGCTCCATCACATGTAATATTTGCTGTCTGGGGAGGCTGGAGATGGGGAGGTAGGGGGCTTTTGATACGTACCACCTGGGTCTTTTATGAGTATTAGTATATGAAGCCCCATATAATCTTTGCAAATTATAGAAATGAATGGCACTAGGACGCTATATGCTATATAGGAGCATTAAGATGGATCCTGCCCCTTTAGACCCACAGCATGCGGTTATGCTGCACTGTGGTGCTCAGCCTCAAAGAACCATGACAGCACAATAATCATTTGAAAAATATATCCGAATGAAGTGGCACTCACCAGGTTGACGCAGTGATTTCCTTTTAATGTGTCTTGAATCCAATTACAGGCATTTCATAAAACACGACATCGAGCTGTTAGCTGTGAGGGTGCAGAGAGGGATGGACCCGTGGAAGTACTGATTGCATGAAACGGCCGTCGTCCAAATCACCCTCCCCGCACCCTCACAGCTTACAGCTCGATGTCGTGTTTTATGAAATGCCTGTAATTGGATTCAAGACACATTAAAAGGAAATCACTGCGTCAACCTGGTGAGTGCCGCTTCATTCGGATATATTTTTCAAATGATTAGAAGCTCCCATATAGTAACCAAGAGCTGCATCACATTAACATCACCACTCCAGCATTTTTTTATTTCAGTGCTGGAGCAGTGCTGAAAATGCAAGTCCCCTACCCTCTGTCTGATACTCACCTTCTGGCGTCTTCATCTGTTTTTGTCTCTGCTCGGCTCCATCTCCTGCAGTTTTTGACCTGTTCGCTGCTCCAGTGTTTTATGGAGCAGCGCAGAGGTCACTAATCAATGTAAGTCTATGGGAGCCTCCTTCTGGCCTCTTTCTCACTCTCAGGCTATGTGCACACGGTATGGATTGGCCGCTGCGGATTCACAGCAGTTTTCCATGTGGTGTACAGTACCACGTAAACCTATGGAAAACGAAATCCGCAGTGCACATGCTGCAGAAAATACCACACGGAAGCGCGTTGTATTTTCCGCAGCATGTCAATTTTTTGTGCGGATTACGCAGCGTTTTACACCTGCTCCCGTATAGGAATCTGCAGGTGTAAAAAGGCAGGCAAAATCCTCACAAAAAATGCAGGAAATCCACAGTAAATCCACAGGTAAAATGCAACACGTTTTACCTGTGGATTTTGCAAAAGCGGTGCGGAAAAATCTGCACACGAATCTGCAACGTGTGCACATAGCTTCATAGTCTTACATTGTGCGCTTGTGGCATAGCTTCTAACTTCTGGCCAGTCAGAAGCTGCGCTCACAAGTTTGAGCCTTGGGACTGCAGCAGTGCCACAAAATAGTGAATACGCCAGAGGATGAGTATATGACCAGGGCAGGCGACTTGCGCTTAAAACACCACCCCAACGGCGGAAAAAAAAAACCTGCTAGAGTGGTTCTTTAATAATCTAATAATAAGCAATTTAGCACTATAAAGTTGATAAAGGCTTGGAATAAATGTCTGCAGTCACTTTATGTGACTGCAGACTGCCAAATCATGACAGGGAGCTGCGGGCCCATCATACTGTGTATAAGGGAGCTGCGGGCTCATCATACTGTGTATAAGGAAGTTGCAGGCCCATCATACTGTGATAAGGGAGCTGCGGGCTCATCATACTGTGTATAAGGAAGTTGCAGGCCCATCATACTCTGTATAAGGGAGCTGTGGGCCCATCATACTGTGATAAGGGAGCTATGGGCTCATCATACTGTGTATAAGGAAGCTGTGACCCCATCATACTGTGTACAGGGGAACTATGAGGGGTATCATACTGTTTGACGGAAGCTGCAGGCCCATTATACTGTTTATATAAAGGAGGAAATCTAGCTCTTGGTTACGTCCATGGTTTCCAGACTTAAGACAGTCATTGCTTAAAAAAAGATTCTCCACAAAGTATTAAAAATGAACATTTTATTTATGATAAAGTTAATTTGTCCAATTACTTTTGAGCCCCTGAAATGAGGAGGCTTTGTAGAAAAATGGTTTCATTTTAAATTCAAAATAGTGTCATGCCGAGCTTAAATCATGGAGATTTGGTCACTGTCAAAATTCTTCTGTATTTAATTGTATATCACTCAAATTCAATAGTGGATATCAGGTTTTAAGTAGCAGAAATCAAAGTGAATAATGTAATTTTTTATTCTACTACAGTCAGTGATAAATTTGGTAATGTCAGTGAATATCAGCTCTCTTTGATAAGGTTTAGCAATACTCAATTTTAGATGCCAAAAAATGCTGATGATTTGCCCCAGGCTTTAACCTGACATCTACCTGACAGGGCAGTTTCCCTTTGGGCTATGTTTCCTAAACCACCGTAAGCCACCTGCTTCTGTCACATTTCCTGGGCTCAGATGTTTTGGTTGTCCACAGTCCATTTTTTTTCCAACAGTGTGTACTGCACATGTGCAACAAAGGTTGCCATGTGCAGTAAAACAGAACTTGAAGAAGAGGAAGAAGAAGACCTCACAAATCAGGGATACCAAATAGCCTCCAGCAATTCTGAGAACTGGGGCTCTGAAGAGCCCGTATTAATCCAGCACATCCACTCCAACCACACAGGCTCATCATGAATAAATTATTATAAAAGGTTACGCATGAACCAAAAAAATCACCAACTGTATAATACAACTGCACAATTGTTTAATCAATACACTCTTTGAGCTTTACGTAACATAATACATACAGTGGTGGCTACACAATGTACAGTGGTGACTATTGTGGTTCACCTGTAACCTTTAATAATATTTATTCACGTTTTAACCTGTTTGCATTTTGCTTTAACCCCTTCACCCCGAAGCCTGTTTTCAACTTCCTGACCAGGCCATTTTTTTTCAATTCTGACCACTGTCACCTTATGAGGTCATAACTCTGAAACACTTGAACGGATCCTGGTGATTCTGAGACTGTTTTCTCATGACATATTGTACTTTATGATAGTGGTAAAATTTCTTCGATTTGTCTTGCGTTTATTTGTGAAAAAATTGGAAATTTGGTGAAAATTTAGAAAATTTTGCAATTTTTAAAATTTTTGTTTTTATGCCCTTAAATTAGAGAGTCATATCATACAAAATAGTTAATAAATAACATAACCCACATGTCTGCTTTACATTACCACAATTTTGGAAACATAATTTTTTTTTGTTAGGAAGTTATAAGGGTTAAAAATTGACCAGCGATTTCTAATTTTTACAACAAAATTTGCAAAACCATTTTTAGGGACCACCTCACAATTGAAGTGACTTTGAGGAGTCTATATGATATAAATGCCCAAAAGTGACACCATTCTAAAAATTGCACCCCTCAAGGTACCCAAAACCACATTCAAAAAGTTTATTAACCCTTCAGGTGCTTCACAGGAATTTTTGGAATGTTTAATAAAAATTGAACATTTAACTTTTTTTCACAAAATTTTTACTTCAGATTCAATTTGTTTTATTTTACCAAGGGTAACAGGATAAATTGTACCATAAAAGTCATTGTACAATTTGTCCTGAGTATGCCGATACCCCATATGTTGGGGTAAACCATTGTTTGGGCACATGGCAGAGCTCGGAAGGGAAGGAGCACCATTTGACTTTTCAATGCAAAATTTGCTGGAATTGAGATTGGACACCATGTCGCGTTTGGAGAGCCCCTGATGTGCCTAAACAGTGGAAACCCCCCACAAGTGACACCATTTTGGAAAGTAGACCCCTTAAGGAACTAATCTAGATGTGTGGTGAGCACTTTGAACCTCCAAGTGCTTCACAAAAGTTTATAATGTAGAGCCGTAAAAAAAATCATATTTTTTTCACAAAAAATGAGCTTTTTGCCCCAAATTTTTATTTTCCCAAGGGTAACAGGACAAATTGGAACGCAAAAGTTGTTGTGCAATTTGTCCTGAGTATGCAGATACCCAGTGTGTAGGGGTAAACCACTGTTTGGGCGCACGGCAGAGCTCGGAAGGGAAGGAGCGCCGTTAGACTTTCCAATGCAAAATTGGCTGGAATTGAGATCGGATACCATGTTGCAATTGGAGAGCCCCTGATGTGCCTAAACAGTGGATACCCCACCCACAAGTGACACCATTTTGGAAAGTAGACCCCTACGGAACTAATCTAGATTTGTGGTGAGAACTTTGAACCCTCAAGTACTTCACAGAAGTCTATAATGTAGAGCCGTAAAAAAAAAATCATATTTTTTTCACAAAAAATGATCTTTTTGCCCCAAATTTTTTATTTTCCCAAGGGTATCAGGACAAATTGGACCGCAAAAGTTGTTGATAAATTTGTCCTGAGTACGCTGATACCGCATATATGGGGGTACACCACTGTTTGTGCGCATGGCAGAGCTCGGAAGGGAAGGAGCGCCGTTTGACTTTTCAATGCAAAATTGGCTGGAATTGAGATCGGAACTAGTGTTGAGCGATACCTTCCGATATCGGGAAATATCGGATCGGATTGGATTGGACCGATACCCCAAAAATATCGGGTATCGCCGATTCTGATACAGGAAACCAATGCAAGTCAATGGGACACAAATATCGGAATGAAAATAAACCCTTTCTTTCCTTGCACATCCAGTTCAGGAGGGGGAAAGAGTGTGGGCAGTGCTTGGGCGGAGACTGTGCTTGTCTGTGTGTGCGGGCGGGGAATGTACTGGCCTCTCGGGGTCTGTGTGGGCCTGCCGGGCGTCTGTACGGGCCTCTTGGGGGTCTGTACGTGCCTCTCGGGGGTTTGTGCAGGTCTGCCGGGGGTTGTACGGGCCTCTCGTGGGTCTGTGTGGGCCTGCCAGGGGTCTGTGCGGGCCTCTTGGGGGTCTTTGTCTGTGTGCAGGCATCGTCTGATGGGACTACAAGTCCCATCGGGCTATGCATGCTACAATGACAGTGATTGACACATTAGCCAATGATGGGACAGTAGTAGTCCCATCATCCGGCTAATGTGTTGAATGGAAAAAAAAAAACACAAACATACATACCACATACAACATACTACATACATACTTTGCAACATACATACAACATACTGCATAAATACTACATACATACTACATACATACAACATACATACATATTACATATATACTACATACATACATACATACTACATACAACATACATACATACAACATACTACATACATACTACATACATACATATTACATACATACTACATACATACAACATACATACAACACACTGCATACATACAACATACACACAGCATACATACATACATACAACAAACTACATACATACAACATACATACAACATGCTACATACATACAAAATACGTACAACATACTACATACATACTACATACAATACATTCATGCATTACATACAATACATACATATAGACATACAGTACATATAACATAGAGTACATACTCACCATCACTTGTCACTTTGTTCCCCGAAGCCAATGTCATCTGTAAAAAATATTAAAATAACAAACAAACAATATACTCCCTGATCCACAGAAATCCACGAGTGTCCCACAACGATTTCCCGTGGAGAACAGCAGCATCAGCGATGCGACTGCTCTCTAGGGGCTCCAGGAATACAATGACGGGAGGAACGTATCCTTCCGCACTGCATTCCTCCACCACTGTAAAAAAATAGTCCCTAGTCTCACTTTTGGCATTGCTCTGTGAGAAAGTTCCCACGCAGCTTTGGCCATAAAGTGAGACCAGTGAACTAAGGTAACCTCTCAGTGATGCACTGAAGGAGCCATTGTCTCCTGTCAGTGTGTCACTGAAGGTCCTATAGAGCAGTGATGTCACTGTTCTATAGGGGAGATCAACGTGGGACACTCGTTATTAATTGGACTGCGTTGGACAGGGAGTATACGGTTTATTATTTTACGTTTTTTGCAGGTGCTGAAGTATGGTAAGTATGGTGAAATTAAGAATAATGAAATACTTTTTTTCTGGCTGTGTCTTTATTTTGTTTTTAACTCTTTCACTACTCTAGGATTAATAATGGATAGGCGTCTTATTGACGCCTCTCCATTATTAACCCGGCTTAATGTCACCTTACAATAGAAAGGTGACATTAACCCTTTATTACCCAATATCCTAAAGCTACACAGGAGTGGGAAGAGAGGGGCTAAGTGCCGGAATTGGTGCATCTTACAGATGTGCCATTTCTGGGGGGGATGCGGACTGGTATTTGTAGCCGGGGGGGCAATATCCATGGCCCCTCTCTAGGCTATGAATATCAGCCCGCAGCTGTCTGCGTAGCCTTTCTGGCTATAAAATATATATATATATATATATATATATATATATAAAATATAGGGGGACCCCACATCTTTTTTTGGGGGGTCCCCCTATTTTAATAGCAAGTAAAGGCTACGCAGACAGCTGTGGGCTGATATGTATAGCCTGGGAGGGGCCATGGGAATTACCCCCTTCCCAGGTTACACATATTGGCCCCAGGCCGTCGGCTTTCCCTCTCTGGGGCAGAAAATTGCGCGGGAGCCCACGTAGTTTTTTTTCCAGTTTTTTCTTTATGTTCATATATCAACATTGGCCTATCTATGGATATATTTATCTATAGATATATCTATAGATACATAGATATTTCTATTCATATATCTATCTGGCTAATTTCACACATCAGGTTTTTGCCGTCAGGCACAATCTGGCGAGATTTGAAAAAAAACGATCCTTTTTTTCTGCTGGATCCATTTTTTTCTCATAGAGTTGTATTAGCGCCGGATTGCGCCTGATGGCCACATGTTTCATGTTTTTTGCCGGATCCGTCAAAAAAGCTGTTTCCGCCGGACGGAAAACACATACAGAGGGAAGGTTTTTCTGTCCGGCTAAAAAACGCACAGCAGAGCCCCTGATTTGCCTAAACAGTGGAAATCCCCCACAAGTGACCCCATTTTGGAAAGACGACCCCCCTAAGGCACTTATCTAGATTTGTTGTGAGCACTGTTAACCCCCAATTGTTTCACTAAAGTTTGGAATGTAGAGCCGTGAAAATTAAAAAATCATTTTTTCTTTCCACAAAATGATCTTTTAGCCCGCAATTTTTTTTCCCAAGGGTAACAGGAGAAATTGCTAAAGTTGCTGTCCAATTTATCCTGAGTACTCTGATACCCCATATGTGGGGGGAACCACTGTTTGGGTGCACAGCAGAGCTCGGAAGGGAAGGAGTGCCGTTTGGAATGTAGACTTAGATGGATTGGTCTGCAGGTGTCACGCTGCATTTGCAGAGCCCTTGATGTACCTAAGCAGTAGAAACTCCCCACAAGTGACCCCATATTGGAAACTAGACCACCCAAGGAACTTAATAATAAAAACAGCCCAAAATGGAAAGCATCAAAGTGACCATCCCCCGCATGCTCAACACCTTATGGGAAAACTCATGAGAGGGAGAAGCCACATCAGGAAAATATTAGGACACTCCTATTAATGCGATATCATAATCAGAGAAATATTGGAGTACGAGTCCAAAAATTGTAAAAAAGTACAAGTTTATTATACACTACATCATAGACAAGAAAGACACATACGTTTTTTCTAAATAGTATTGCAAAAAAACAATAATACATGTTCAGCACTGCTGAATATGCATTATTGTTTTTTTGCAATACTATTTAGAAAAAACGTATGTGTCTTTCTTGTCTATGATGTAGTGTATAATAAACTTGTACTTTTTTACACTTTTTGGACTCGTACTCCAATTTTCTCCCAAATAACTTATCTAGATGTGTTGTGAGAACTTTGAACTCCCAAGTGTTTCACTACAGTTTATAACACAGATCCGTGAAAATAAAAAATCTTTTTTTCCACAAAAATTATATTTTAGCCCCTGGTTTTGTATTTTCCCAAAGGTAACAGGAGAAATTGGACCCCAAAATTTGTTGTCCAATTTGTCCTGAGTACGGTGATACTCCATATGTGGGGGTAAACCCCTGTTTGGGCGCATGGGAGAGCTCAGAAAGGAAGGAGCACTGCTTCAGTTTTTCAAAGCAGAATTGCCTGGAATTGAGATCGGACGACATGTTGCGATTGGAGAGCCCCTGATGTGCCTAAACAGTGGAAATCCCTGAATTCTAACTGAAACCCTAACCCAAACCCACCCCTAACCCTAATCCCAACCATAACCCTAACCACACTCCTAACCCTAATCCCAACCCTTATCCCAACCGTAAATTTAATCCAAACCCTAACTTTAACCCTAACCCTAACTTTAGCCGCAACCCTAACCCTAACCCCAACCCTAACCCCAACCATAACCCTAAACATATCCCCAACCCTAACCCTAACCTTAACCCTAGCCCTAACCCTAACCCTAACCCTGGTCCTAACCCTAGCCCTAACCCTAACCCTAGCCCTAACCCTAACCCTAATGGGAAAATGGGAATAAATATATTTTTTAAAATTTTATTATTTTTCCCTAACTAAGGGGGTGATGAAGGGGGGTTTAATTTACTTTTATAGCATTTTTTTGGCGGATTTTTATGATTGGCAGCCGTCACACACTAAAAGACGCTTTTTATTGCAAAAAATAGTTTTTGCATCACCACATTTTGAGAGCTATAATTTATCTATATTTTGGCATACAGAGTCATGTGAGGTCTTGTTTTTTGTGGGACGAGTTGATGTTTTCAGCAGTGCCATGTTTATTTATATCCGTCTTTTTGATCGCGTGTTATTCCACTTTTTGTTCGCCGGTATGATAATAAAGCATTGTTTTTTACCTCGTTTTTTGCTTATTGTTTTGCGGTGTTCACTGAAGGGGTTAACTAGTGGGATAGTTTTATAGAGCAGGTCGTTATGGATGCGGCGATACCAAATATGTGTACTTTTATTGTTTTTTTTATTTACATAAATAAATAGATTTATTGGGAAATATATTTTTTTTCTTTATTTGGGGATTTTTTTTTTGTACATTCTATTTTTTCTTTTTTGACTTTCTAACATTGTCCCAGGGTGGGACATCACTATATTAGATCACATCGCTTATCTGACACTGTGCATAGCACTGTGTCAGATCAGCGATCTGACAGGCAGTGCAGAAGGCTTTCTGGCGCCTGCTCAGAGCAGGCGCCGGCTAGCCACCTCACTTCATGACCCGGAAGGAGTCCTGCGGCCATCTTGGATCCGTGAACTCCTTCCGGATCAATGGAACAATGTGATCGCATCACATTGTTCCTGTGGGAAAGCACAGGGAGCCCCCATCCCTGCACAATGCCCCTCTATGTCGCTGTCACTATTGACAGCGGCATCAGAGGGGTTAAATGCCGTTAATATACATCAGAGGGGATAATATGCACCTGACACCCGCACGTGATCGTCTCGGTGCTCACTGTGAGGCCACGCGATCGTGCCGCCGTACTAGTACTGCAGTTTGCGGGAAATCAGTTGTCTGTCACGGAAATCCTGTGTCACTGATTGGTCGAGGTTGGCAGGCCGCGACCAATCGGTGACGGGCACAGCCGGCTGCGAATTCGCCTCTTCCTACTCTCTGTCAGTGCCCCCTCCATACTCCCCTCCAGTCAGTGTTAACACAGGGATAATGGCTGCTTACACCACATTATGCCGCAGTGTAACGCAGTCCGTTAAAGCTGCTATGAACCCTGTATGACCAACTTTTTACTATTGATGCTGCCTATGCAGCATCATTAGTAAAATGATCTAATGTTAAAAATAATAACAAAAATAAAAAATCATTATATTCTCACCTTCTGGTGCCTTTCCCGCTCCTCGTGATGCTCCGGTCTGAAGAATGCATTGCGGTCTCACGAGATGATGACGTCGTGGCCTCGCAAGACCACTATGTCATCATCTCGCGAGACCGCAATGCATTCTTGGGACCCAAGTGTCGGGAGGAGCATCGCTAAACACGTGGCCTGGATTCGGGGGCCGCCAGAAGGTGAGTAAATAACTATTTTTTATTTAAATTATTTTTTTTAACAGGGATATGGTGCCCACATTGTATATACTACGTGGGCTGTGTTATATACTGCATGGGATGTGTTATATACTGCATGGTCTGTGTAATATAATACATCTCTGTGCTATATACTACGTGGGCTGTGCTATATACTACGTGGCTGTGCAATATATTACATGGCTGGGCAATATACTATGTGGCTGTGTTATATACTGCATGAGCTGTGCTATATACTACGTGGGCTGTGCTATAAACTACGTGGATGTGCAATATACTAAGTGACTGTGCTATATACTATGTGGCTGTGCTATATATTATGTGGCTGTGCTATATTCTATGTGGCTGTGCTATATGCTAAGTGGGCTGTGTTATATGCTACGTGGGCTGTTATGTACTACGTAGCTGTGTTATATGCTATGTGGCTGTGCTATATGCTACTTGGGCTGTGCTATATGCTGCATGGGCTGTGTTATATACTACGTGGGCTGTGTTATATACTATGTGGGCTGTGTTATATGGTACATGGCTGTGCTATGTACTACGTGGCTGTGCTATATGCTATGTGGCTTTGTTATATACTATGTGGGCTGTGTTATATATTACGTGGGCTGTGTTATATGCTACGTGGCTGTGCTATATTTCTCTGCTGTATCTGTGCATCATGAATCATAGTATGTTTAAAGAGGGGGGCCCACTGAGACTCTTTCACCCGGGGCCCTCAAAAACCTGGAGCAGGCCCTGGCTTCACTGATTGTTCGCGGCCGACTGGGCGTGACATGGAATTTGAACCATGCTTCGCTAATTGGTCGCGCCCGGCCGGCCGAATCCTGTGTATAAATTGCATTATTCTGAAAACTTCATACATATTCTAGAATACACGATGCGTTATTATCGGGTCACCATGTAGTCTATTATTACATTTGTCTTGAAAAAGTCTCTATGTGGCTGAAATGTTACTTGTATTTTTTTAAATTTTGCATTTGATAATGAAAAAAAATCCCTTTTAGGAGAACATCTGGTGCCTTTGACCTTATTTAATTTTAATGATCTGGCAACATTGTGGGTAATTGAACCAAAGGCTGCACGGATAATGGAGTGGTGCATGAGAGAAGACATCTTTTCAAACATATGTGATATGATTGTACATTTGGGAAATTCTTGTTTTTTTACTTAGTAACTGTGAATGACACATGGATTAGGTCAAGTAATTGCCCTTTCCTCCTTCTGGGCTTGCTTTGCAGTACCAACATTACATGCATTTCTTTTATTTTCAGATGTGCTTCTATCAGGTATCTAACTCTTCTGCAAAATTTCCTTCTTTTCATGTTTTTATGACATCACTTAATTGACTGTGATATCTAAGAATTGATTTCTACATCTCAAGTCCTGGTCACATGTTTGCTCCAGTGAAGCCAATTGGTCTTTTTTATTAGTATTTGTTGCTAAGTTTGATCTGTAGCTAAGATTAAGGGTTGACACTAGGGTTGAGCGAAACGGGTCGTTCATTTTCATAAGTCGCCGACTTTTGGCAAAGTCGGCGTCTCATGAAACCCGACCCGATCCCTGTGCGGGGTCGGCCATGCGGTACGCGATCATGGCACGAAAGTCGCGTTTCGTATGACGCGATTAGCGCCATTTTTTCAGCCAATGAATGAGCGTGGGCAGAGTGATGACATAGGTGTTAGGTGAGTGAACGCCTATCGTCATGTTATCGCTTGTGCGCAGTAGGGATTTGGAATGTGCAATACGAAATTTTCTGTGCTGGGACGGAGGAGGAGGAGGAGAAAAAAAAAAAAAAAAAAAGAATTCCTTCATTGGGTTTCGTGTTTCGGCCGAAACCCGACTTTTAACGGTGGTCGGCCGATTTCACTCGACTCGACTTTTAAGACAGTCGGGTTTCACAAAACCCGACTCGACCCTAAAAAACTAAAGGTCGCTCAACCCTAGTTGACACACTTGAAATGTGTAGGCTCTGCTCATGACTGTGTCACATGGCTACACTTGTTTTTATTTGTGACGCAATAAAGGAACATTTTTACCAAAAAAAGGTATAAACTTTTTAGATTCATTACCACTGCTCCATGGTCCAGAAACTCAAAAAATTCAATGCACCTGATACTGGAATTATTACTCCAGACTTTCTCAAGCTGCTAAACTGGTGAGCTGTATCCATCCTGTTGTTCATCTTTGTTTATCTATCTGTGCATTTATATTTATTTTAAAATGTAATTCAGAAATCATTCAGAAATCAATGCAACTTGGTCTGTGTACAGAAAGTGATGCATGTACTGGCCACTGGTCTTTTTACCTGAACTTGAAAGCTTCAAATATTCCTAAGAAGCTGTGTAGTTTGACCAATCCATGAATTATTGTGGCATGGAAGTTTGAATGAGCCACATTTGAATGAATTTTTTGTCTGAAGACGTTTATCCTTAGTAGTTTTTTCACTTAATTTTCCTCTCTATTTTCAGGACACTATTTTTTTAAATGCCTGTTTTACACTTCTTTATTATAATACCACCACATACTTAAACACCTGAAGGTCAGGTATAATGTATTTCTTCAGTCTGTCTCACTAAGAAAGAGTTACAGACACACTTTTCATCTGGGAACTAATTACTTGGTGGATAACAGCCAGTGATTGCTAGGACATGTCATTTAACATCCTTCAAGGAGTTTTAACCAATTTCTTTCACCCAGCCTCACTTTAACATGAAGCCAGGTTTTGTCTAAAAAGGTCACAGTCTATCATTAGAAATGGAAATAGGAAAGGATAAAATATATTTCAGAAAATATAATAATATTTTATTTCAAAACTTACAGGAGTTGTATGTCACTTCTAACAACTGGATCCCAGCTGAAACTTTTCAATTGAAAATAACATTTTTAATATAATTGGTGCTAAATAAGTTATAAACCACTTAATGATTTTTCTTTCTTTTTAAGAGAGAGAAATAGCTTACAGTTTCTTACATTTTCTTAATAACAAATGTGAGGCAAATAGAATGTCTATAAAGATACTATGCAAGAAATGTCTCAGTATAGAATTCTTATATTGACAAATGTTCTATCTGCACAATGTATTCAGAGGTTTGTTTTTTTTACTTTTTCTCTCTATTTCTATTGGTAAACTATGGGCAGTGACAATCTGTCACTAAATAGAATCATCCCAAAATGGTTGCTGCACTGCATTCCCTGCCTCGGCTTTTATGAAGGTTTTCATAGACGGCTTTGAACTATGTGATATGAAAGCTTCATTACATTATTGGGCAGCCCACCCAGTCACACTTGATGTCATATGAGCAATAATATTACATGGGAAAAGTATGAAGATCAAAGCTTACATGCACTCAAAATATAACCAGATTTGTGCTCTTAAGGAAAAATAAAGTCACTGTAGTTGAGGTAACCGTAAGCACTCAAATTTATCCAAAATGACTAAGTCCATAACCAAACGCAAATAATAAAAAAATTAGAAAGAAGTCCAGTTAACTCCAGTGCACACTAAATGAAGAGTGCAGACATAATGAGGGAAAATAATTGAAACCTGTTACCTGTAATAGTGGCTGTCGGCTGTTTATTATTTGCGTTTGGTATCCTTTTTCTGTGCCCCTGAGACCTGTCTTTTCATGTGTATATACATGTACATAGATGTACACATATGTTTCTCATTTATTTCTATATCTTTCATTTACTATCCGTACCTCTCAACCATCCTCTCATGACCTAGCATGTATCTCTTATAAGAGAGATATATCAAAATATTGAAATATTATTATACAATATTATCATTTATATTCATACTTATGAACCCGTGCTCGCCCTCCCTTTGTTATTTTTCTTTTATAGGTGGATTCACATACTTTCATTTTTTGATTATAGTATGATCGATCATGATATTGTATATTATATGATGTATCAATTATGACCATATGTGGCAATTATTTACTTGTTTATGACATATATAAAAATTAGTGTATATATATATATATATGTATATATATCTGCAAGATCTGTCATACTGATTGTATGGTGAGTTCTTTATGCTTTGTTTTTTAGAAAAAAAAACTTGAAATAGGCTATGAAGGCTGAAACATTGGGAATATCATTTCTGTTTCATTCATTGTTCAGCTGTGAACCACAATAATTTACATTATTTTTTTCATCATGTGGACTTAGTCGTTTTGGATATATTTGGGTGCTTAAGGCTACCTCATCTACAGTTAGGTCCATATATATTTGGACAGAGACAACATTTTTCTCATTTTGGTTATAGACATTACCACAATTTAATTTTAAACAAAACAATTCAGATGCAGTTGAAGTTCAGACTTTTAGCTTTCATTTGAGGGTATCCATATTAAAATTGGATGAAGAGTTTAGGAGTTTCAGCTCCTTAACATGTGCCACCCTGTTTTTTAAAGGGACCAAAAGTAATTGGACAATTGACTCCAAGGCTATTTCATGGACAGGTGTGGGTAATCCCTTCATTATGTCATTCTCAACTAAGCAGATAAAAGGCCTGGAGTTGATTTGAGGTGTGGTGCTTGCATTTGGAAGGTTTTCCTATGAAGTAAACATGCGGTCAAAAGTGCTCTCCATGAAAGTGAAACAAGCCATTCTTAAGCTGTGAAAACAGAGAAAAAACCCATCCGAGAAATTGCTACAATATTAGGAGTGGCAAAATGTACAGTTTGGTACATCCTGAGAAGGAAAGAAAGCACTGGTGAACTCATCAATGCAAAAAGACCTGGGCGCCCACGGAAGACAACAGTGGTGGATGATTGCAGAATAATCTCCATGGTGAAGAGAAACCCCTTCACAACAGCCAACCAAGTGACCAACACTCTCCAGGAGGTCGGCGTATCAATATCCAAATCTACCATAAAGAGAAGACTGCATGAAAGTAACTACAGAGGGTTCACTGCACGGTGCAAGCCACTCATAAGCATCAAGAATAAAAAGGCTAGACTGGACTTTGCTAAAAAACATCTAAAAAAGCCAGCACAGTTCTGGAAGAACATTCTTTGGACAGATGAAACCAAGATCAACCTCTACCAGAATGATGGAAAGAGAAAAGTATGGCGAAGGCGTGGTACAGCTCATGATCCAAAGCATACCACATCATCTGTAAAACACGGCGGAGGCAGTGTGATGGCTTGGGCATGCATGGCTGCCAGTGGCACTGGGTCACTAGTGTTTATGGATGATGTGACACAGGAATGAATTCTGAGGTCTTCAGAGCCGCCATACTGTGTGCTCAGATCCAGCCAAATGCAGCCAAACTGATTGGTCGTCGTTTCATACTACAGATGGACAATGACCCAAAACATGAAGCCAAAGCAACCCAGGAGTTTATTAAAGCAAAGAAGTGGAATATTCTTGAATGGCCAGGTCAGTCACCTGATCTCAACCCAATTGAGCAGCATTTCACTTGTTAAAGACTAAACTTCAGACAGAAAGGCCACAAAAACAGCAACTGAAAACCACCGCAGTGAAGGCCTGGCAGAGCATCAAAAAGGAGGAAACACAGCGTCTGGTGATGTCCATGAGTTCAAGACTTCAGGCAGTCATTGCCAACAAAGGGTTTTCAACCAAGTACTAGAAATGAACATTTTATTTAAAATTATTGAATCTGTCCAATTACTTTTGGTCCCTTTAAAAACAGGGTGGCACATGTTAAGGAGCTGAAACTCCTAAACCCTTCATCCAATTTTAATGTGGATACCCTCAAATGAAAGCTGAAAGTCTGAACTTCAACTGCATCTGAATTGTTTTGTTTAAAATTCATTGTGGTAATGTCTATAACCAAAATGAGAAAAATGTTGTCTCTGTCCAAATATATATGGACCTAACTGTACTTAAGGAAAGTATCAGAACTGAAAAAATATCTATGTTTCTATATAGAGAGATCGATATTTCAAAAACAAAATGGAAATTAAAATGTCTTCTTTGATATATGTATCTGCATCTGTTAATACACTGCTCAAAAAAATAAAGGGAACACAAACAACAGAATATAACTCCAAGTAAATCAAACTTCTGTGAAATCAAACTGTCCACTTAGGAAGCAACACATTTTTAGACAATTAATTTCACATGCTGTTGTGCAAATGGAATAGACAACAGATGGAAATTATTGGCAATTATCAAGAAACACTCAATAAAGGAGTGGTTCTGCAGGTGGGGACCACAGACCACATTTCAGTACCAATGCTTTCTGGCTGATGTTTTGGTCACTTTTAAATGTTGGTTGTGCTTTCACCTTTGTGGTAGCATGAGATTGACTCTACATCCCACACAAGTGGCTCAGATAATGCAGCTCATCCAGGATGGCACATCAATGCGAGCTGTAGCAAGAAGGTTTGCTGTGTCTGTCAGCATAGTGTCCTGTCATGATCTCTGCAGGCAGAGATCATAGCAAGCCTATAGAGGGACAAGCTCTCGGAAGATGGAACTATACTGACCATGAACTAAGCCTGCCGCGCAACTAGAAATAGCCAGGTAGCATTTCCTATTTATCGCTAGATGCCCAGCTCTGGCCTAAGACCTAAATAGCTAGCAGAGGGAAATATAAGACCTGGCTCACCTCTAGAGAAATTTTCCAAAGAAGACAGTAGCCCCCCACATATAATGACGGTGAGTTCAGATGAAACAACAAACGCAGCAGGAAAATAGTCTTAGCAAATTTGAGGTCCGCTTACTAGATAGCAGAAGACAGATAGTATACTTTCATGGTCAGCAGAAAAATACTAACAAAACACCATCCAGAGATTACCTTAAACTCTGGCATTAACTCATAACGCCAGAGTAGCAATCCCTGATCGACGAGAGCTTTCCAGACACAGTAACAAAACTTCAGCTGCGAACTGGAACAAATAGGCAAACAAAACATGGACAAAAGTCCAACTTATCAGTAGTTGTCTAGAAGCAGGAACAAGCACTGAGAGGCATCAGATAACATTGTTGACCGGCAAGAAACCACCAGAGAAATGAGCTTAAATAGCGACACCCACTACTGATGGAATCAGGTGAAACAGGAAAGAGGATGACAAGTCCAATTCCACAAGCGGCCACCGGGGGAGCCCAGAATCCAAATTCACAACAGTACCCCCCCCTCAAGGAGGGGGCACCGAACCCTCACCAGATCCACCAGGGCGACCAGGATGAGCCCTATGGAAGGCACGAACAAGATCAGAAGCATGAACATCAGATGCATTGACCCAAGAATTATCCTCCTGGCCGTAACCCTTCCAGTTGACCAGATACTGGAGTTTCCGTCTGGAAACACGAGAGTCCAAAATTTTCTCCACAACGTACTCCAACTCACCCTCAACCAACACCGGAGCAGGAGGCTCAACAGAAGGTACAACAGGTACCTCATACCTGCGCAATAACGACCGATGAAAAACGTTATGAATGGAAAAGGACGCAGGGAGGTCCAAACGGAAAGAAACAGGATTAAGAATCTCCAATATTCTATAAGGGCCGATGAACCGAGGTTTAAACTTAGGAGAAGAGACCCTCATAGGGACAAAACGAGAAGACAACCACACTAAATCTCCAACACAAAGCCGAGAACCAACACGACGATGACGGTTGGCAAAACGCTGAGTCTTCTCCTGGGACAACTTCAAATTGTCCATAACCTGCCCCCAGATGTGATGCAATCTCTCCACCACCGCATCCACTCCAGGACAATCCGAGGATTCCACCTGACCGGAGGAAAATCGAGGGTGAAACCCCGAATTACAGAAAAACGGGGACACCAAGGTGGAAGAACTGGCCCGATTATTGAGGGCGAACTCTGCCAATGGCAAAAAAGCAACCCAATCATCCTGGTCAGCAGAGACAAAACACCTCAGATATGTCTCAAGGGTCTGATTAGTCCGCTCGGTCTGGCCATTAGTCTGAGGGTGAAAAGCAGATGAAAAAGACAAATCTATGCCCATCCTAGCACAGAATGCCCGCCAAAATCTAGACACAAATTGGGTACCTCTGTCAGAAACAATATTCTCAGGAATACCGTGCAATCGGACAACATTCTGAAAAAACAGAGGAACCAACTCAGAAGAAGAAGGCAACTTGGGCAGAGGAACCAAATGGACCATTTTAGAGAAACGGTCACAGACCACCCAGATGACAGACATCTTCTGGGAAACAGGCAGATCTGAAATAAAATCCATCGAGATGTGTGTCCAAGGCCTCTTAGGAATAGGCAAGGGCAACAGCAGTCCGCTAGCCCGAGAACTACAAGACTTGGCCCGAGCACAAACGTCACATGACTGCACAAAGACTCGCACATCTCGTGACAGAGAAGGCCACCAGAAGGATCTTGCCACCAAATCCCTGGTACCAAAAATTCCGGGATGACCTGCCAATGCAGAAGAATGTACCTCAGAGATGACTCTGCTGGTCCAATCATCCGGAACAAACAGTCTATCAGGCGGACAACGATCCGGTCTATCCGCCTGAAACTCTTGCAAGGACCGCCGCAGATCAGGAGAAACGGCCGACAAAATTACTCCCTCCCTAAGGATACCTGTGGGTTCAGAATTACCAGGAGAGTCCGGGTCAAAACTCCTAGAAAGGGCATCTGCCTTAACATTCTTAGAACCCGGTAGGTATGACACCACAAAATTAAAGCGAGAAAAAAATAAAGACCAGCGCGCCTGTCTAGGATTCAGGCGTCTGGCAGTCTCAAGATAAATCAAATTTTTGTGGTCAGTCAATACCACCACCTGATGCCTAGCCCCCTCGAGCCAATGGCGCCACTCCTCAAACGCCCACTTCATGGCCAAAAGCTCCCGATTCCCAACATCATAATTCCGCTCTGCGGGCGAAAATTTGCGAGAAAAGAAGGCACAAGGCCTAATGACGGAGCAGTCGGAACCTTTCTGCGACAACACTGCCCCAGCTCCGATCTCCGAAGCGTCAACCTCAACCTGAAAAGGCAGATTCACATCAGGCTGACGCAACACAGGGGCAGAGGCAAAACGGCGCTTAAGCTCCTGAAAGGCCTCTACAGCATGAGGGGACCAATTAGCAACATCAGCGCCTTGTCTGGTCAAATCAGTCAGTGGTTTAACGACATCCGAAAAACCAGCAATAAATCGGCGGTAAAAGTTGGCAAAGCCCAAAAATCTCTGAAGACCCTTAAGAGAGGAGGGCTGAGTCCAGTCACAAATAGCTTGCACCTTGACGGGATCCATCTCAATGGAAGAGGGAGAAAAAATATACCCCAAAAAGGAAATTTTCTGGACCCCAAAAACGCACTTAGACCCCTTCACACATAAAGAATTAGACCGCAGAACCTGAAAAACTCTCCTGACCTGCTGGACATGAGAGTCCCAGTCATCAGAAAAAATCAGAATATCATCCAGATATATTATCATAAATTTATCCAGAAAATCGCGGAAAATATCATGCATAAAAGACTGGAAAACTGAAGGGGCATTAGAAAGACCAAAAGGCATGACCAAATACTCAAAGTGGCCCTCGGGCGTATTAAATGCGGTCTTCCACTCATCCCCCTGCCTGATCCGCACCAAATTATACGCCCCACGAAGATCAATTTTAGAGAACCACTTAGCACCCTCTATACGAGCAAACAAATCAGTAAGCAATGGCAATGGGTATTGATACTTAACAGTGATCTTATTCAGAAGCCGATAATCAATACATGGTCTCAAAGAGCCGTCTTTTTTTGAGACAAAGAAAAACCCAGCTCCCAAGGGAGAAGAAGATGGACGAATAAGTCCCTTTTCCAAAGACTCCTTTATATATTCCCGCATAGCAGCATGTTCCGGCACAGACAAATTAAACAAACGACCCTTTGGATATTTACAACCCGGTATCAAATCTATGGCACAATCGCACTCACGGTGCGGAGGTAACGACCCAAGCTTGGGTTCGTCAAAGACGTCTTGATAATCAGAGAGGAACTCAGGGACTTCAGAGGGAAGGGACGACGAAATAGAAACCAAAGGTACGTCCCCATGAATACCCTTACATCCCCAGCTCAACACAGACATAGCTCTCCAGTCCAAGACTGGGTTGTGAGACTGCAACCATGGCAATCCCAGTACCAAATCGTCATGTAAATTATACAGCACCAGGAAACGAATAATCTCCTGGTGATCCGGATTGATACGCATGGTTACTTGTGTCCAGTATTGTGGTTTATTATTAGCCAATGGGGTGGAGTCAATCCCCTTCAGAGGAATAAGAGTCTCCAAAGGCTCTAAATCAAAACCACAACGATTGGCAAAGGACCAATCCATAAGACTCAGAGCGGCGCCAGAGTCAACATAGGCGTCCGTGGCAATGGATGACAAAGAGCAAATCAGGGTTACAGACAAAATAAACTTAGACTGAATAGTGCCAATGGAAACAGACTTATCAAGCTTCTTTGTACGCCTAGAGCATGCCGATATAACATGAGTAGAATCCCCACAATAGAAACACAATCCATTCTTCCGTCTAAAATTCTGTCGCTCGCTCCTGGACAGAATTCTATCACACTGCATACTTTCTGGCGTCTTTTCCATAGACACCGCCAGATGGTGCATCGGTTTGCGCTCCCGCAGACGCCTATCAATCTGAATAGCCATTGTCATGGACTCATTCAGACCTGCAGGCAAAGGGAACCCCACCATAACATCCTTAACGGCATCAGAGAGACCTTCTCTGAAAGTTGCCGCCAAGGCGCACTCATTCCACTGAGTAAGCACAGACCATTTACGGAATTTTTGGCAGAAAACTTCAGCTTCGTCTTGCCCCTGAGATAGTGCCATCAAAGTTTTTTCTGCCTGAAGTTCCAAATGAGGTTCCTCATAAAGCAAGCCCAAGGCCAGAAAAAACGCATCCACATCGCGTAACGCAGGATCCCCTGCTGGCAATGAGAAGGCCCAATCTTGAGGGTCACCCCTGAGCAAGGAAATCACAATCCTAACCTGCTGAGCAGGGTCTCCAGCTGAACGAGACTTCAGGGACAAATAAAGCTTACAATTATTTCGGAAATTCTGGAAGCTATCTCTATTCCCTGTGAAGAACTCCGGCAAAGGAATTCTCGGCTCAGATACCGGAGCATGTACCACAAAATCTTGTAAATTTTGTACTTTCGTGATGAGATTATTCAAACCCGCAGTTACACTCTGGAGATCCATTATTGTCAGGTGCACACAGAGCATACAGAGATTAGGAGGAGAGAGAGAAAAAAGACTGCAGCAAGGCAGACTGGAGGAAAAAAAAAAAAAAAAAAAAAAAATTCCAGCAGACTTCTTATAACTCTCCTTTCTCAACCTGGGTCTTTAACACTTTATTGGCCGGTCAAACTGTCATGATCTCTGCAGGCAGAGATCATAGCAAGCCTATAGAGGGACAAGCTCTCGGAAGATGGAACTATACTGACCATGAACTAAGCCTGCCGCGCAACTAGAAATAGCCAGGTAGCATTTCCTATTTATCGCTAGATGCCCAGCTCTGGCCTAAGACCTAAATAGCTAGCAGAGGGAAATATAAGACCTGGCTCACCTCTAGAGAAATTTTCCAAAGAAGACAGTAGCCCCCCACATATAATGACGGTGAGTTCAGATGAAACAACAAACGCAGCAGGAAAATAGTCTTAGCAAATTTGAGGTCCGCTTACTAGATAGCAGAAGACAGATAGTATACTTTCATGGTCAGCAGAAAAATACTAACAAAACACCATCCAGAGATTACCTTAAACTCTGGCATTAACTCATAACGCCAGAGTAGCAATCCCTGATCGACGAGAGCTTTCCAGACACAGTAACAAAACTTCAGCTGCGAACTGGAACAAATAGGCAAACAAAACATGGACAAAAGTCCAACTTATCAGTAGTTGTCTAGAAGCAGGAACAAGCACTGAGAGGCATCAGATAACATTGTTGACCGGCAAGAAACCACCAGAGAAATGAGCTTAAATAGCGACACCCACTACTGATGGAATCAGGTGAAACAGGAAAGAGGATGACAAGTCCAATTCCACAAGCGGCCACCGGGGGAGCCCAGAATCCAAATTCACAACAGTGTCCAGAGGCTGGAGGCGCTACCAGGAGACAGGCCAGTACACCAGGAGACGTGGAGGGGGCCGTAGGAGGGCAACAAGCCAGCAGCAGGACCGCTACCTCAGCCTTTGTGCAAGAAGGAACAGAGGAGCACTGCCAGAGTCCTGCAAAATGACCTCCAGCAGGCCACAAATGTGCATGTGTCTGCACAAACGGTTAGAAACCGACTCCATGAGGATGGTCTGAGTGCCTGACGTACACAGATGGGGGTTGTGCTCACAGCCCAACACCATGCAGGATGCTTGGCATTTGCCACAGAATACCAGGATTGGCAAAGTCGCCACTGGCACCCTGTGCTCTTCACATATCCATACTGTGGAGAAAATAATGTCATGTCCTTTCTCCTAGAGCTCCACTTACTGTATGTGTTATGTATTTCCCTGGTATGCATATATTTTAACATGATGTTATACATTGGGGGAAATAAGTATTTGATCCCTTGCTGATTTTGTAAGTTTGCCCACTGACAAAGACATGAACAGCCTATAAGTTTAAGGGTAGGTTAATTTTAACATTGAAAGATAGAATATGAAAAATGAAATCCAGAAAATAACATTTTATAAATTATATAAATTTATTTGCATTTTGCTGGGATAAATAAGTATTTGATCCCCTACCAACCATTAAGAGTTCTGGCTTCTACAGACCAGTTAGATGCTCCTAATCAACTTGCTACCTGCATTAAAGACAGCTGTCTTACATAGTCACCTTTATAAACTAACTATTGCTTGCATCCGGTATTTATTCCTAATCTTCCATTTAATACTTCGGCTCCTGCTGTTACAGATTTACAGAGTTGCAGAAAGTTCAAAGAGAACTAACTGAGATGTTACAAAAGCCCCAATAAGATTACAAAGAAACAACAGATTAACATTGTAAAGTCCCTCCTACTCTTCAGGTTGGTGACAAGGTTTGGTGTTGTGAACTATATTTGTTGGCTCCCTCTTGTGGTCACTAGCGGTATGGCACTTGGATTATCCTTCCCCAGGTTGGTACCCACCTGGTTCGTTAGGCCTTGGGTGTTCCTATTTAGACTTCCTGGAAACTCAGTCTAGTGCCTGGAATCGATGTAATCAGTCTATGTCTGTTTTCCTCCTGCCTCCTGGTCCCTGAGTTTTGCAAGATAAGCTAAGTTCTGCTTTCTTATTTTTGTCCTTTTGCATTTGCTCTTATTTTGTTCCAGCTTGTTCAAAATGTGATTTCTGTTTTTGCTGGAAGCTCTAGGGGGCTGATTTTCTCCCCCCACACCGTTAGTCGGTGCGGGGGTTCTTGGATCTTCAGCGTGGATATTTTTATAGGGTTTTTTGCTGACCGCATAAGTCCTCTTCCTATTTTCTGCTATTAATTAGTGGTCCTCTCTTTGCTAAATCTAGTTCATTCTTACGTTTGTCTTTTCTTCTTACCTCACCGTTATTATTTGTTGGGGGCTTGTATAATAACTTTGGGGTCTTTTCTCTGGAGGCAAATGAGGTCTTATTTTCTCTGAAAGGGTTAGTTAGTTCTCTGGCTGGTGCGAGACGTCTAGAATCAACGTAGGTACGTTCCCCGGCTACTTCTAGTTGTTGTGCCAGGATCAGATATGCGGTCAGCCAAGTTACCACTTCCCTATGAGCTGGTTTTTGTGTTTGTGGACTTAGCTGGAACTCCTGAGATCCTCTACCACTAGGATCATAACAGTATTCCAGGCCAAAAAGAGAATATTTAATGCATTGCTGAAGTGGGATTAAAAGAAAAAAAAAGTTCTGAGTTTTTTTTTTTTTCTCCTTCCCCTTTTTCTCTGAGTGGCTTGAAGCCCTGCTGCAGACATGAATGTTCAGACTCTGATTACTAGTGTGGATCAGCTTGCTGCACGAGTGCAGGGCATTCAGGATTTTGTTACTTGTAGTCCTATGTCAGAGCCTAAGATACCTATTCCTGAGCTGTTCTCTGGAGATCGATTTAAATTTAGGAATTTTAGGAATAATTGTAAATTGTTTCTATCTTTGAGACCTCGTTCATCTGGAGACTCAGCTCAGCAAGTTAAAATTGTTATCTCTTTCTTGCGTGGCGACCCTCAGGATTGGGCCTTCTCATTGGCGCCAGGAGATCCTGCATTGGCAAATATTGATGCGTTTTTTCTGGCACTCGGATTGCTTTATGAGGAGCCTAATCTTGAAATTCAGGCAGAAAAAGCGTTGCTGGCTATCTCTCAGGGCCAGGATGAAGCTGAAGTGTATTGCCAAAAATTTCGGAAATGGTCCGTGCTTACTCAATGGAATGAGTGTGCTCTGGCCGCAAATTTCAGAGATGGCCTTTCTGAGGCCATTAAGAATGTGATGGTGGGGTTTCCCATCCCTACAAGTCTGAATGATTCTATGACTCTTGCCATTCAGATTGATCGGCGTTTGCGGGAGCGCAAATCTGCTAATTCTCTGGCAGTATTGTCTGAACGGACACCTGACTCAATGCAATGTGATAGAATTCAGACTAAAACTGAACGACAAAATCATAGACGTCAGAATGGGTTGTGTTTTTACTGCGTTGACTCTACACATGTTATCTCAGCATGCTCTAAACGCCTAACAAAGGTTGTTAGTCCTGTCGCCATTGGTAATTTGCAGCCTAAGTTTATTTTGTCTGTGACTTTAATTTGCTCATTGTCTTCCTACCCTGTTATGGCATTTGTGGATTCTGGTGCTGCCCTGAGTCTTATGGACTTGTCGTTTGCCAAGCGCTGTGGTTTTGTCCTGGAGCCTTTGGAAAATCCTATTCCTCTTAGAGGAATTGATGCTACGCCATTGGCGGAGAATAAACCGCAGTATTGGACACAAGTGACCATGTGCATGACTCCTGAACAGCGGGAGGTGATTCGTTTTCTTGTTCTGCATAAAATGCATGATTTGGTCGTTTTGGGTCTGCCATGGTTACAGACCCATAATCCAGTTTTGGATTGGAAGGCTATGTCTGTGTCAAGTTGGGGTTGTCAGGGAATTCATTGCGATTCCCCGCCGGTCTCTATTGCCTCTTCTACTCCTTCTGAAGTTCCGGAGTATTTATTGGACTATCAGGATGTATTCAGTGAGTCCAGGTCCAGTGCCCTTCCTCCTCATAGGGACTGTGACTGCGCTATAGATTTGATTCCTGGTAGTAAATTTCCTAAGGGACGATTATTTAATCTATCTGTACCTGAGCATGCCGCAATGCGTTCTTATATAAAGGAGTCTTTGGAGAAGGGACATATTCGTCCATCTTCTTCCCCTCTTGGTGCGGGATTCTTTTTTGTGGCCAAGAAAGACGGGTCTTTGAGACCTTGTATTGACTATCGGCTTCTGAATAATATCACTGTCAAATTTCAGTATTCTTTGCCACTATTGTCGGACTTGTTTGCTCGGATTAAGGGTGCCAGTTGGTTCACCAAGATAGATCTTCGTGGTGCGTACAACCTTGTGCGCATTAAGCAGGGAGATGAATGGAAAACTGCATTCAATACGCCCGAAGGTCATTTTGAGTACTTGGTGATGCCTTTTGGGCTCTCTAATGCTCCTTCAGTGTTTCAGTCCTTTATGCATGACATCTTCCGGAAGTATCTAGATAAATTTGTGATTGTTTATCTGGATGATATTCTGTTTTTTTCTGATGATTGGGATTCTCATGTAAAGCAGGTAAGGATGGTGTTTCAGGTTTTGCATGATAATGCTTTGTTTGTGAAGGGCTCAAAGTGTCTCTTTGGAGTGCAGAAGGTTTCCTTCTTGGGTTTTATTTTCTCCCCTTCTACTGTGGAGATGGACCCAGTCAAGGTCCGAGCTATTCATGATTGGACTCAACCCACGTCAGTTAAGAGTCTTCAGAAGTTCTTGGGTTTTGCTAATTTCTACCGTCGTTTTAATGCTAATTTTTCTAGCGTTGTTAAACCTTTGACGGATATGACCAAGAAAGGTTCTGATGTTGCTAATTGGGCTCCTGCAGCCGTGGAGGCTTTTCGGGAGCTGAAGCGCTGGTTTACTTCGGCGCCTGTTTTGTGCCAGCCTGATGTCTCACTTCCCTTTCAGGTTGAAGTGGATGCTTCTGAGATCGGTGCAGGAGCTGTTTTGTCGCAGAAAGGCCCTGGTTGCTCTGTGATGAGACCATGTGCTTTTTTCTCTAGGAAATTTTCGCCTGCTGAGCGGAACTATGATGTTGGTAATCGGGAGTTATTGGCCATGAAGTGGGCATTTGAGGAGTGGCGTCATTAGCTCGAGGGAGCTAAGCATCGTGTGGTGGTCTTGACTGATCACAAAAATCTGATGTATCTTGAGTCTGCTAAGCGCCTGAATCCTAGACAGGCTCGTTGGTCGTTGTTTTTCTCCCGTTTTGACTTTGTGGTCTCGTACCTGCCTGGTTCAAAGAATTTGAAGGCTGATGCTCTTTCTAGGAGCTTTGTGCCTGACTCTCCCGGCGTCTCAGAGCCAGCTGGTATTCTTAAAGAGGGAGTAATCTTGTCGGCCATTTCTCCTGATTTGCGACGTGTGTTGCAGAGATTTCAGGCTGGTAGACCTGACCCTTGCCCACCTGATAGATTGTTTGTTCCTGATAAATGGACCAGCAGAGTTATCTCTGAGGTTCATTCCTTGGTGCTGGCAGGGCATCCTGGGATTTTTGGTACCAGAGATTTGGTGGCTAGGTCCTTTTGGTGGCCTTCCCTGTCGCGGGATGTGCGTTCTTTTGTGCAGTCCTGTGGGATTTGTGCTCGGGCTAAGCCTTGCTGTTCTTGTGCCAGCGGGTTGCTTTTGCCCTTGCCCATCCCGAAGAGGCCTTGGACGCACATTTCCATGGATTTCATTTCAGATCTTCCGGTGTCTCAAGGAATGTCTGTCATCTGGGTGGTGTGTGATCATTTTTCCAAGATGGTCCATTTGGTGCCCTTGCCTAAGTTGCCTTCCTCTTCTGATCTGGTTCCTTTGTTCTTTCAGAATGTGGTTAGTTTGCACGGCATTCCTGAGAATATCGTGTCTGACAGAGGATCCCAGTTTGTGTCCAGATTCTGGCGATCTTTTTGTGCTAAGATGGGCATTGATTTGTCATTTTCATCTGCCTTTCATCCTCAGACTAATGGCCAAACGGAGCGAACTAATCAGACGCTGGAGGCTTATTTGAGATGTTTTGTTTCTGCGGATCAGGATGATTGGGTGACCTTCTTGCCATTGGCTGAGTTTGCCCTCAACAATCGGGCTAGTTCCGCTACTTTGGTTTTGCCATTTTTCTGCAACTCTGGTTTTCATCCGCGTTTTTCCTCGGGTCATGTTGAACCTTCTGACTGTCCTAGGGTGGATTCCGTGGTGGATAGGTTGCAGCGGATTTGGATTCATGTGGTGGACAACTTAAAGTTGTCACAGGAGAAGGCTCAGCGTTTTGCCAACCGCCGCCGCGGTGTGGGTCCCCGACTTCGTGTTGGGGATTTGGTTTGGTTGTCTTCTCGGTTTGTCCCTCTGAAGGTTTCCTCTCCTAAGTTTAAGCCTCGCTTTATTGGTCCTTATAAAATTTTGGAAGTCCTTAATCCGGTGTCTTTTCGTTTGGATCTTCCTGTGTCATTTGCCATTCACAATGTGTTCCATAGGTCTTTGTTGCGGCGGTACGTTGTGCCTATGGTTCCTGCTGTTGAGCCTCCTGCTCCGGTGTTGGTTGAGGGCGAGTTGGAGTACGTGGTGGAGAAGATCTTAGATTCTCGTCTCTCTAGACGGAGGCTTCAGTATCTGGTCAAATGGAAGGGCTATGGTCAGGAGGATAATTCCTGGGTGGCCGCCTCTGATGTTCATGCGGCCGATTTGGTTCGTGCCTTTCACGCTGCTCATCCTGATCACCCTGGTGGTCCTGGTGAGGGTTCGGTGACCCCTCCTTAAAGGGGGGGTACTGTTGTGAACTATATTTGTTGGCTCCCTCTTGTGGTCACTAGCGGTATGGCACTTGGATTATCCTTCCCCAGGTTGGTACCCACCTGGTTCGTTAGGCCTTGGGTGTTCCTATTTAGACTTCCTGGAAACTCAGTCTAGTGCCTGGAATCGATGTAATCAGTCTATGTCTGTTTTCCTCCTGACTCCTGGTCCCTGAGTTTTGCAAGATAAGCTAAGTTCTGCTTTCTTATTTTTGTCCTTTTGCATTTGCTCTTATTTTGTTCCAGCTTGTTCAAAATGTGATTTCTGTTTTTGCTGGAAGCTCTAGGGGGCTGATTTTCTCCCCCCACACCGTTAGTCGGTGCGGGGGTTCTTGGATCTTCAGTGTGGATATTTTTATAGGGTTTTTTGCTGACCACATAAGTCCTCTTCCTATTTTCTGCTATTAATTAGTGGGCCTCTCTTTGCTAAATCTAGTTCATTCTTACGTTTGTCTTTTCTTCTTACCTCACCATTATTATTTGTTGGGGGCTTGTATAATAACTTTGGGGTCTTTTCTCTGGAGGCAAATGAGGTCTTATTTTCTCTGAAAGGGTTAGTTAGTTCTCCAGCTGGTGCGAGACGTCTAGAATCAACGTAGGTACGTTCCCCGGCTACTTCTAGTTGTTGTGCCAGGATCAGATATGCGGTCAGCCAAGTTACCACTTCCCTATGAGCTAGTTTTTGTGTTTGCGGACTTAGCTGGAACTCCTGAGATCCTCTACCACTAGGATCATAACAGTTTGGCTTGTTGCCAAAAATCTGAAAATTAATGTACCGTCTTCTAAATTGGGTCAAAAATTCATAGAACCTTTTCAGATTTCTACACAAATTAACCCAGTTGCTTTCTGTTTCCAACAGCCTTAAAATTCACCCTGTGTTCCATGTATCCTTGCTCAAACCATTTACTGAGAACCCATTTCCAGGAAGAACTCAGCCACCTCCTCCACCAAAAAAGTTCATGGTGAAGAAGAGTACATTGTGGATGAAATTCTAGACTCTAGAAGATTTAGAGGGAGACTACAATAATTGGTGCAGTGGAGGATTTACGGACCTGAAGATAATTCATGGGAGTCGGGAGGCAACGTCAATGCACCCAGGCTTACAAGAGCTTTTCATCTGACACATCCAGAGAAACCAGCACCTGAGATGTCCAGAGGCCATCATAAAAGGATGGGAGTACTGTCAGGATTTGAACCAAGCAGCTCTTGAATACCAAGTGGAAGCTCTAGTTTCTGAACTATTTAGCTCTCTGGACAGTTACGTGCTAACCCAAATACCTGTACCTATGTTGTTTCTGATGGTCTCCACCTCAAGTCCCTGATTGGCTTCAGCCTGATTGAACACCCTATTTAAACCTGACATTGCACTCCATTCCTTGTGAGATTATTGAGCTACCAGCCTCTAGTCAAGCTTCCTTTCACATGCTGCTTATCCTCAATATCAATATTGCACTGCTGCTCTGTGTATCGACCTCTGGCTATCCCTTACTATGATTTCTGTTAGTCCTTCAAACTACATTGCTGCTCCTGTGTACTGACTTTTTGGTTATCCTTGACTATGATCCCTGTTTATCCTTCTAACTGCATTGCTGCTCCTGTGTACAGACCTCTGGCTATCCCTGACTATGCTACCTGCCTCTGCTGACGATAGTGGTTGCAATACCACTACTCCAACCAAGGTCATTCCATAACAGGTGCATTTACAAGCCATGCAAAAATTATCCCTGATTTTGTTGAGCAGAAACAAGTGATTTTTGGGATTCACAAAAGGTTTGCTGTTCACAAAATGAATAACCAATTTTAAAGGCATTTTATTAATCTGTCAAAAAATTATCCATTTATTTAGGAGCAACAACTGATTAGCTATTTTCAAATGGAAGAAACAATGACTTGTCAACAAATCGTTAAATAATTGTTAGCATTTGGGGAGCAATTTCATGTTTTTGAACTCTGAACTGTGTAAGCTTTCTAGCAGCAGTACAGTATAGCTCTACAACAATTTGCAGGAGAAGTAGAAGTAGCAGTTGTCACACAGTGTAAAACATAATGGTACAGACAAGGGGATGTCTGGCACCAAGGGGCTAGCTCTAGCAGACCTGGCAGCTCAGAACAGTATAACACTTTAGCACAACGTATTAAGAAAGTAGATGTGACTGGCATGGCTCTCTAGTGGCATTGGCAGAAGTTGCACACAATAGAAATATCATGGGGCAAGCAAGGAGATGTCTGGAAGTGTAATGTCAGAACTGGCAGCACCTCTAGCAGCACAACATAGGGGACATGGGAAATAGGAAATGGATGCCAAGTAAACATTGATAACAGCAGTAGTACAGTAAAAGATGATAAAAAACAGGCAAGCAGATGGTACAATCAATTTATTTTTTTGGCATCTACTGTAGATGAAAGTTGGCACTGATCGATATCTGATACGTTTTGACAAATTAAAGGTTTTCCATGCTTGTGGGGATTAATTTGGTTTGGTGGGTGTCATAAAGCCACTTGCTGCACTGAAAACCATCTCTCACCTGACATTGAAGATTGTACATTCAAAACAAACTGAGCCAGTTCTTGCCACTTGTCCAATCTACTAAGCTAGAAGTTAATTTGAATGGGGCTCTTGGTATCTACCGGTTACTGTACTCAAATCTAAGGCAGCCAGTATGTTCCACATATTGTTGCTCATGATCATGCATCACCTTGTGAGTTGTGAAGTTGGCAGTTCTGCTCCAGGTGTCTACAGTGAAGTGCACTTTAGAGTACAAAAAAAATGCAAAAGAGCAGCACACATTCTCCTGCACATGAGATCACAGAATATTTTTGCAAGATATATAGGCAACTTAATATTAGTATATTCCAGTGAAGCTCAGCACATTCCTTAATTTTTAGAAAGGCTACTTACTCCACAATGTGGTACTGCAGCAACTTCACATGAACAATTGACCAGAATGGAGTTTAGTTGGCAGAGAAGATGATAACTGGGAGTGTACACCTGTTTCCTTGACATACAATCAGGGATGGGTGGCAGTATCAATGAAGAGGAGTACTTTGAGTACAACATTCTGTAGGCATGAAATACAATAATGGTGATGACATCGACCATGTACTAATGGAAGATGCTACCTCTACCGACAGAAGAATAAGCATGAAGAAAAGGGGTTGGAGGAAATCTTGAGGATTGCTCTGATTGCAGGATGGCTAGGTTTTCCCAAATATGGCGATGTCATTGCTGATGTAGAGCAGTACTTTATAATCTATGCAAGCCTGGACATTCACAACTAGTTTCCTCCTGTAGAGCCGTATTTGTCTGTCATCATGACTCACACTACTATGACCAGAGTTTCAGGTGCTTTTGAGCCTCTTCCACCAACAGCATGTATAACATCACCTGCTCCAGAGTCAACCATAGTAAAAGAAGATTTTTCCCTGGAGCATCTTTTAACTGATCATCATCTCTACTCTGTATGGCTGAGACCAACACCCTTTTCCTCTAAACACATTACCTTCTCAGCACTCATATCTCACTCTCAAGGCATGTTAACCACAGATTTATCATCAGTATTGTTATTCTTGGCTGATAGATACCTCTTCTTGGAAAATGTGGCTTGTTGGCTTAGAGACGCTAATGCGCAGGCACCGGGAAAGGTCAGAGAGGCCCGACGTCTGTGCACTGCAGTACTTTGCTCTGCCCTCAACAGGGCAGATAAAGTACACCTGCGCAGAAGCCGCATCTGGAAGCAAAGAAGAGGACATCATCATATGAAGATGGGAGGCGCTGGACCCAGACCGCAAGAACCATCCGACCAGACCGCACAGGGACCACCCCTGGGTGAGTATAATCTAACTTGTTTTTCTTATCTTTCAGATTACATCGGGGGCTTATCTACAGCATTACAGAATGCTGTAAATAAGCCCCTGATGGCGGTGGGCTTAGCTTATAGGCGAAAAGTGGGGTGACAGATTCCTAATATTTAAAAATTGCCCTAAAGCCTCCCAGACATGTTTCACCAGAGACCTGGCGTCATCAGGGAATAGCAACTAAGTGATATGTGTCTCATGTGTACACTTTGCTTGTGTAACGTGTATTGTGTCTGCTGTTATTGTATGCTATACTTATTCAACTTATACATTGTATTTGTGTAATGTGTGGCTATACAGCTCTGGCAAAAATTAAGAGACCACCTCAAAACCCTGTCATGGGCAGCCCAATCTCCAGACCTGAACCCCAGTGAAAACCTCTGGAATGTAATCAAGAGGATGATGGATAGTCACAAGTCATCAAACAAAGAAGAACTTCTTAAATTTTTGCGCCAGAAGCAGTGTGAAAGACTGGTGGAAAGCATGCCAAGATGCATGAAAGCTGTGTTTAAAAATCATGGTTATTCCACAAAATATTGATTTTTGAACTCTTCCACAGTTAAAATATTAGTATTGTTGTTTTTAAATGATTATGAACTTGTTTTCTTTGCATTATTTGAGGTCTGAAAGTAATGTTTTTTTCTTTGTTTTTTTTTTACCATTTCTCCTTTTCAGAAAAAAATACAAAATGTATTAGGGGTCGAGTTCCCGCCTCTGCAAAGGGGGAATCTCGAACCATCTCCGCTGATGTCTCCCATTCTTCTCCAGCCGCAGTGGAGCCTGCTCAGCGGAGATGTCGGTCCCAGTGTCTGGTTCAGCCTGATACGGTGTGGATGGTTACTGCTGCCTTTCCAGGCTCAGCCATTGTAGCCAGTACTGGTCAGATGCGAGCAGATGTCTCTAGTACCAAGTCCTGCTTTCCCCTTCTGAGCATGCCCAGGGAAAGTCGTCTCATTGGAGGTCGGGGGTCACATGCTCAGGTACTACAGCAGCTCCCATTGGTCCTCTAGGAAGGTCCTGAAGTGGCTCAGGTACTGTAGCAGCTCCCATTGGTCCTCTAGGAAGGTCCTGTAGTTGCTGCAGCTATAAAAGGTTTGCATGGCCGCACGGGTTTTACTCCTGCACGGTGGACCCCAGGTTGCGAACGCACCTACTACTCTTTAAATATATATTTGGTGCGTTCCGCCAAACCCTAACATGTATTGCTTGTAAATTCAGAGACATTTTGTCAGAAGTTTATAGACTAAAGGAACAATTTACATTTTACTGAAAAACATACTTATAAAGAGAAAAATCAGATAAACTGAACATTTTGCAGTGGTCTCTTAATTTTTGTGAGAGCTGTATGTGGGCTTTGTTGCCATAAAAGGAGGGAGGCCCAGACACATTTCTTGCACAGGGGCGCCAAGTTGTCAGTGTCCATCCCTGATAAATAGGATATTTAACAATCAGCATAAGAGAAGAACATTTTATGACTTATAAAGTAAATATTTTAAACATAGACAATACTGTAGTTTTATTTCAGATGGAGTTAAAAAGAAACTGCTTAAATTCACTAATTATATTGGCTTGTCTTCAAAGCAGATAATTAAAATATATATTCACTGTTATTGTGAGTATCTAGCTAAGTGTTAGAAAGGAGATGAAAAAAATCTTTAAAAATTGTTCTCTGCATTGATTTTCCAAAAGGCAAATTAGTCCAATGATTTGTTAATTTTAAACCAGGTTAATCAATTCTCCTATTTGATACTGGTAAGTGAGGGCTTAAAGGAGCCAGGTAAAAAAAACAGCAAAAGCACTCACTATATCTTTGAGTCTTTATTAACACCTTTGGATGTTTTGTTTCAGCTAGGAGATAGCTGGCTATAGCAGAACTCTAACCCTTATTTATAATCTTCCATTCTTCATCCATCCAAGTCAAACGTGAAGACAACTAATAGCAAAAATAGCAAGCTTCTTTAGCAACTCTCTAGGACTCTATTACATTGAGGCTGAACAAATCAATAATGCAGTCAAATTAAGCAAAAGCAATAGCTTACCTTGACTCTGCTTTCTTGCTCTTGCTCTTCTTTCTTTAGAACAGCCGCACTCCTGACTTTGCACTGACTCATACTCACACACACTGTGTCTTAGATTCCACATTTCCTAGCATCCCAACTGTTATGAGCACCCATAGGAGGTAGGGCAGCAAAGTTTCAGCCTGCATTACAGTACTTCACAGATAAAAACAATACATGGCATGTCATTTTCACCTTTCTGACTTTGTCAAGGGTCCACCATTTGTGATTCATAGTTCCATTACTATGATATTAGCCATAAATTTAATCCAACACTAACTTGAAATATTTTTGAAAGGTAGGTCAATGTTTTAATCATAGAGCCTAAAACACGAAGCAATTTTTGCCAGAGATCTTGAGCAAAACAGCATGAATTGGTGCAGAATGCTTGTACAACTTTAAGTTCTGTAAAAAAAAATTGCAACGTCTCCTAATCATAGTTCATGTCTCTTAAAGAATTTAGCGCATTTTACTCTAGAACTCTCCTCATTAAAACTGAATTGTATAACATCAGTCTTAATTAATCTGGGCCAGAGTATTCAATTTACATTTTTAGATGCAACATTCTTCTTCTTGATGAGTGATGTACTATTAATAATAATAATTTTTATTTCAATATGGCCAACATATTCGGCAGCATTTTACAATTCAAAGGGTACTTGTACAAACCATATAAGATAATACAAAGTAAGGCTGGGGTCACACTTGTGAGTGCAATGCGAGAAACTTGCACGAGTCTCTCGCATTAATACCCGGCACAGCCGCCAGCACTCGGAACCAGAGCATGTGGCTGCATGTATTTCTATGCAGCTGAACACTCCATTCCCCAGAGCCAGCGGCTTTGCCGGGTATTAATGAGAGAGACTCCAGCGAGTTTCTTGCATTGTACTCACAAGTTTGACCCCAGCCTAACACATGGTTCAATGCACATCTTGAATATGCAATCTATGAATAAGTTGGGTTAACACAAAAGGTGAAAATAAATTGCTTGTTGTGTAAGATCCAGCCATCAATATAATTAATAGGGGTATTCAAATAATGCTGCATAACCAGTCATCAGCCAGAATATGTACAAGGAAAGATACAAAGTGCTATTGAGTGCATGGAAGATAGAACAGGGGATAGTTAGATTAGTGTGGTGAGTAGTGTTGAGCATTCCGATACCGCAAGTAGTGGGTATCGGCCGATATTTGCAGTATCGGAATTCCGATACCGAGATCCGATACTTTTGTGGTATCGGGAATCGGTATCGGAACCATATTAATGTGTAAAATAAAGAATTAAAATAATAAATATGCATATACTCACCTCTCCGGAGGCCCCTGCACCTTACCGCTGTTAACCGGCAGCCTGCTTTGCTTAAAATGAGCGCGTTTAGGACCTTCCATGACGTCACGGCTTGTGATTGGTCGCGTGCCGCTCATGTGACCGCCACGCGACCAATTACAAGCCGCGACGTCATTCTCAGGCCCTAAACTCCTCATTCTAGGAATTTAGGACCTGAGAATGACGTCGCGGCTTGTGATCGGTCGCGTGGCTGTCACATGAGCGGCACGCGACCAATCAGAAGCCGTGACGTCATGGAAGGTCCTGAACGTGCTCATTTTAAGCAAAGCAGGCTGCTGGTTAACAGCGGTAAGGTGCAGGGGCTTCCGGATAGGTGAGTATATCAATATTTTTTATTTTAATTCTTTATTTTACACATTAATATGGATCCCAGGGCCTGAAGGCGAGTTTCCTCTCCTTCAGACCCTGGGAACCATCAGGATACCTTCCGATACTTGGTGTCCCATTGACTTGTATTGGTATCGGGTATCGGCGATATCCGATACTTTTTGGGTATCGGCCGATACTATCCGATACCGATACTTTCAAGTATCGGACGGTATCGCTCAACACTAGTGGTGAGGCTAGTCTAAAGAAATGTGTTTTTAGGGCTTGCTTAAAACTGTGGATACTGGGAATTACCCAGGCGGCTTCAGAACAACTCTGTGACCGTTCTAGACTGACCCAGCCAGGGCCCTGACCTAAACCCAATTGAGCATCTCTGGAGAGACCTGAATATGTCTGTCCACCAATGTTCACCATCCAACTGGACAGAACTGGAGAGGATCTGCAAGGAAGAATGGCAGAGGTTCCCCAAATCCAGGTGTGAAAAACTTGCTGCATCATTCCAAAGAAGATTCATGGTTGTACAAGCTCAAAAGGTTGCTTCTACTCAATACTGAGCAAATGGTCTGAATACTTATGACCATGTGATATTTCGGTTTTTCTTTTTTTATAAATGTGTAAAAATTACTACATTTCTGTTTTTTTCAGTCAAGATGGGGTGCAGTGTGTACATTAATGAGAAAAAAATAAACTTTTTTGAATTTACCAAATGGCTGCAATGAAACAAAGAGTGAAACATTTAAAGAGGTCTGAATGCTTTCCGTACCCACTGTAATAAAACCACAAAACTTGTAAAGAAAAAAAAATCATCGACACAGAATTTCCAGTGCATACACCCAGTAAAATTTGAGTAACAACATCACTAATCATGAAGACCCAAGTCTCTATAACTGACTCCAACAAGCTTACAGCCTTTACCAACAATGACTGAAAGCCTAAATTGAAGATGTCTGTACCTGCCACATCTCTGCCTGCAGTCCCTCTCTCCCTGCAGAGACATCAGCATACTCACTGCTGACGTTCCTGTCCTGCCCCTTCTGGGTCTGCTGCTGCCCAGGGTGCATGCACTCCTAGCAAGTCTCCAGGCACTGTGCTTAGGGCGTGCTCGTGTAAGCTTCCTCTTTCTTAATGGGGCCACACACTTTCCTCTAAATTGTCCCCAGCCAATGGCTAGAGGTCTCTTACTATTTAAACCGCCTCCTCCAACATGGAGGTGCCTGTGCAATGTTGTGAGTTTGTTCCTAACAAGCTTGTTGTTACGTCGCCTAATAGGCCGCCTAATACTAACCTTTCTGGCCAGCGTGCTCCCGACGCTCCTCTCCATCTGGATTCTCTGGTGCTCGTCCCTTCCGCGGTCTGTGCATGCGCAGACGCGCTCCTCTCACTGCTGGGGCTTCTGGGAGGTCGTGACCCGGTGGCTCCGCCCCAATATGGCAGTGCACGTCGGGTATTTCTTCCCTGCATCTTCCCAGGTAAGACGCCTTAGTGTCTATGGTCATTGCTAGTTTTGGCTGGCACTTCTTTAGGTTCCTTGGCTCCCTGTCTCTGTTCTCTCCGTTGTGACTCTGCTTTGGTTTCAGGTCACCCCTGCCGGTCCTGTGTCTCTACCGTCCCTGCTAGTCCAGTGTCTCTGCCGTCCCAGCCAGTCCTGTGTCTCTGCCATCCCAGCCAGTCCTGTGTCTCTGCCGTCCCAGCCAGTCCTGTGTCTCTGCCGTCCCTGCCAGTCCTGTGTCTCTGTCGTCCCTGCCAGTCCTGTGTCTGTGCCATCCCTGCCAGTCCTGTGTCTCTGCCGTCCCTGTCAGTGTTGTGTTTCTGACATCCCTGCCAGTCCTGTGCCTCTGCCATCCCAGCCAGTCCTGTGTCTCTGCCGTCCCAGCCAGTCCTGTGTCTCTGCCATCCCTGCTGGTCCAGTGTCTCTGCCATCCCAGCCAGTCCTGTGTCTCTGCCACCCCTGCCACTCCAGTGTCTCTGCTGCCCTAGCTACTCCTGACCTCTGCTGTTTCTGTTTCCTCTGAGGTCCTGACTTCATCTTGTCTTCTCCTCTTCCTTAGTCCAGTCCTTGGTCACCCCTTTTGCTCCAGCAGTTGCAGCTTCATCCTCCTTGGGCCTGTTCCAAACACTCCCTATATAGGGGGTGGCTCTATCTGGTCCACTCGTCCTTGGAGGCTCTGTAGCAGTGACCCATGGGGTCCACTTCTTGGGTTTCTCTCACCGAATCCTAATACTTGTCAGTTTGTTGAGGGAGGATCTGGAGTGACCCTTCATGGTTGACTCAGTGATTTTCAAATTGATCCACAGAACATTGCCGGCAACTGAAAATGACCAGATGGAGACATGTGTCTCTGTTTGGGAGGATCGAGCATATCTCTAACCCCTGTTTATTGTGTTGCACTTTTCATAATCTTAGCAAGTTATACTTCAACTAATCAACATAAGAACACGCTCACAGTTCAAACTAGAACAATCAAGGTCTCATAACTATGAACTTTACCCTAGTAACAGAATTTATCTCAAAACAGCAAGATGGAGTCGAAAAGCACAAAACGAAACCTGCTTCAATTTTTCTTAGTTTAACCCTTCACATTCCCTCTAGATAAATTTTGTTAATTAATATGCAGCATCAGAGGTACTATCCCGGGCTATAAGCTTGAGGGGTACGGTCTTCACATGACTGGTGCCATGTTACCAGCCATGGCTGTTGCGGTGCACCCGTCTGTTGTGAAATTGGATTTTGGGCTCCCCCGGTGGCCACTGGTGGAATTGAACTGGTGTGCATCATCCTCTCTGTTCACCTGTTTCCATCAGGATGTGGGAGTCGCTATTTAGCCTTGCTCCTCTGTCACTTCCATGCCGGTCAACATTGTAATCAGAAGCCTTTCTGTGCATGTTCCTGCTGCTAGACAACTCCCAGCTAAGTTGGACTTTAGTCCTTGTTTGTTTTTGCATTTTGTTCCAGTTCACAGCTGTAGTTTCGTTTCTGTGTCTGGAAAGCTCTTGTGATCTGAAATTGCCACTCTGATGTTATGAGTTAATACTAGAGTCTTAAAGTAATTTCAGGATGGTATTTTGATAGGGTTTTCAGCTGACCATGAAAGTGCCCTTTCTGTCTTTCTGCTATCTAGTAAGCGGACCTCAATTTTGCTAAACCTATTTTCATATTACGTTTGTCATTTCATCTAAAATCACCGCCAATATTTGTGGGGGCCTCTGTCTGCCTTTCGGGGAAATTTCTCTAGAGGTGAGCCAGGACTATATTTTCCTCTGCCAGGATTAGTTAGTCCTCCGGCCGGCGCTGGGCGTCTAGGGATAAAACGCAGGCTACGCTACCCGGCTACTGTTAGTTGTTGCGGCAGGTTTAGTTCATGGTCAGTTTAGTTTCCATCCTTCCAAGAGCTAGTTCTTATGTTTGCTGGGCTATGTTCTCTTGCCATTGAGAACCATAACAGTTTGACCGGCCAAAAAGGGTTAAATTATTTTACAGAGAAAGGAGAGAAAAGAGAAGTCTGCTGAAGATTTTTTTTTTTTTTTTTTTTCCCTTCAGTTCTGAGTGTGCTTGTAATTGAATCTCTTGCAAGTCTGCCTATATTGCAGCCTTTCTCTCTCTCTCTCCTTCTAATCCTGGAATGGCTCTGTGTTCACCTGTTTAAAATGGATATTCAGAGTTTAGCTGCAGGTTTGAATAATCTCACCACGAAAGTTCAAAATTTACGAGATTTTGTTGTTCATGTTCCTATATCTGAACCTAGAATTCCTTTGCCTGAATTTTTCTCGGGGAATAGATCTTGCTTTCAAAATTTCAAAAATAATTGCAAGTTGTTTTTGTCCCTGAAATCTCGCTCTGCTGGAGATCCTGCTCAGCAGGTCAGGATTGTGATCTCCTTGCTCCGGGGCGACCCTCAGGATTGGGCTTTTGCATTGGCTCCAGGGGATCCTGCGTTGCTCAATGTGGATGCGTTTTTTCTGGCCTTGGGGTTGCTTTATGAGGAACCTCAGTTAGAACTTCAGGCGGAAAAGGCCTTGATGTCCCTATCTCAGGGGCAAGACGAAGCTGAAATATACTGCCAGAAATTCCGTAAATGGGCTGTGCTTACTCAGTGGAATGAGTGCGCCCTGGCGGCGAATTTCAGAGAGGGTCTCTCTGATGCCATTAAGGATGTTATGGTGGGGTTCCCTGTGCCTGCGGGTCTGAATGAGTCCATGACAATGGCTATCCAGATCGATAGGCGTCTGCGGGAGCGCAAACCGGTGCACCATTTGGCGGTGTCTACTGAGAAGACGCCAGAGAATATGCAATGTGATAGAATTCTGTCCAGAAGTGAACGGCAGAATTTTAGACGAAAAAATGGGTTGTGCTTCTATTGCGGTGATTCAACTCATGTTATATCAGCATGCTCTAAGCGTACTAAGAAGCTTGATAAGTCTGTTTCAATTGGCACTTTACAGTCTAAGTTTATTCTATCTGTGACCCTGATTTGTTCTTTATCATCTATTACCGCGGATGCCTATGTCGACTCTGGCGCCGCTTTGAGTCTTATGGATTGGTCCTTTGCCAAACGCTGTGGGTATGATTTGGAGCCTCTGGAAACTCCTATACCCCTGAAGGGGATTGACTCCACCCCATTGGCTAGCAATAAACCACAATACTGGACACAAGTAACTATGCGGATTAATCCGGATCACCAGGAGATTATTCGCTTTCTTGTGCTGTATAACCTACATGATGTGTTGGTGCTTGGATTGCCATGGCTGCAATCTCATAACCCAGTCCTTGACTGGAAAGCTATGTCTGTGTTAAGCTGGGGATGTAAGGGGACGCATGGGGACGTACCTGTGGTTTCCATTTCATCATCTATTCCCTCTGAGATTCCTGAATTCTTGACTGAATATCGTGACGTTTTTGAAGAACCTAAGCTTGGTTCATTACCTCCGCACCGGGAGTGCGATTGTGCCATAGATTTGATTCCGGGTAGTAAATACCCTAAGGGTCGTTTATTTAATCTGTCTGTGCCTGAACATGCTGCTATGCGAGAATATATAAAGGAGTCCTTGGAAAAGGGACATATTCGTCCTTCGTCATCTCCCTTAGGAGCCGGTTTTTTCTTTGTGACTAAGAAAGATGGCTCTTTGAGGCCGTGCATTGATTATCGGCTTTTGAATAAAATCACGGTTAAATATCAATATCCGTTGCCACTGCTGACTGATTTGTTTGCTCGCATAAAGGGGGCCAAGTGGTTCTCTAAGATAGATCTCCGTGGGGCGTATAATTTGGTGCGAATTAAGCAGGGGGATGAGTGGAAAACCGCATTTAATACGCCCGAGGGCCACTTTGAGTATTTGGTGATGCCTTTTGGTCTTTCAAATGCCCCTTCAGTCTTTCAGTCCTTTATGCATGACATTTTCCGTGATTATTTGGATAAATTTATGATTGTGTATCTGGATGATATTTTGATTTTTTCGGATGACTGGGACTCTCATGTCCAGCAGGTCAGGAGGGTTTTTCAGGTTTTGCGGTCTAATTCCTTGTGTGTGAAGGGTTCTAAGTGCGTTTTTGGGGTTCAAAAGATTTCCTTTTTGGGATATATTTTTTCCCCCTCTTCCATCGAGATGGATCCTGTCAAGGTTCAGGCTATTTGTGATTGGACGCAGCCCTCTTCTCTTAAGAGTCTTCAGAAATTTTTGGGCTTTGCTAACTTTTATCGTCAATTTATTGCTGGTTTTTCTGATGTTGTTAAACCATTGACTGATTTGACTAAGAAGGGTGCTGATGTTGCTGATTGGTCCCCTGCTGCTGTGGAGGCCTTTCGGGAGCTTAAGCGCCGCTTTTCTTCCGCCCCTGTGTTGCGTCAGCCTGATGTTGCTCTTCCTTTTCAGGTTGAGGTCGACGCTTCTGAAATCGGAGCTGGGGCGGTTTTGTCGCAGAGAAGTTCCGATTGCTCCGTGATGAGACCTTGTGCTTTTTTCTCGCTTAAATTTTCGCCCGCCGAGCGGAATTATGATGTTGGGAATCGGGAGCTTTTGGCCATGAAGTGGGCTTTTGAGGAGTGGCGTCATTGGCTTGAGGGGGCTAGACATCAGGTGGTGGTATTGACTGACCACAAAAATCTAATTTATCTTGAGTCCGCCAGACGCCTGAATCCTAGACAGGCGCGCTGGTCGTTGTTTTTCTCTCGGTTTAATTTTGTGGTGTCCTACCTGCCGGGTTCTAAGAATGTTAAGGCGGATGCCCTTTCTAGGAGTTTTGAGCCTGACTCCCCTGGTAATTCTGAACCTACAGGTATCCTTAAGGATGGAGTGATATTGTCTGCCGTTTCTCCAGACCTGCGGCGGGCCTTGCAGGAGTTTCAGGCGGATAGACCTGATCGTTGCCCACCTGGTAGACTGCTTGTTCCTGATGATTGGACCAGTAAAGTCATTTCTGAGGTTCATTCTTCTGCGTTGGCAGGTCATCCTGGAATCTTTGGTACCAGGGATTTGGTGGCAAGGTCCTTCTGGTGGCCTTCCCTGTCTCGAGATGTGCGAGGCTTCGTGCAGTCTTGTGACGTTTGTGCTCGGGCCAAGCCTTGTTGTTCTCGGGCTAGTGGATTGTTGTTGCCCTTGCCTATCCCGAAGAGGCCCTGGACACACATCTTGATGGATTTTATTTCGGATCTTCCTGTTTCTCAGAAGATGTCTGTCATCTGGGTGGTGTGTGATCGTTTCTCTAAGATGGTCCATTTGGTTCCCCTGCCTAAGTTGCCTTCTTCTTCCGAGTTGGTTCCTCTGTTTTTTCAAAATGTGGTCCGTTTGCATGGTATTCCGGAGAATATCGTTTCTGACAGAGGTACCCAATTCGTGTCTAGATATTGGCGAGCATTCTGTGCTAGGATGGGCATAGATTTGTCTTTCTCGTCTGCTTTCCATCCTCAGACTAATGGCCAGACCGAGCGGACGAATCAGACCTTGGAGACATATTTGAGGTGTTTTGTGTCTGCAGATCAGGATGATTGGGTTGCTTTTTTGCCTTTAGCGGAGTTTGCCCTCAATAATCGGGCCAGCTCTGCCACCTTGGTGTCTCCCTTTTTCTGTAATTCGGGGTTTCATCCTCGATTTTCTTCTGGTCAGGTGGAATCTTCGGATTGTCCTGGAGTGGATGCTGTGGTGGAGAGGTTGCATCAGATTTGGGGGCAGGTAGTGGACAATTTGAAGTTGTCCCAGGAGAAAACTCAGCTTTTTGCCAACCGCCGGCGTCGGGTTGGTCCTCGGCTTTGTGTTGGGGACTTGGTGTGGTTGTCTTCTCGTTTTGTCCCTATGAGGGTTTCTTCTCCCAAGTTTAAGCCTCGGTTCATCGGCCCGTACAAGATATTGGAGATTCTTAACCCTGTGTCCTTCCGTTTGGACCTCCCTGCATCTTTTTCTATTCATAATGTTTTTCATCGGTCATTATTGCGCAGGTATGAGGTACCGGTTGTGCCTTCCGTTGAGCCTCCTGCTCCGGTGTTGGTTGAGGGCGAGTTGGAGTACGTTGTGGAAAAAATCTTGGACTCCCGTGTTTCCAGACGGAAACTCCAGTATCTGGTCAAATGGAAGGGATACGGTCAGGAGGATAATTCTTGGGTGACTGCCTCTGATGTTCATGCCTCCGATCTGGTCCGTGCCTTTCATAGGGCTCATCCTGATCGCCCTGGTGGTTCTGGTGAGGGTTCGGTGCCCCCTCCTTGAGGAGGGGTTATGTTGTGAAATTGGATTTTGGGCTCCCCCGGTGGCCACTGGTGGAATTGAACTTGTGTGCATCATCCCCTCTGTTCACCTGTTCCCATCAGGATGTGGGAGTCGCTATTTAACCTTGCTCCTCTGTCACTTCCATGCCGGTCAACATTGTAATCAGAAGCCTTTCTGTGCATGTTCCTGCTACCAGACAACTTCCAGCTAAGTCGGACTTTTGTCCTTGTTTGTTTTTTGCATTTTGTTCCAGTTCACAGCTGCAGTTTCGTTTCTGTGTCTGGAAAGCTCTTGTGATCTGAAATTGCCACTCTGTTGTTATGAGTTAATACTAGAGTCTTAAAGTAATTTCAGGATGGTGTATTGATAGGGTTTTCAGCTGACCATGAAAGTACCCTTTCTGTCTTCCTGCTATCTAGTAAGCGGACCTCGATTTTGCTAAACCTATTTTCATACTACGTTTGTCATTTTCATCTTAAATCACCGCCAATATATGTGGGGGCCTCTGTCTGCCTTTCGGGGAAATTTCTCTAGAGGTGAGCCAGGACTATATTTTCCTCTGCCAGGATTAGTTAGTCCTCCGGCCGGCGCTGGGCGTCTAGGGATAAAACGCAGGCTACGCTACCCGGCTACTGTTAGTTGTGCGGCAGGTTTAGTTCATGGTCAGTTTAAGTTTCCATCCTTCCAAGAGCTAGTTCCTATGTATGCTGGGCTATGTTCTCTTGCCATTGAGAACCATAACAGGCGACGCAACCAATCACAGCAAGCCGTGACGTAATTTCAGGTCCTTAAGGATTTTAAAATTACGTCCCGGCTTTGTGATTGGTTGCGTCGCAGTCACATGGGCGACGCAACCAATCACAGCAAGCCGGGACGTAATTTCAGGCCCTTAAGGATTTTAAAATTACATCCCGGCTTTGTGATTGGTTGCGTCGCAGTCACATGGGCGACGCAACCAATCACAAGCCGTGACATCACGGGAGGCTGGACACGCGCGCATTTTAAAATGCGCGCTTGTCCAGCCTCCCGTGACGTCCCGGCTTGTGATTGGTTGCATCGCGGTCAACCAATCACAAGCCGGGAGGCTGGACACGCGCGCATTTTAAAATGCGCGCTTGTCCAGCCTCCCGTGACGTCCCAGCTTGTGATTGGTTGCATCGCGGTCAACCAATCACAAGCCGGGAGGCTGGACACGCGCGCATTTAAAAAAAAATCTTTTGGCAAGTTTAATGAGTTTGGGTGTTCCCTGTTATATGGGCATGCTTTTTCTCTTTTTGGTTTTTGACTGTTGCATTTTTTGCCCATGGTGAACCCCTCGTAGTTATATACATGGTGGTGCCCTCCACATCCCTCTTTGTTTCTGGGAGTTTCTCTTCCACATTCGTTTCAGGTTGGTTCTGCTTTCACTCTTTGGGTATACAGTTCTTCGTTCCTTACCTGCATTATATATGAGCCTCTCTTGCTAAGATGGCATTTTACAGCAATGGATTTATTATAGGCATTTGGCAATTTGATTGTGGCTCTCTATAAGGTTTTTTTGTGCTGACTGGTTTTGCACTTATCTGTTTATAACACTACCTCATGCACTTGCACTTTTTAGAGCCTCCATTCAACCTTATTTTTGCCATTCCTACATTACTCTATTTACTGCTTGGCCACTTTGTTTATTGACATCTCCAATATCTGAAAGGTTCCCATGAGTCTTTTTGACTATCATTTTATTGGGACGCTTTACAACATCATTTTTTGCATTCTATACCAACCTCACCGGACGTGGCACTCAGGTGTCACTATCCCTGCTAATTACACTTATTTTAATGATTATCCTTTGTATATTTTTGTACATCATTTAATAAAGTAATTATTTATTAATTTTCAATTGCTCTAAGGCCTCTTTCGCTTTTTGGTTGCATCGTGTGTATTTTGCGGTAGAGCTAATATACTGTTGGCCCTTTTTTGGTAACACAGTTGATGCAGTTGACGAGCAGACTGGAATTCTACTGTCTCGGCACATCGCATATCAACCTGTTAACTAGCATGAACACTGATCTCTGTATCGATGACCTGAGGGGTGCGAATGGCGGAAGTGAGAACACAGCTTCTGTGCTTTCTGCAGCAGCTCATCCAGGCCAGGGTAGTGGCAGATAATTCACTGTACCACCAGGTTGAGGACGTGAGCCATGCAAGCCACGTGTGTGAGCTTGCCTCACCATAGGGCCGCCACCAGGTTCTCATCATTATCAGACACTTCCTTCCCTGAATGCTGGTTCAGTGGAGACAGCCATTGCTCAAACCCTGCCTGGAGAGCTGTTCACAACTCTTCAGCTGTATGACTGTGATCTCCAAGGCATATTAATTTTAACACTGCCTGATTGTGGTGAGCTCTCGCTGAACAGTAAGGAGGTGGTGGGGATTCACTCTACACTGTTGGAACGCATGTCTCATTATGTCAGAGGTTGCAGGCACAGGTGGAGTTGTTATAGGAGGAGACAGAAGCAGTAGGGGAAGTGTTAAATATAGACATTTGTCCTGCAAGCCTTGGGGATTTCAAGACTTGTGGAGCAACACCTGCCCCACAGACACCAGAGTCACCAGTGCCCATTCAGGAAGATGTAATGCCCTTGACCATGCTTACTTGTCCGAGAGTCTGTGGTTAAATGCACCATAGCAGACATAGATTTAAATAAGGAATGAGTGATGAATTCTGCAACATGCTGGTGTAGCGTAGGCACAGCTTTCTTAGAAAAGTAATGGCGACTGGGCAATTGCAACTGGGGGACTGTGACAGCCATCAGCTTTCGGAAACCGTGTGTATTTACCAGGTGGAAAAGCAGCATTTCCGTGGTCAACAGATTGGAGATGGTGCAGTTCAACCTCTTAGCTTTGTCATGCATAGGAGGAAGCAGTCTTTTACAAGACCACAAATGCGGTACGGTGCGCTGGCTGCAGTGCTGAGAGAGGGTGGAGTATGGTGAAAAGGACAAACTGCTGGACCACGAGGGAGGTTCAGGCAAAGATGTTATGGTGGATAGAGAAAGTTGTGGTGTGCTCGTTCTCTGAGATTGGTCAAAAAGAGCAGGCATGTCAGCTTCCATTACAGCCGATGATGGGTTCTCAGTCAGTGTGACTGGAGCAGGTAAAGAACCTGAGGTTCTGCAGTCAGACACCTGTGTCTGAAAAGTTGGCACGACAACAGAGGAGGAGGAAGAAGCAGCAGAAGCGATTGATGGGGCGGCTGATGGTTGTTGAGTTCGACTGTCTGCCTTTTAGTGCAGTGGGATTCCCAGAGTAAAGCTTGTTGATTGTGCATGTGAAGGTTCATACATGTAGTAGTCAAATTATTGCACTTTTTACCTCACCATTTTTTTGCAAAGTTGGCAGACTACGTGAGGTGAGTCTTCCTTTGCAGTATTAAAAACGGCCAAGGCTAGACAACCCTTGCCACTCCGGCGAGCTGCAGACCCGCATACACTGCTGGTCATAGCCATAGTTGTGGCTGAGGATGTATTGCTCTTCATGGCTTCATCACTACGTTTCTGCGACATACAGCGCAACGTAACCTCCTTATGTTCCTCCTCAGATGACCTAATCAGCTGTGTGCCTCTGTGTTCACACCAACTGGGATCTACCACCTCATCATCATCATCCTCTGTGTTATTATATTCCTAGCCCTTGCAATCACCCTCTTCCTCTTCCTTCCCTGACAGCATAGTACAGTCACAGATATCTGAGTCTCATCAGGATAACCTTTCCCCCCATGAATTAATGTTTGGTGCTAAAGGTCATGATGCTGCTCAGACCCTATATTTTGGGCATCAGTTCAGATTTCCTCCTCTTGACTTTGTGAAGCTTTTAAGTACACTTCTGCAACAATTAAGATATGCTCCAAACAATTTCAAATTCAGATTTAGCCTACTGTATCACATTTGTAAAACCCCTAAAATGTTGCTTTTTCAATGTGCAACAGCTCTGTACACGCAAAAATTTATCTGCTACAAAATTACAACAAGGGATACGGCAGGCTGTATCACATTTAGCAACATCATTTTTTTTAATGCTCATGAGCTATGCACACTGTGGAATTTGACCGCCACTTAATAACTGTCATGTCGGACGCTGTTCAGACTAGGTCATCCGACAGACAGCGGTAGTTCCACTTTTGACCACTATTTGCTCATTGGCGTCGGCTAGATTTTGTCTAGCTGTTCCGGGGTTAATTTACCTGATCCTCGGATTGGAGGCTGGGCCATGCCCATTGCCTTTTTATAGTTCTCCTGATCACTGGGTGTCGCCGATTATAGCTTCTGTCTTGCGCATTTGTTATCTCGGTCTGGAGTGGAGAGCTGGTCGTTGGAGTATCGTTGCTGGTGGTGTATTTCCCTTTGTCTTATTTACTCCTTCCTATATTTGTGTTTATTTTGCCCTGCACATTTGTAGTGTATTCCTGAGTGACTGCAGCGTGATGTATATTTTCCTTTATCCTTGTCTGTGCTAACTGTGGGTACTGGTGTATTGCATTCACTGGGTGGAGGGCGGAGGTTTCCAGCTCAGGGTTGTATCAGGAGGCAGGGTGAGGTTCGAGGCCTGAACATGCACACCATCAGTGTAAACTTCAGGTAGAGGGCCAGTCAGTATTTCCCTAGTCTTAGGGAAATTGCAGGGGCCCGGGTTATAAGCTCTCGCCCACCTAGTATCTCTGTGACAATAACAAGCAGAGATATGGCATGGTGAATCATGTTATCAATTGCCCAAAAAAATATTTCTTCATGCTCAACAGCTCAAATCACAGAACATTGTTACCACAAAACTAAATGAGAAGGTGGGATATGGCATGCTGTTTCACATTTAGCTATTGAAAAAATAAGATTTATTATGCTATACTCATGCATGGAGCACAATAGAAGCAGTGTGCAACATACTTGTATTACATTTGCCCCACTGTCTTTGTCTGTGGACATCAGTAATGGCAAAAAAAATTGCTGGAAGGTCAATTTCACTACCACACAGGACACTACCTAGCTAAACTATCTGAGTAAGAAACAACCGCCTAGCTCACTAGCTAAAATCTAGCTGCTAATACTGCCAGCATCATGAGCAGCCTTTCAGACTATTGGATTAATAATGGATACGTGTCTTATTGACACGTCTCTATTATTAACCAGGCTTAATGTCACCTTACAATAGCAAGGTGACATTAACCACTTATTACCATATATGCCACCACCACAGGGCAGTGGGAAAAGAGAGACTAAGTGCCAGAATAGACACATCTTACAGATGCGCCTTTTCTGGGGTGGCTGGGGGCAGATGTTTTTAGCCAGGGGGGGGGCGCAATAACCATGGTCCCTCTCTAGGTTATTAATATCTGTCCTCAGTCACTGGCTTTCCCTCTCTGGTGGAGAAAATTGTGTGGGAGCCCACAGCAGTTTTTTCTGTGAATTTATCCTTTAATTTAACATCTACAGTTCCAAAATTTTACAGACACAATATTAACATTATTAGTGAAGGATATATAAAAATCTAATGGATATGCAATGGTTTTCTGTATGTAAACCATGTCTCATATCCTGTCGAGTTCTGCAATGATTTTACAGAACCTGACAATTGAATTATCGGCTATTCTGCCACCTAACTCTCTATGAAATATAAAGATATATATATATATATATATATATATATATATATATATGTGTCAATGACATATATATATATATATATATATATACTTATAATATGTGTAGACATTTATTTTATCTATTCAATTTTAACCTGTCAGTGTGACTTTACTGTACACCGCACTGAATTACCGGCTTTTTTTAGGACACCGGTGCGTATTTCTCACAAGTCACACTGATGGTCCGTGTGGTGTGCGAGTTTTTCTAGCACTCATAGACTTGCATTGGCGTATTTAGGGTGTAATACGGTGGCAATCGCAGCATGCTGAAATTTCCTACACATGTATAATACGGCCGAGAAAATTACGCATGATGCAAACTGCCCCATAGATTAACATTAGTCAGAGTGCTATGTGATTTTTTATTGCATAGTACTCGTCCGTATTTCTTGCTAGTGTAACTCCGGCCTCACAGGAGAAATATCACCATACAATTTGATGTGCAATTTCCCCAGAGTACGCGAATACCCAAAATGTGGAGGAAAGCAACTGTTTAGGTGCATGGCAGGGCTTGAAAGGGAAGTAGCACCATTTGACTTTCAAAATGCAAAAAATAATTAGCGGACACCATGTGGCATTTGACAAGACCCTGATGTGCCTAAACAGTGGAAACCCCCCACAAATGACACCATTTTGGAAACTAGGCCCCATTTTGTAACTTATATAGATGTGTATTGAGTACCATGAACCCACAAGTGCTTCACAGAAGTTTAAAGCCTAGAGATGTGGAAATTAAAAAAAATCAAATTTTTCCCAAATAAATCTTTTTTAGCTCCATATTTTGCATTTTCATGAGGGTATTAAGAGAAATTGCACCATACAATTTGCTGCAAAATTTCTCCTGAGTACACTGATACCAAACATGTGGGGGAAATCGACTGTTTGGGCGCACAGCAGGGCTTGAAATCAAAGGAGTGCCAATTGACTTTTTGAATGCAAAATTTGACGGAATAATAAGCAGACGCCATGTCGCATTTGAAGAGCCCCTGATGTGCATAAATAGTGGAAACCCCCATAAGTGACACCATTTTGGAAACTATACCACTTTGGGACCTTATCTAGATGTGTATTAAGCACCTTGAACCACAAGGTGCTTCACAGAAGTTTATAACGTTAAGCCGTGAAAATAAAACAAATCTAATTTTTCCAGCAAAATCTTTTTTAGCTAAAATTTTGTATTTTCACAAGAGCAGAAGGAGAAAATGGACAGCAAAGTTTGCTGTTCAATTTCTCCTTAGTTCACCGATACCCCATATGTGGTCAAAAACTACTTTTGAGGCACAGTGCAAAGCTCAGAACGGAAGAAGTGCCTTATTTCAGTGCAGATTTTGCTGCATTTGTTTGAGGGTGCCATGTTACCTTGATAGAGCGTGACCCCATTTTACCAAGTAAACCTCTCAATGAACTCATCTAGGGGTGCAGTGATTATATTGACACCATAGGTGTGTCACAAACTTTGATATAATTGGGCAGTGAAGAAAAAATAATTTACATTTTTAACACCAAGATTGTGTGTTAACCCCAAGTTTTACATTTTCATTCTTTGAAATGGGTAAAAATGGCAACAGAATTTGTCCCAATATTTCTGCTGAATGTATAAATACCACTTATGTGGCTTTACAGCGGAGTGACTCGGGAGGGACAGAGCACTATTTGCATCCTGGAGCGCAGATTTTCCTAGAGTAATTTGTGGATTCCATATAAAGAACCCCCGATTTTGACTCCATAAGTATTTTCCAGAAACAGGCAGCAGTGGATGCTGATGGGTGAAAATTGCAAACTGCCATTGCAGTCACCAGTACATTATGCCCAGCTGATGCTTCTGGAGACACACACCTGTAAATTAGGTGGGCTCTCATCACTACAGAAATGCCAAACATGTTGTTAGGGCTGGGGTAACGCACCGAGTAAATGTGATGATAGTAAAGGTGCGTTCGCAGCCCGGGGTCCACCATGCAGGAGTGGAACCTGCTGCTAGTTAATGGCAGCACTATATGGCGGTACTACACCAGAAAAGACACGTGTTCCGTCACCCAGTCTGTATAGGAGTGAACTCTGTTGCTTCACAGAGTCCAGAGAATAAAGGTAATACTGTGCCCTGTTAGCAATCACAGGGTGCAGCAAATGGATACTAGTGGGATCCTTGCAATTCACCCCCACTATGCATGTGATTGATCCCGCTCGGACCCTCGGTGGCTTTTGAGCCCGTGCCTGAGGATGCCCTGAGTCAGATGCTGGGATCAAGTGGGAGTTCCCTCATTGCACTGATGGATTGTCAGGAGAAACAAAATATAGCTGCACAGAGTGAGTACAACACCGCACTGGTGGTCACTGCTGGTTCGACGCAGTATAGATTGTGCCTAGTGCTGGATGGCACTATCTGGTGCTAGACAACTCCAACATTCGAGAACATTCATCAACTCTAGGGATGGGAATGATTCGAAGCTTTCACCAGAACAGGCATACATCCACACACACAATTACTGATTTATACTAGAGCATTGTCGTGCGGCCATGCAAACCTTTTATAGCGGAAGCTCTCCAGGAACTTCCTAGTGATCCAATAGGAGCTGCTACAGCATGTGACCCCCGACCTCCAATGAGAGGTCATCCCTTGGGCATGCTCAGTAGAGGAAAAGCAGAACTTAGTCCCAGGAGCGTCTGCTCACCGCTGATCAGCACTGGTCACAATGGCTGGACCTGGGAGGGCAGCAGTAACCAAGCCACAGTATCTGCCTGAGCCAGATGCTGGGACCGACGTCTCTGCTGAGCAGGCTCCACTGTGGCTGGAGAAGAATGGGAGACCACAGTGGACACGTTTCGAGATTCCCCTTGTGCAGCGGTGGGAACTTGACACCTAACACATGTGGGCAGTATATGTGGTTTAGAGACATTGGGGCTTAGAAGGGAGTGGGCATTTGGGAGCAGAGAATTTGCTGAATTTCTTTTGGTGGGTGAGGAGCCATTTCATTTTTCCAGACAAACACAATCACATACAAACACATAGAAGACACATAGAAAACACCTTAAAAGGTGTCCAAAAGCTGACAAACTGCTCAGAAGATACAACAAACACATGGAAAAGTCACAAGTACATATAGTCATGCGAAAAGAAAAGAGGTGGAGGAGTAAAAGGAGGAGGAGACACAAATATAGGCATGTCATGCCCTTCTAAAATCAAGAAAGGCTGGAGTAAAAATCTTAAATTAGCCTACCAACACCCAGACGTCGTGACTAGGGCTGAGCGAAACGGGTCGGCCATTTTCAGAAGTCGCCGACTTTTGGCAAAGTCGGGTTTCATGAAACCTAACCCGACCCCTGTGTGGGGTTGGCCATGAGGTCGGCGATCTTCTGAATCTGGTATCGGAATTCCGATACCGAGTTCCGATATGTTTGCGATATCGGGAATCGGTATCGGAATCCATATTTAAGTGTTAAATAAAGAATCAAAATTAAAAATAGTGATATACTCACCCTCGGACACGCCCTGGTACTAAACGGCAGCCTTCCTTCCTAAGGATGAGCGCGTGAACGACCTGCGGTGACGTCGCAGCTTGTGATTGGTCGCGAGCGGTCACATGGGCAGTCACGCGACCAATCACAAGCCGCGACGTCATCTAAGGTCCTTCACGCGCTCATTCTTAGGAAGGAAGGCTGCCGGAAAGAAGCAGGGCGTGTCCGAGGGTGAGTATATACCTAATAGGAATATACTCACCCTCGGACACGCCCTGCTTCTTTCTGGCAGCCTTCCTTCCTAAGAATGAGCGCGTGAAGGACCTTAGATGACGTCGCGGCTTGTGATTGGTCGCGTGACCGCCCATGTGACCGCTCGCGACCAATCACAAGCCGCGACGTCACCGCAGGTCATTCACGCGCTCATCCTTAAGAAGGAAGGCTGCCGTTTAGTACCAGGGCACGTCCGAGGGTGAGTATATCAATATTTTTTATTTTGATTCTTTATTTTACACATTAATATGGATCCCAGGGCCTGAAGGAGAGTTTCCTCTCCTTCAGACCCTGGGAACCATAGTATCCCATTGCACTGCATTGGGTTTCGTGTTTCGGCCGACCCCGACTTTTTTATAGGATCGGCCGATTTCACTCGACCCGACTTTTGAGAAAGTCGGGTTTCGTGAAACCCGACCCGATCCTATAAAAATAAAAGTCGCTCAACCCTAGTCGTCACAAAAAATTTTAAAAAATAAATATCTTTAGGTAGAATGGCGGGTCCATTCAGAACATTTCCCTTAGAAGACGTAGTGGTATCCCCGTTGGGAGTCGTGCCAAAAAATACATTTAGACTAATCCTCCATTTGTCATATCCAAGGGGCAGGTCAGTAAACGACAACATTGACGCGGAACCAAGTGCAGTACTATATACAGTACCTCCTTTGACGAGGCAATCAGGCAGGTCAAGAGGTTGTGAAGGGGCACCCTAATGGCCAAAACAGACATTGAGGGGGGCGTTCCGGTTACTACCTGTGCCTTCGAATAGTGTCCGCCTATTGGGCTGCTTCTGTGAAGGAGCATACTACATAGATCGCTGTTTGCCCATGGAGTGCTCCATATCCTGCTCACTATTTGAGGCGTTTAGTTGCTTCCTCGAATGGGTCCTCATGGATGTTTCTAAGGGGGCACATATTATCCATTACCTCGATGACTTCTTATGCCTGGGCCCAAAAGATTTGCCACAGTGTGAACACATGCAGTAGTCTACCTGTGAGAAGGAGAGAGCTAGAGGGAGAGCGGACACCCCAGAGCCGAGGGGTTAGATTGAGAAAGGAAAAAGACGGTGTAGCTTGCTTCATGGGTGGGGAACTCTGCTTTGTAGCAAACACTGCTACTAGGCCCAAAGTATTGCCTGGGCTAGATGCAGTTAAAAATTAGTAATTAGATAAACAGGCGGTGTAGCTTGCTTCATGGGTGGGGTACTCTGCTGAGTAGCAGACACTGCTCCTAGGCCCAAAAGGATTTCCTGGGCTAGATGCAGTTAAAAATTAGTAATTAGATCTACAGGCGGTGTAGCTTGCCTCATGGGTGGGGTACTCTGTTGAGTAGCAGACACTGCTACTAGGCCCAAAGTATTGCCTTGGCTAGATGCAGTTAAAAATTAGTAATTAGATAAACAGGCGGTGTAGCTTGCTTCATGGGTAGGGTACTCTTCTGAGCAGCAGACACTGTTACTAGGTCTAAAATATTGCCTTGGCTAGATGCAGTTAAAAATTAGTAATTAGATAAACAGGCGGTGTAGCTTGCTTCATGGGTGGGCTACTCTTCTGACTAGCAGACACTGAAGCTTTGGAGCAGACCTCTGAATCCCAGGCCATTGTATGAGTAAACAGCTCTGCAGATTCAACCATCTGTGTTACCCCAAACCTTAGTGTATGTAGTTTCTAAAGGTTAAAGGGGGGGGGGTGAGAGACCCCACCCACCTGGAATTGACGATGCCCATGTCATGTAAAACACAGCAAGAGTCTACATTTTTTCCAAAAATTGGGCCACAGACACCACTTAAGTGGCATAAATTTCCCCAGAGTTTCTTAAAATGGTTGGTGAGGTGATTTTCAAAAATCATCAAGCTTTTAGTCTTCCCAGGATGACACAGGGGTATAGAAGTCCTTGCAGATCCAGGATTTGTTCATCTTGATGAACGTTAGCCTGTCTACATTCTCACTGGACTGCTGCGTACGCTTATCTGTCAGCATACCACCAGCAGCGCTGAACACACCTTCAGAGAGAACGCTGGCTGCGGGGCACGACAAGATCTCCAAGGCATGAGTGGCGAGCTCAGGACTTTTTTCCAGTTTGGAAGCCCAAAATCAGCAAGGGTCCAGTTCCACAGTCATGGCATCGATGTTAACTTGGAGATACTCCTGTACCATCCTCTCTTGGCGTTGGCTATGTGTCAGACTTCTTGTCTCCTGTGGCCTTGCAAAGGATGGTCTAAAAAATTCTCGAAACGATTGGAAAAATTTGCTGTTACCACCAGATACAATATTACTGTTACGGTTTAATTGATGACTCGACAGACCCACAGTTGGCAAGTTAGAACTCAAGAGATTCAATAAGTGCACCACTAGAGATGGTGGAAAAGCTGATGTAAGATTCTGTAACAGTCCCTGCTGATACTCCTGCATGCGTGAATCCCTTTCTATGGCAGGAATTATTTTGCCAAATTTACTTTTGTACCGGTGATCTAAGAGTGTGGCAACCCAGTAGTAACCATTACTTCAGATTCTGACAATCCGAGGGTCATGTTGCAGGTAGTGCAGCAAGAAGACACTCATGTGTCTTGCACATCCAGGAGGACCAAGTCCTTGTTGTCTTGGTGGTGGTGAGGTGAGAATCATGCTTTTTTCCTCTGCCCTCTCCCCCCAACCTCGCACAACAGAAATTTGATCAAGGTCTCCCTCATCTGATGAGTCTTCCAAGCCCAGCACCAGTTCGTCCTCCACTTCTTCCTCAGCTCCTGCACCTTCCTCAACAGTTTGGCTGCTACCATGCGCCCTCGGTAATCCCTCTCCCCCACCCTGCAGTGCCAGCCACCTTGGTGCTGCCGACCGTCTGGACCTTGGAGATATTATCCCTTCCTCATACGACTCCTCCTGTTCCTCCTCCTTCTCCTCTTGTCCCACCACCTGACTCTGAATACTGTTTAAGGTGTGCTCCAGCATGTAAATGACTGGAATAGTCATGCTGATAATGGCATCATCAGCACTAAACATCTTCGTCGCTATTTCAAAACTGTGCAGAAGGGTGCATAGGTCCCTGATCTGAGACCACTCCTGCAGCGTGATTTGTTCCACCTCTGGATCTCGTTGGCCCAGGCTATACGTCATAACGTATTAAACCAGGGCTCATCGGTGCTGCCACAGTCACTGCAACATGTGCAGAGTTGAATTCCACCATATGGGCACATCGCATTTAAGCCGGTGAACTGGCAGGCCCAACGACTTCTTTTGAGATGTAAGTCGTTGAGCTGTGGGATGCGAATGGCGGAAGTGAGCACACAGCCACCGTGCCCTCTGCAGAAGCCCATCTAGTCGGGATAGTGGGATAAAAATTGCTGGACAACCAGGTTCAAACCATGAGCCATACAAGGCACGTGTGTGACATTGCCCGGGAGAAGGGCCGCACCCAGGTTTGCAGCATTGTCGCACATGGCCTTCCCTGGCTGCAGGTTCAGTGGAGACAACCATTGATGGAACTCAGTCTCCACAGCTGACCACAACTCCTCTGCTGTGTGACTCACATTTCCCAGACATTTCAAGGTAAACACCGCCTGATGCCATTGAGCCCTGGTGACAGCATAGTAAGGAGGTGTGCAGGATTCCTTCTGCACAGTCAGAACACGGGTAGCATTAACAGACAGGCTTTGGGTGCAGGTGAAGGACCGAGAGGAGGTTGAGGAGGTAGAAGCAGTGGAGGAACTTACAGATACAGAGGATCAAAATTGCAAATCTTGGGGACGGCAAGACTTGGACAGCAGCCCCTTCTCCTGCTATCACCATAGTTACCCAGTGCCCTGTCACCGACATGTAACGCCCCTGTCCATGTCAACTCGTCCAAGTGTCTGTGGTGAAATGCACCCTGTCACACACAGAGTTTCTCAAGGAAGCGGTGATGTTGTGTGCGACATGCTGGTATAGCGCAGGCACAGCTTTCTTTGAGAAGTAGTGGCGACTGGTAGGGTTGAGCGAAACGGATCGTTCATTTTCATAAGTCGCCGACTTTTGGCAAAGTCGGCGTCTCATGAAACCGAGCCGATCCCTGTGTGGGGTCTGCCATGCGGTACGCGACTTTCGCGCCAAAGTCGCGTTTCAATGACGCTAATAGCGCCATTTCTCAGCCAATGAAGGTGGACGCAGAGTGTGGGCAGCGTGATGACATAGATCTCAGTCCCCACCATCTTAGAGAAGGGCATTGCAGTGATTGGCTTGCTTTCTGCGGCGTCACAGGAGCTCTAAAGGGGCGTTCCCGCCAACCGCCATCTTACTGCTGCTGATCTGAGCGTAGGGAGAGGTTGCTGCAGCTTCTTCGGAAGCAGGGATAGTGATAGGCAGGGTACATAAAGCTACAAACCGCTTGTGCTGTAGCGATTTCCACTGTCCAACACCACCTTTTGATTGCAGGGACAGTGGAAGCTACATTTTTTTTTCCTCAGCGCTGTAGCTCATTGGGCTGCACTATAAGGCTCCCTGACCCTGATAGCTGCGTTGCTGTGCCTGTGTGTACGCCGCTGTGCAAACCAACTGCTTTTTTCAAAGCACAAATCCTGTTTTTCCTTCCTTTCTGCACATCTATCTTGTGTGTTTGTCCACGCTTTTGTGTGCAGCAGTCCTTTTTATAGCTGCCTGCCATACTTTTCTGAGATAACTGCAGGGAGATAAATATTGGCAAGTCTGCCTCCGTGCCATTGCTGTGTGTGGCATCTGTCTCTCATTGTGTGGCACCGAAAACACTGTGTAATACTTGGGCTTTTTTTTTTTTTTGGGGGGTACATTCTCCCTTTTCCAAAAAAAAAAATTAGTGGGAGATAAATATTGGCAAGTCTGCCTCCGTGCCATTGCAGTGTGTGGTATCTGTCTCTCATTGTGTGCCACCGAAAACACTGTGTAATACTTGGCCATTTTTTTTTTTTTGCTAAATTCTCCCTTTTCCAAAAAAAAAATTAGTGGGAGATAAATATTGGCAAGTCTGCCTCCGTGCCATTGCTGTGTGTGGCATCTGTCTCTCATTGTGTGGCACCGAAAACACTGTGTAATACTTGGCCATTTTTTTTTTTGGGGGTACGTTCTCCCTTTTCCCAAAAAAAAAAAATTAGTGGGAGATAAATATTGGCAAGTCTGCCTCCGTGCCATTGCTGTGTGTGGCATATGTCTCTCATTGTGTGGCACCGAAAACACTGTGTAATACTTGGCCCTTTTTTTTTTTTTGCTAAATTCTCCCTTTTCCAAAAAAAAAAATTAGTGGGAGATAAATATTGGCAAGTCTGCCTCCGTGCCATTGCTGTGTGTGGCATCTGTCTCTCATTGTGTGGCACCGAAAACACTGTGTAATACTTGGCCATTTTTTTTTTTGGGGGTACATTCTCCCTTTTCCCAAAAAAAAAAAATTAGTGGGAGATAAATATTGGCAAGTCTGCCTCCGTGCCATTGCTGTGTGTGGCATATGTCTCTCATTGTGTGGCACCGAAAACACTGTGTAATACTTGGCCCTTTTTTTTTTTTTGCTAAATTCTCCCTTTTCCAAAAAAAAAAATTAGTGGGAGATAAATATTGGCAAGTCTGCCTCCGTGCCATTGCTGTGTGTGGCATCTGTCTCTCATTGTGTGGCACCGAAAACACTGTGTAATACTTGGCCCTTTTTTTTTTGTGCTAAATTCTCCCTTTTCCAAAAAAAAAATTAGTGGGAGATAATTATTGGCAAGTCTGCCTCCGTGCCATTGCTGTGTGTGGCATCTGCTTGTCATTGTGTGGCACCGAAAACACTGTGTAATACTTGGCCTTTTTTTTTTTTTTGGGGTACATTCTCCCTTTTCCAAAAAAAAAATTAGTGGGAGATAAATATTGGCAAGTCTGCCTCCGTGCCATTGCTGTGTGTGGCATCTGTCTGTCATTGTGTGGCACCGAAAACACTGTGTAATACTTGGCCTTTTTTTTTTTGGGGGGGGGTACATTCTCCTTTTCCAAAAAAAAAATTAGTGGGAGATAAATATTGGCAAGTCTTCCTCCGTGCCATTGCTGTGTGTGGTATCTGTCTCTCATTGTGTGGCACCGAAAACACTGTGTAATACTTGGCCCTTTTTTTTTTGCTAAATTCTCCCTTTTCCCCAAAAAAAATTAGTGGGAGATAAATATTGGCAAGTCTGCCTCCGTGCCATTGCTGTGTGTGGTATCTGTCTCTCATTGTGTGGCACCGAAAACACTGTGTAATACTTGGCCCTTTTTTTTTTTTTTGCTAAATTCTCCCTTTTCCAAAAAAAAAATTAGTGGGAGATAAATATTGGCAAGTCTGCCTCCGTGCCATTGCTGTGTGTGGCATCTGTCTGTCATTGTGTGGCACCGAAAACACTGTGTAATACTTGGCCATTTTTTTTTTTTGGGGGGGTACATTCTCCCTTTTCCAAAAAAAAAATTAGTGGGAGATAAATATTGGCAAGTCTGCCTCCGTGCCATTGCTGTGTGTGGTATCTGTCTCTCATTGTGTGCCACCGAAAACACTGTGTAATACTTGGCCATTTTTTTTTTTTTTGCTAAATTCTCCCTTTTCCAAAAAAAAAATTAGTGTGAGATAAATATTGGCAAGTCTGCCTCCGTGCCATTGCTGTGTGTGGCATCTGTCTGTCATTGTGTGGCACCAAAAACACTGTGTAATACTTGGCCATTTTTCTTTTTTTTGGGGGTACATTCTCCCTTTTCCAAAAAAAAAATTAGTGGGAGATAAATATTGGCAAGTCTGCCTCCGTGCCATTGCTGTGTGTGGCATCTGTCTGTCATTGTGTGGCACCGAAAACACTGTGTAATACTTGGCCTTTTTTTTTTGGGGGGGGGGTACATTCTCCCTTTTCCCAAAAAAAAATTAGTGGGAGATAAATATTGGCAAGTCTGCCTCCGTGCCATTGCTGTGTGTGGCATCTGTCTGTCATTGTGTGGCACCGAAAACACTGTGTAATACTTGGCCATTTTTTTTTTTTTAGGGTAAATTCTCCCACAAAAAAAAAAAAATAGTGGAAGATTAAGATTGGCATTTCTGCTTGAGTGCTGGTCCTGTGTGTGCCATCTGTCTCAAATTATTGGGGCACAGAAAACCTAGTGTGTAACATTGGGCCTGATTTTCCTTTCAGTGTCAGGCACCTATAAAGGTATATATAAATCCTACAGAAGTTTGAGTTCACCTGATAAGTTGTTTTACAGTAACAAATAGCGTTACTTTGGTTACGTTTTGCAAGCAATGAGGAACTCTAGTGGAAGAGGTCGTGGCCGTGGGCGGTCATTGTCAGCTGGTAATGATGGTAGTGGTGGTGGAGCATCAGGTGGTCGTGGTAAAAGCAGTACAGCACCTAAGTCTCGAGTTGTTGAGCCAGGTTCGTTGTCTGGCTACACAAGGCCTCGAACGCTCTCTTTTCTGGGAGTAGGAAAACCACTTTTGAAGCCGGAGCAGGAGGAACAAGTATTGGCTTTCATTGCTGACTCTGCCTCTAACTCTTTCGCCTCCTCCTCGGAAAGTGTCAAATGTCAGAGCAGTGCATCGTCAGTGGATGCTCCCAGTCAGGAACAAGTCACTTCCTTGTGTCCTTCACTAAAAACAACAGTGAAGGATGCGTCAGTCGACACAACAGGTTACTCCATGGAGCTCTTTACACATACCGTTCCTGGGTTACACAGTGAAACAGTTAACAGGCCATGCCCATTAGAAGTTGAATCGGACATGGAGTGCACAGATGCACAGCCACAGCCAGATTACTATGCTGTTCCTTTGACTCAGACCAGAACATTGCCCTCGCAGTGTACTGAGGCAGAATCAAAACCAGCGGAGACTATGGTGCTCCGTCACAAACGCAATACCACCGGCTTACACGGTGACACAGACGAAGTTGCACACAACATAGAAGAGGAGGTCATAGATGACCCAGTTGTGGACCCCGATTGGCAGCCATTGGGGGAACAGGGTGCAGGCGGCAGTAGTTCTGAAGCGGAGGAGCCGCAGCAGGCATCAACATCACAACAGGTTCCATCTACCGGGCCCGTATCTGGCCAAAAACGCGTGGCAAAACCAAAACCAGTTGGAGGACAGCGTGGCCATCCGGTTAAAGAAGCTCAGTCTGCAATGCCTGAAAAGGTATCCGATAGTAGAAAGAGTGCAGTCTGGCATTTTTTTAAACAACATCCAAATGATCAGCGCAAAGTCATCTGTCAAAAATGTTGTTCCACGATCTCCAGTCCAGCTCACCCTACATGAGACATTTGTTAGGAAAAGGAAGTACTCATCCTCGCATCCGCGTACACAGGGTTTGAACGCCCACATTGCTAGACTAATCTCATTAGAGATGATGCCCTACCGGTTAGTTGAAAGCGAAGCTTTCAAAGCGCTGACGGACTACGCTGTACCACGCTACGAGCTACCCAGTCGGCACTTCTTTTCTAGAAAAGCCATCCCAGCCCTTCAACAACATGTTAAAGACCGCATCGTCCATGCACTCAGGCAGTCTGTGACTACAAAGGTGCACCTGACAACAGATGCATGGACCAGTAGGCATGGCCAGGGACGTTACGTGTCCATCACGGCACACTGGGTGAATGTGGTGGATGCAGGCTCCACAGGGGACAGCAATATTGGGACAGTTCTGCCTAGCCCACGGTCAAGGAAAGAGTTGGCTGTAGGCGTTCGCCCCTCCTCCTCTTCCTCCTCCTTTTCCTGCAGAAGCGAGAGCTCGTCCACAGACCGCAGTCGCACATCCACTCCATCCGCAGCTGCCACTGTTGCACACCAGGTGTGCCATTATGGGACAGCTAGTGGCAAGCGTCAGCAGGCTGTATTGGCAATGAAGTGTTTGGGCGACAACAGACACACCGCGGAAGTTCTGTCCGAGTTCTTGCAGAAAGAAACTCAGTCATGGCTGGGCACTGTACATCTTGAGGCAGGCAAGGTAGTGAGTGATAACGGAAGGAATTTCATGGCTGCCATAGCCCTTTCCCAACTGAAACACATTCCTTGCCTGACTCACACCTTAAACCTGGTGGTGCAGTGCTTCCTGAAAAGTTATCCGGGGTTACCCGATCTGCTCCTCAAAGTGTGCAGACTTTGCTCGCATATCCGCCGTTCGCCTGTACACTCCAGCCGTATGCAGAACTATCAGCGTTCTTTGAACCTTCCTCAGCATCGCCTAATCATCGACGTTGCAACAAGGTGGAACTCCACACTGCACATGCTTCAGAGAGTGTGCGAACAGAGGCGTGCTGTTATGTATTTGTGGGAGGATACACGGGCAGGCAGTTGGATGGCAGACATGGAGTTGTCAGGTGTGCAGTGGTCGAAGCTACAAGACCTGTGTCAAGTCCTTCAGTGTTTTGAGGAATGCACACGGCTGGGTAGTGCAGACAACGCAATAATTAGCATGAGCATCCCCCTAATGCGTCTGCTGATGCTAAGTTTGACGCACATAAAGGAGCAGGCGTCTGCAGCCGAGGAAGAGGAAAGCCTTGATGACAGTCAGCCATTGTCTGGTCAGGGCCGTGTAGAGGACGTGGTAGCGGGCGAAGAGGAGGAGGAGGACGAGGAGGATGATGGGGATGAGTACTTTTTTAATGAGGAAGCTTCTCCTGGGCCAACAGAAATTAGTGGCGTTGCAAGGCCGGGTTCTGTTTTTGTAAGGGAGACAAGTGACGTAGATTTGCCTGTAACTGCCCCTCAAACCAGCACAACCGCAGATTTGCCAACTGGAACTTTGGCCCACATGGCGGATTATGCCTTACGTATCCTCAAAAAGGACCCACGCATTATTAAAATGATGAGCGATGACGATTACTGGTTGGCCTGCATCCTTGACCCTCGCTATAAAGGCAAATTGCAAAATATTATGCCACATGAGAACCTCGAACAAATATTAGCAACCAAACAAGCTACTCTTGTAGACCGTTTGATTCAGGCATTCCCAGCACACAGCGCCGGTGATGGTTCTCACACGAGCTGCAGGGGGCTACAGGGCAGAGGTGTTAGAGGTGCACAAATCCGAAGTGGCGTTGGACAGAGGGGTTTTCTGACCAGGTTGTGGAGTGATTTCGCAATGACCGCAGACAGGACAGGTACTGCAGCATCTATTCAAAGTGACAGGAGACAACATTTGTCCAGTATGGTTACTAACTATTTTTCAGCCCATATTGATGTTCTCCCTCAACCGTCATTCCCATTTGATTACTGGGCATCCAAATTAGACACCTGGCCTGAATTGGCAGAATATGCGTTGCAGGAGCTTGCTTGCCCAGCAGCTAGTGTGCTATCAGAAAGAGTATTCAGTGCTGCTCGTTCAATATTAACCGAAAAAAGGACTCGTCTGGCTACACAAAATGTGGATGATCTCACCTTCATTAAAATGAACCACTCCTGGATTTCAAATTATTTTGCCCCACCTTTCCTGGCTGACACCTAGCTTTCCTGTAAAAAGGTCTTGCTTGTGGACTGGTCTTACTGAGTGTTAAAATCTCTTAATTTGCAGCAGCTGTTTGACCAGCATACGACATGTTTACACATCCCCCAATGGGAAAACTCCCCCCACGGGGCTGTTGTCTCACTCTCGACACTTGGCGCAAGCACCCGTTAGTTACAGTGCTGTTTGTCAGAAGAGGTGGGTGTGCTCACTTTTGGTTGACGGCACTGCCACTGGGTCCCTCATAGTACAATGTAGTGTCTCTGGCGGTGGTGGTGCGCACCCAACGTCAGACACACCGTTGTAACATGAGGGGCCCTGGGGCGGTACCGCCGGCCACAAGAGAGTTCCCCCCCCCAGCTCAAACTGTGCTCTACCACGTGCCAAATTATCTTGCACAGCTCCACCAATGTTTAGTCAATGCACTGACATCATTCAATGCCTGGCACTGACAATCAATACCAATTTGTTGACATCTATGATGATAGTTACAGTAGTCTGGGTCAGTGTCCTATATTGACACCAGTAAATACTAATTTACAGCCAAATTACTTTGTCATAAACTCTGCAGACGAGCCCACCCCTGTACCTAAGCATGCCACCCTTTTTTTTATTTATAGTTGTTTTGCGAGACATTAACATCTATTTATTTTTTGGGAGTACTAACTGTGTCAGACACTTCTTGCAATACTCCTCCACTGACCACAATGCTGCCTGCCTGTGTATCCATGTAACTGATTTAAAACTGCCATGCCTGCCTATTGTTTGTTACTTTAGGCCTTTGATAGCCTGTCTGCGGCCCCTACTTGCAATACTCCTCAACTGACCACAATGCTGCCTGGAGTGCCTGCCTGTGTATCCATGTAACCGATTTTAAACTGCCATGCCTGCCTATTGTTTGTTATTTTAGGCCTTTGATAGCCTGTCTGCGGCCCCTACTTTCAATACTCCTCCACTGACCACAATGCTGCCTGTAGTGCCTGCCTGTGTATCCATGTAACCGATCTAAAACTGCCATGCCTGCCTATTGTTTGTTATTTTAGGCCTTTGATAGCCTGTCTGTGGCCCCTACTTGCAATACTCCTCCACTGACCACAATGCTGCCTGCCTGTGTATCCATGTAACCGATTTAAAACTGCCATGCCTGCCTATTGTTTGTTATTTAAGGCCTTTGATAGCCTGTCTGCGGCCCCTACTTGCAATACTCCTCCACTGACCACAATGCTGCCTGCCTGTGTATCCATGTAACCGATTTAAAACTGCCATTCCTGCCTATTGTTTGTTATTTTAGGCCTTTGATAGCCTGTCTGCTGCCCCTACTTGCAATACTCCTCCACTGACCACAATGCTGCCTGGAGTGCCTGCCTGTGTATCCATGTAACCGATTTAAAACTGCCATGCCTGCCTATTGTTTGTTATTTTAGGCCTTTGATAGCCTGTCTGCGGCCCCTACCTGCAATACTCCTCCACTGACCACAATGCTGCCTGGAGTGCCTGCCTGTGTATCCATGTAACCGATTTAAAACTGCCATGCCTGCCTATTGTTTGTTATTTTAGGCCTTTGATAGCCTGTCTGTGGCCCCTACCTGCAATACTCCTCCACTGACCACAATGCTGCCTGCCTGTGTATCCATGTAACCGATTTAAAACTGCCATGCCTGCCTATTGATTGTTATTTTAGGCCTTTGATAGCCTGTCTGCGGCCCCTACTTGCAATACTCCTCCACTGACCACAATTCTGCCTGGAGTGCCTGCCTGTGTATCCATGTAACCTATTTTAAACTGCCATGCCTGCCTATTGTTTGTTTTTTTAGGACTTTGATAGCCTGTCTGCGGCCCCTACTTTCAATACTCCTCCACTGACCACAATGCTGCCTGGAGTGCCTGCCTGTGTATCCATGTAACCGATTTAAAACTGCCATGCCTGCCTATTGTTTGTTATTTTAGGCCTTTGATAGCCTGTCTGCAGCCCCTACCTGCAATACTCCTCCACTGACCACAATGCTGCCTGCCTGTGTATCCATGTATCCGATTTAAAACTGCCATGCCTGCCTATTGTTTGTTATTTTAGGCCTTTGATAGCCTGTCTGCGGCCCCTACTTGCAATACTCCTCCACTGACCACAATGCTGCCTGGAGTGCCTGTCTGTGTATCCATGTAACCGATTTAATACTGCCATGCCTGCCTATTGTTTGTTATTTTAGGCTTTTGATAGCCTGTCTGCGGCCCCTACTTGCAATACTCCTCCACTGACCAGAATGCTGCCTGCCTGTGTATCCATGTAACCGATTTAAAACTGCCATGCCTGCCTATTGTTTGTTATTTTAGGCCTTTGATAGCCTGTCTGCGGCCCCTACCTGCAATACTCCTCCACTGACCACAATGCTGCCTGCCTGTGTATCCATGTAACTGATTTAAAACTGCCATGCCTGCCTATTGTTTGTTATTTTAGGCCTTTGATAGCCTGTCTGCGGCCCCTACTTGCAATACTCCTCCACTGACCACAATGCTGCCTGCCTGTGTATCCATGTAACCGATTTAAACCTGCCATGCCTGCCTATTGTTTGTTATTTTAGGCCTTTGATAGCCTGTCTGCGGCCCCTACTTGCAATACTCCTCCACTGACCACAATGCTGCCTGCCTGTGTATCCATGTAACCGATTTAAAACTGCCATGCCTGCCTATTGTTTGTTATTTTAGGCCTTTGATAGCCTGTCTGCGGCCCCTACTTGCAATACTCCTCCACTGACCACAATGCTGCCTGGAGTGCCTGCCTGTGTATCCATGTAACCGATTTTAAACTGCCATGCCTGCCTATTGTTTGTTATTTTAGGCCTTTGATAGCCTGTCTGCGGCCCCTACTTTCAATACTCCTCCACTGACCACAATGCTGCCTGGAGTGCCTGCCTGTGTATCCATGTAACTGATTTAAAACTGCCATGCCTGCCTATTGTTTGTTATTTTAGGCCTTTGATAGCCTGTCTGCGGCCCCTACCTGCAATACTCCTCCACTGACCACAATGCTGCCTGCCTGTGTATCCATGTAACCGATTTAAAACTGCCATGCCTGCCTATTGTTTGTTATTTTAGGCCTTTGATAGCCTGTCTGCGGCCCCTACTTGCAATACTCCTCCACTGACCACACCAATGCTGCCCGTGTACTCCTGGAACCTATTTAAAAGTTCATAGAGCCTAGTTAAATATTTTATTTACTATTAATAAGGCCATGATGGACTACGCTGTACCATGCTACAAGCTAACCAGTCGACACTTCTTTTGCGAGAAAAGCCATCCCAACTCTCCACCAGCATGTAAAAGACCGCATTGTCCATGCACTCTGGTAATCTGTGAGTACAAAGGTGCACCTGACAACAGACGCATGGACCTGTAGGCATGGCCACGGAAGATTACGTGTCCATTACGGCGCAATGGGTTAATGTGGTGGATGCATGGTCCACAGGGGACAGCCTACTAAGTCTGTCTGCAGTCCCTAATTCAAATTGTCCTCCACTGTCTAAATCGGAGCTTCCACCTTCTGGCTTTCGGCCTACAGTATCAGAAATTAAACTGCATTTGGCCTTCAACTTTGGTTATGGCCTACTAACGGTGTCTGCCCCTGCCTGGTGTTTGTCCTCAACTGAATAAAGCTGAGCTTCAACCTTCTGGCTCTCATTAAGTGCTGTGTTTTTAAAAATTGGTGGTTAGGGCCTACTAACGGTGTCTGCCCCTCCCTGGTGTTTGCCCTCAACTGAATAAAGCTGAGCTTCCACCTTCTGGCTTTCGGCCTATAGTATCAGATATTAAACTGCATTTGGCCTTCAACTTTGGTTACGGCCTACTAACGGTGTTTGCCCCTGCCTGGTGTTTGTCCTCAATTGAATAAAGCTGAGCTTCAACCTTCTGGCTCTCATTAAGTGCTGTGTTTTTAAAAATTGGTGGTTAGGGCCTACTAACGGTGTCTGCCCCTCCCTGGTGTTTGCCCTCAACTGATAAAATCTGAGCTTCCACTTTCTGGCTTTCGGCCTATAGTATCAGATATTAAACTGCATTTGGCCTTCAACTTTGGTTACGGCCTACTAACGGAGTCTGCCCCTGCCTGGTGTTTGTCCTTAACTGAATAAAGCTGAGCTTCAACCTTCTGGCTCTCATTAAGTGCTGTGTTTTTAAAAATTGGTGGTTAGGGCCTACTAACGGTGTCTGCCCCTCCCTGGTGTTTGCCCTCAACTGAATAAAGCTGAGCTTCCACCTTCTGGCTTTCGGCCTATAGTATCAGATATTAAACTGCATTTGGCCTTCAACTTTGGTTACGGCCTACTAACGGTGTCTGCCCCTGCCTGGTGTTTGTCTTCAACTGAATAAAGCTGAGCTTCAACTTTCTGGCTCTCATTAAGTGCTGTGTTTTTAAAAAATGGTGGCTAGGGCCTACTAACGGTGTCTGCCCCTCCCTGGTGTTTGCCCTCAACTGAATAAAGCTGAGCTTCCACCTTCTGGCTTTCGGCCTATAGTATCAGATATTAAACTGCATTTGGCCTTCAACTTTGGTTACGGCCTACTAACGGTGTCTGCCCCTGCCTGGTGTTTGTCCTCAATTGAATAAAGCTGAGCTTCAACCTTCTGGCTCTCATTAAGTGCTGTGTTTTTAAAAATTGGTGGTTAGGGCCTACTAACGGTGTCTTCCCCTCCCTGGTGTTTGCCCTCAACTGAATAAAGCTGAGCTTCAGTCTTAGGCTTTTGGCCTAAAGTATCAGATATTAAACTGCATTTGGCCTATTAGTGTGTTTGGGCCCTTAAAACAGTGTCTGCTGCTCCTGGGTTTGCTACTCCACTGAACAAAGAAATGCCGCCTGTTTAGTCCTGTTACCAATTTTGAACTGCATTTAGCCTACTTTATTCTTTGGCCCTATATCTGTTTCCTCCTCATCCTGCCCTTTGCCCAGCCACTGCTAGATGAGTCTGCTGGTACATTGACCTAGACCACTACATTCCCCTTGCACTCTACACAGCCAGAATCTGACCCTGCTGAAAGTAAGGTTCCCCTTCCCGCATGTTATACCACCTTACACAGGGACAAAGAGGAAGGTGCAGATGAAAGTGCAGGTTCCTTCATCAGGTGGGGGGGGCATACTCGTTGGCGACGTCACTGGCACAGGGCCCCTCAGAGTACGCAAAAGTGACGCTGCTGGTGGGAGGCGCCCCCACCGTGCAAACACACCGCTGTACTTTGAGGGGCCCTGTGCCAGTGCCAATGCGAACAAGTGTGCCCCCCTGCTTGCTCAGGATCACAGCACTTGCAACGTTGAAATACTTACCTCTCCCTGCTCCACCGCCGTGACGTAGTCCACGATTCCTGGGCCCACTAAAACCTTGAACCAGCCCTACCCCCCACAACTTTTGCCAAATGACCCCCAAGTTCCATTGAACAACTATTATTATAAAGTTAATTAAGATTGACAAGCTTCAGAAACAAGAATGGATGTTTTTGGCATTAAAATGGGCACTGTAGGTGTTTTCCTGGCCTCCACTCACTGCCGACTATGCTTCCCCATTGACTTGCATTGGGTTTCGTGTTTTGGTCGATCCCCGACTTTTAGCGATAATCGGCCGACTGCACTCGACTCGACTCTGGACAAAGTCGGGCTTCACAAAACCCGACTCGATCTTTAAAAAATGAAAGTCGCTCAACCCTAGCGACTGGGCATCTGGTACTGGGGCACTGTGACAGACATAAGGTCTCGAAAATCCTCTGTGTCCACCAGGCGGAAAGGCAGCATTTCTGTAGCCAACAGCTTGCAGATGGTGAAATTCAGCTTCTTAGCTTTGTCATGGCTAGGAGGAAATGGTCCTTTACTTATCCACATTTGAAGGACTGAGGGCTGGCTGCCGTGCTTAGACGGGGTTGAGTAGAGTGTCTCCGGCAAACTGCTGGTCTGTGAGGAAGGTGCAGGCGGAGATATTATGGTTGCCTTGATCAAAATGTGGTGATCTTGATGTCAGAAAGCGCTCAACACCAGCAGGTATTTCCACTTGCAAATGTACTGACGACCTGCCAATCACACTGGCTGTTGCGGGTAAAGAGGTGGAAGGTCTGCATCCAAAACCATGTGCGACTGCTGTCCCCACAGCCACAGAGGATGAAGCGGCCGCGGATGCACTTGATGGGCCAGACAGTGGTTGCCCCGGCCCACTAGGCCGCATTGTAGCACAGTGAGCTTCCCACTGCAACTTATGCCTCATATTCATGTGACGGTTCATGCATGAAGTACTCAAACTATTCATTTTTTGGCCTCTACTGAGATTTTGGTGACAAATAGTGTTGTGCATTCCGATACTGCAAATAATGGGTATCGGCCGATATTCGCTGTATCGGAATTCCGATACTGAGTTCCGATATTTTTGCGATATTGGGAATCGGGATCGGGATCCATATTCATGTAAAAAATAAAGAATAAAAATAAAAAATATGGATATATTCACCCACCGACGGCCCCTGGCTCGCAGCGGTGCAACCGGCAGCCTCTGTTCCTAAGAATGCAGTGAGTGTAGGACATGCGATGATGTCGCGGTCTTGTGATTGGTCGTGTGACCACTCATGTGACTGCTCACGTGACCGCGACGTCATCGAAGGTCCTTCACTCTCTGCATTCTTAGGAATGGAGGCAGATGCTTGCAGCGGTGACAGCCAGGGCTCGTCCGAGGGTGAGTATATCCATATTTTTTATTTTTATTCTTTATTTTTTACATGAATATGGATCCCAGGGCCTGAAGGAGAATTTCCTCTTCTTCAGACCCTGGGAACCATCCAGGATCACTTCCGATATTTGTGTCCCATTGACTTGTATTGGTATCGGGTATCGGTATCGGCGATATCAGATATTTTTTGGATATCGGCCGATCCAATCCAATACCGATACTTTCAAGTATCGGAAGGTATCGCTCAACACTAGTGACAAATCTTACAGACAACATGAGTTGGGTCATCCTTTGCAATCTCAAAAAATGCCCAGGCTATGCAAGGCTTAGAGCCCGTGTGACCAGAAGATTCTGGAACAGATTAGCTCTGTGGTCTACCATTTGGCTATTCCTCTGCGCCTAGGTATCACCGACACTTTCCATGTATCCGTCTTAAAGCCCGTCTATATGTCCCGGCTTTCCGAGTCATCTGCCGGGACATCGGGTTCGTCCACAGATGAGTATGAGGTGAACTCTATCTTGGGGTGCAAGGTGGTACGAGGCAAAAAATACTATCTGGTGGACTGGAAGGGTCATGGCCCAGAGGACAGAACCTGGGAGCCTGTGGAGCACATTCGGGCTCCGCTGCTCATTGAGGTCTTTGAGCATAGTGAGGCCCAAGGAGGGGGGGCCTAGGAAGGGGGTAATGTTAGGTGTCAAGTTCCCACTGCTGCACAGGGGGAATCGCGAACCATGTCTGCTGCGGTCTCCCATTCTACATCAGCCGCATTGGAGCCTGCTCAGCGTATACGTCAGTCCCCGCGTCTCGCTCAGCCTGATACTGTGCAAAGGGTTACTGCTGCCTATCCAGGCTCTGCTTTCGTAGCCAGCACTGGTCAGCGGCGAACAGGCTTTTTTGGGGCTAAGTCCTGCTTTGCACACACTGAGCATGCCCTCAGGAGGACCTCTCATTGGAGGTCGGGGTCACACGCTCAGGCCCAGTAGCAGCTCCTATTGGTTCTCCATGAAGGTCCTGAAGAGCTGCAACTATAAAATGTTTGCATGACCACCACGACTTGTGCTCAGAGGCACAGTTGTTGACGTGCTTCCAGTACTCCGTCTCTGTCCAGGAAGGCACAACCTAACCTCATCGTCACTAGCATCCTCCTCCACCTCCTCTGCTGACCTCATGGACTGGTGGACTGTGGGTTGACAGTAAGTGGGGTCTTCAACCTCATCATCATCACCCTGTGTGTTTTCACATGCGTCGTCCTCAGCGCCAACCTCTTCCTGCCCTGACCGAAAAGTCAAGTTTTCGTTCCAATCAGGTATCTCAGTCTCATCATCATCTTCCTCATTGTCTCCACCAACAGGGGTTACAGTTTGGGAACAACGGTCTACATTATGCTCAGAACGTTCTTCCTCTTGGTCTGGATCTGACTCATAAAGAATCTGGACATCAGTGCAGATTATTTCCTCATCTGTATTCACAGAAGCTCTGGAGCAGACCTCTGATTCCCAGGCTATAGTATGAGTAAACAGCTCTGCAGACTCAATCATATGTGTTACCCCATACTCAGATGGCTGGCTGGAGACTTGGGAGCTGTGAGGAAGCAAGTGTGATTGGGGTGACACCTCTGAGGACTGGAGTATTTGTGATGTTGAAGTTGAGGTGGAGGAGAGCCCACTTGAAGCAGCACTTGATATTCGTTCAAGCACCTGCTCTTTTTGTGCCTCATCTGAAAATTGTAGCAATGCTCGTAGCATCATATCATATCATATCAGATTTTCCACGAAAACAAGTAAACATCTTTCTTTGGCTGGAAGATGGTCTTTCTTCTGCATATGTTACTGTTTCTTTACCACCTACCCCACAGACACAACCTGTTTTTCCCTTTCCAACACGTATGTGGCGTCGGGAAGGAATTTTTTTCCCCATGGTGGAGTTACTCTTTGCCACATGGGTTTTTTTTGCCTTCCTCTGGATCAACATGTTAGGGCATGTTAGGTTAGGCTATGGGTTGAACTAGATGGACTTACAGTCTTCCTTCAACCTTAATAACTATGTAACACACCTATTCCCCTTTCCACCAGCAGCAGGCCTTTTGCTACTCATTTTGGTGCTTAAGTAATTGGCAACTCTGTAGTTGTTGGCACAAAAAACGATGGATGGAATCCGAGCAGAGCTGAGTGGCCTAACTGTGGTACTAGCCCAAAACGATTTACTGGGTCAGATGCAGTAAAAATTACTAGACACACAGGCAGTGTAGCTAGCTTCACAGGTGGGCTACTCAGATGACTACCAGACAATGCTACTAGCCCAAAAGGATTGGCTGAGCTAGATTACACCAAATGCTGTGACAAACACTTGCACAGCACTGGCACAGACCTGCCTGGCAGAAAGTGCTATGAACTGCTGTAACCTACCCTGAAAAGGGCTGATATTACAACTAGTCCCGACTCCCTAAACCTATCTCTCTCTATCTAACTGCAAATTTGCTCGCAATTCACACTCTTATACTGTATAGCGCCCACAGCAGCAGCGGTGCTGTCTAACACTAAGCTGCAGCAGTGAGGAAATGGTGGTGATGGGGAAAATGGCTGGTTCTTATAGGGCAAGGACATGTGACATACACAGCCAATGACACATGCCCTTGCTTGTGTGCATCACATGCGCTTTGCTGCGTGTGTGTGCACTGCTGATAGGCTGAGAGACTGCACCGCCCCACTGTAAATGCGGGAAAGAAAAAAAAATGGAGATCGGCATTATATCAGCACAGATCTATCCCCCGCCCACTATACACTGAAACAGTTTATTAACATTGATAAACAGTTTAATGTGAAAATCAAGTTAGGCTTTTGGTGAACGAACAGTTATCGAACAGCAACTCGAGCAGCCGAACTTTAAGCAAATTGTTCGAGTTCATCGAATGACTCGAACACCGCCCAAAACAGTTTGACTTTGAAATTGGCAAACAGTTCGACTCGAACACCGCTCATCTCTAGTGAAGAATTGGTTTTATTTATTTTTTATATATTCCTCATGCGGTATAAGTGATTAGGCGACTTTATTCTTCGGGTCGGTGCGATTACAGCAATGCCAGATTAATATCGGGTTTTTATGTTTGGCTGCTGCCACACACTAAAATACCCTTTTTATTGTGAAAACTAGTTTTTGCGTCACCAATGTATTTTCAGAGCTATAATTTTTTTTATATTTCAGTTGACAGGCTCAGTGAGGGCTTGTTTCTATTGGTACCATTTTCGGGCACATTACATTTTTTGATCACTTTCTATTCTGATTTTTGGGAGTCAGAATGAACAAAAACAGCTTCTTTTTTTATAGTTCCGCATGTGGTAAAACTGGTAAGACATCTTTATTCTTCAGGTCAGTACGATTACAGTGATGCCTCATTTATATCATTTTTTTATGTTTTGGCACTTTTACACAATAAAAACTATTTCATAGAAAAAATAATTATTTTTGCATCAGTTTATTCAGAGAGCTATAACTTTTTTATTTTTCTGCTGATGGAGCTATATGGCAGATTGTTTTTTGCGGGACCAGATGTCGTTTTCAGCGGTACCATTTTTATTTACATCTGTCTTTTTCATCGCTTTTTATTGCACTTTTTGTTCAGCAGTATGAGGGTATGTACACACCCTGGGATTTAGCTGCGGATCTGCAGCAGTTTTCCATGCGGTGTACAGTACCATGTAAACTTATGGAAAACCAAATCCGCAGTGCACATGCTGCGGAAAATTCCATGCAGAAGCGCAGCTGTTTATTTTCCGCAGCATGTCAATTCTTTGTGCGGATTCCACAGCGTTTTACACCTATTCCATAATATGAATCCGCAGGTGTAAAACCGCAGGTGGAATCCGCACAAAAACTGCACAAAATCCACAGTAAATCCGCAGGGAATCCGCAGGTAAAATGCAGGGCGTTTTACCTGCGGATTCTGCAGAATCCGAGTGGAAAAGTCCACAATGGACCCGGCAACATGCGCACACACCCTGATGATAAAGCATTGTTTTCTGTCTTGTTTTTTTAATTATTTTTTTACGATGTTCACTGAATGGGTTAACTAGTAGGACAGTTTTATACAGCGGGTCATTACGGATGCGGCGATACCAAATATCTCAGAACACCAGCTTGAAAAAAATTTTGTGAGATGCACTTGTATGTGTACATTTATTGTTTTTTATATCATAAATAAATGTATTTATTTGTAAAATATTTAGTTGGTTTTTTTTCTTTATTTGGGAATTTAAAAAAATAAATAAATTTTGCACATTATATTTTTAAACTTTTTTACATTGTCCCAGGATGGAACATCACTAAATAATGTCAGGCAGGGAAGGAGGCACATCGGCGCAGGCACAAGCCACTTTCCCTGAGGACCCGAAAGGACCACGTAGCCATCGTGATCTCATTGTTCTGAGGGAAGCGCACAGGGATCGTGGGCATTGCTGTGGGGTGTCAGCTGTTACATACAGCTGACACCCGAATGCAATCGCTGTGGCACTCAGCATGAGGCCTTGGTGATCGCGGCGCCATACTAGCACTGCTCTGGTCAGAAATGCACCTTCCGCAGAGCAGTACTAGTAGGGCGAAGGTCGTGAAGGGGTTAATGTGCTTGCATTACAATTCTCAAAACATGATCAATTGACTCAAAGGGAAAGTCACTGTGTTCTACAACTATTTTCAGGGCAATTAAAGGTTTTTTTTATTCTGAAATTCACATAAATGTATTAGCTGCTAACCAAATCAAATTATTTTGCTAAATTCAGAGAATGAAGCAAATTTGAATTTTAATATATCCACTCATTTTTGTATAACAAGATTTCCAGAGCTTCCCTGAACATAATAATTTTTAGACTATATAGACTATGTAGGTCTCAGGTTTCCTCAATGGCAATTCTGCCAGTTACAATCTATGGACTCATGCAAAGGTGGAAAGTGCTTACACGTTATTCTATTGAAATTACATAGAATACATACTATAAACCTCATGTAATTTTAAACATACTTTAAAATGTAGAGACCTGTTTATCTAGTTTATCTACTATGTATTCTGAAAAAGGACCATCAAAAAGAGTGGAATAAACAGACAATTAATAAAATGACATTATTTTAATGCAATAAATACGGATTTGCACTAGCGGAGTAAGGTAAAGGGGACACATGTTGATATTACAAGGAAAAAACGATTTATAAATATTCCACCTGTCGCATCACTACTGTTGATGTGGAAGCAGAGAAAATATATACAGTAAAAACCAAAAGTTTGGACACAACTCATTTAAAGATTTTTCTGTATTTTCATGACTATGAAAATTGTAAATTCACACTGAAGGCATCAAAACTATGAATTAACACATGTGGAATTATTTACTTAACAAAAAAGTGTGAAATAACTGAAAATATGTCTTATATTCTAGGTTCTTCAAAGTAGCCACCTTTTGCTTTGATGACTGCTTTGCACACTCTTGGCATTCTCTTGATGAGCTTCAAGAGGTAGTCACCGGGAATGATCTTCCAACAATCTTGAAGGAGTTCCCAGAGATGCTTAGCACTTGTTGGCCGTTTTGCCTTCACTCTGCGGTCCAGCTCACCCCAACCCATCTCGATTGGGTTCAGGCCTGGTGACTGTGGAGGCCAGGTCATCTGGCGCAGCACCCCATCACTCTCCTTCTTGGTCAAATAGCCCTTACACAGCCTGGAGGTGTGTTTGGGGTCATTGTCCTGTTGAAAAATAAATGATGGTCCAACTAAACGCAAACCGGATGGAATAGCATGCCGCTGCAAGATGCTGTGGTAGCCATGCTGGTTCAGTATGCCTTCAATTTTGAGTAAATCTCCAACAGTGTCACCAGCAAAGCACCCCCACACATCACACTTCCTCCTCCATGCTTCACGGTAGGAACCAGGCATGTAGAGTCCATTTGTTCACCTTTTCTGCATTGCACAAAGACACGGGGTTGGAACCAAAGATCTCAAATTTGGACTCATCAGAACAAAGCACAGATTTCCACTGGTCTAGTGTCCATTCCTTGTGTTCTTCAGCCCAAACACGTCTCTTCTGCTTGTTGCCTGTCCTTAGCAGTGGTTTCCTAGCAGCTATTTTACCAAGAAGGCTGGCTGCACAAAGTCTCCTCTTAATAGTTGTTGTAGAGATGTGCATGCTGCTAGAACTCTGTGTAGCATTGACCTGGTCTCTAATCTGAGCTGCTGTTAACCTGCGATTTCTGAGGCTGGTGACTCCGATAAACTTATCCTCAGAAGCAGAGGTGACTCTTGGTCTTCCTTTCCTGGGGTGGTCCTCATGGAAGCCAGTTTCTTTGTAGCGCTTGATGGTTTTTGCAACTGCACTTGGGGACACTTTCAGTTTTCCCAATTTTTCGGACTGACTGACCTTCATTTCATTCAGTGCTAGTTGTAGAGGTAAAGTTTAGAAAAAAAATGATTTTTATTATTTTTCTTTAAAAAGTTGTCAATAATGCGGAGTCTCCCGACCAAATAAATAAAATATCGTCTATAAAAGGATGCCAGAGGACCAGGTTCACCCACAGCGCACCCCCAGGAAAGATGTTATGCTGCTCCCATCCCCCTATATAGAGGTTTCCATAACTGGGCACGGACCTGGTACCCATCGCCGTGCCCCATTGCTGGGCATAGTATTGCTTCTCAAATTTAAAAGGCTTATGTGTCAGTATAAAATGCATGCATTCTGTGATAAAATCAATCTGTTTGATCGGCAGTCTTGATGATTGTTTTAAAAAATGTGAGGCCATTTGACATGCTTTCTCATGTTGGATAACACTTTACAGTGACGTTATATCACGGGTGCCCAAAATAAAATTGTCCGACCATTGAATGTTTTCTAAAAGTTGTAAAATGTGAGTAATATCTTTAAGATGAGAAGGCAATAGGGGAACTAGAGGTTGTAAATGGCAGTACACATATCAGGATAAATTAAATCTAAGGCATTGAATGCCCGAGATTATGGGGCATCCCGGTGGATGAGTTACATTTTTGTGTATTTTCGGTAAATAATAGAATATTGCTATTCTTGGGTGTGGTATATTATTAAAATCAAATTCATTTTTGTTTAAAAATCCTTTATTCAATCCCTTGTATGTTAATTCCATAATTTCCTTCAGGAATATGTCCGAGGGATCTGACTCAAGTTTGTTATAAGCACGAGTGTCACTTAGGAGATGCATTGACTCTCTCATATATTTCTGATGATCCAATACCTCGATCCACCCCCCCTTGTCTGCTGGACGTATAATGATTTCCTTATTGTTCTGAAGTTGCTTAATGGCCATCTGTTCGGTGTGGGATAAATTATACCTGAATTTAGAACGTCTCTCATTATTAATCTTTCTAATATCATGTATCACGTTCTTGTGGAAAGCGTCCATAGATTCGGAATACTCATGTATTGGAAGGAAATTTGATTTATTATGTAGACCAGCATGTATATATGGATCCACTTGGATTGGACTAATATTACTAGTCTCCCTGATGGCGTGTTTTATCACAAATTGTCTTTTGATGGCCAATTTCCTCATAAACATCTTGATACCTATAATAAATGCTTGAGACTTATCAAACTTGACAGCAGAGGCATATTTCAGACCTTTTGATAACAGGCACCGTTCATTCAGGACTCAGGAGTAGAGTGTGTTTACTCAGATTAAATATTGCTTGATCATACCTTTGAGCATGCCTTAGTTTCCTTTTCTTTTTAGTGAGTTGCCCCCCTCTGCAATCCCTCCTAAGTATCTTTTTGGGTTTCTGTGAAAAAATTGATTGGTATTGTTGTTTTTTCATGTTTGTTTACCTTTAGTAATGTTTTTTTTGTTATTAGTAGATTTGGATAATTATCTAGAGGAAGTAGGGGCTCTTAGTGCATGGGTAATTGAGGTAGCTGTACCCTCATCTTCACCTAATGGAAAAAATCTGTTTTGAGTTGAAATAGGCATAGACGAGGGAGATGATGAGGAGGAAGTGTCTCCTATCTTGGTGAACTCTAGATTCTATATGGTTTTCTTGTATTTCCCCATTAGGTACTGAAGGACCGTATTGTTAATGAGGGGAGATCTATCTTCTTTTGATATAGGATAAATAGAAAATCTATCTTCTGAAGGAGTTTTGATTAGTGGACTGCCATCAATTACATCAAAAACTTCCAGAATAAATTCGGAACATAAAGTATCCTTATATTCACATTTTGGTATGGAGTCTCTACCAATTATTATTTTTTTTTATTAATAATCTCTTGTTCCTTATTGTGTACTCTACATCGAATGCTATTGGAGAGGCTAAATATTTCAGGGTGGTTTCTGTGTGGTTTGATAAGGTCAAAAAGTTCTGCTATTTTAGGTTTATTTTCCATAAGTTGCTTAATAATACATAAATGGCATAGGAGCTCACAGGATGATTTCAACTATTCACTTTCATGACACGTCAAAAATACATGATATAGTAGGCACTTTACTGATGTTCAGAAATTGAGTTCCCTACAGTTTTATTAAGAGCTTAAAGGGGTTTTCCCACAAACAAAAGTTACTAGCGTAATTCCTCTTTATTTGAATTAATAACTAATTAATAATGCTGCATCTTTTGTTCCTTTTAAATATTTGGCTTTGTTAAATATTGAAGTGAATATTCCATTTTAAATACTCACAAAATAAGTTTAATCTTAGGGTTATGGCTTATGGCTTCTATTTTTTCACTAAATTTATTTATTTGAACTACAACATAACTAAACAAGACTGTTAAGAAGTGTATCCTCTAAAATTTGATTGAGAAGAAAATAATAAGATTGAATGAAAACTATGAACTAATCTTCCACTGACCTCTTCAAACATTCCCCACTAAACAAAATCCTTTTTTCGTTCCTCAGCTTCAGGATATTAAAAGCATTACACTACAAAATAATTCACACTGCAGAGGGGTTTGAAGAAACTATACTTCACAAAATAAAAATAATATAATCTGGAAAATGCGTTCAAATGTCATCAGTATAAGAAATACTGGAGGCTCTTGGTTATAATTGCTACTGTAGCTAGATAAGAGACAATTGATTTTGGAATTCATAAATGTTTGGTCACGGACTTTCAACTTCCTCCAAAGGTTTTCTGTGAAGTTGAGATCTGAAGACTGCCTAGGCCACTCCAGGACCTTCATATGCTTATTACGAAGCCACTCCTTCATTGCCCTGGCGGTGTACTTGGGATCATTATCATGCTGAAAGACCCATCCACATTTCAGCTTCAATGCCCTTGCTGATGGAAGGAGGTTTGCATTCAAAATCTCACGATAGATGGCCCCATTCATTCTTTAATGTGCACAGATCAGTCATCATGGTCCCTTTGTAAAGAAACAGCCCCAATGCATGCCACCCCCACTGCTTCACAGTAGGTATGGTGCTCTTTGGATGCAACTCAGCATTCTGTCTCCTCTAAACACGACAAGTTTTGTTTCTACCAAACAGTTCTACTTTGGTTTCATCAGACCATAAGACTTTCTCCCAATACTCTTCTGGATAATCCAAATGCCTTCTAGCAAACTTCAGATGGGCCCGGACATGCACTGGCTTAAGCAGAAGGACATGTCTGTCACTGCAGGATCTGAGTCCCTGGTGGTGTAGTATGCTACTGATGGTAGCCTTTGTTATAGTGGTCCCAGTTCTATGCAGGTCATTCACTAGGTTCCCCATGTGGTTCTGGGATTTTTGCTCATCATTCTTGTGATCATTTTGACCCCACGTGGTGAGATCTTGCGTGGAGTCCAGATCGAGTGAGATTATCAGTGGTATTGTATGTCTTCCATTTTTTTATTATTGCTCCGACAGTTGATATCATCACACCAAGCTGCATGCCTATTGCAGATGCAGTCTTCCCAGCCTGGTGCAGGGCTACAATTTTCTTTTTGGTGTCCTTTGACAGCTCTTTGGTCTTCACCATAGTGGAGTTTGGAGTGTGACTGTTTGAGGTTGTGAACAGGTGTCATTTATATTGATAACAAGTTCAAACAGGTGCCATTATTATAGGTAATGAGTGGAGGACAGAGGAGCCTCTTAAAGAAGAAGTTACAGGTCTGTGGGAGACAGAAATCTAACATGTTTTTAGGTGTCCACCTAATTTGCTAAATTTCCACCATAATTTGCAAAATAAACCTTGCCAAATCAAACAAGGTGATTTTCTGTATTTGCTTTCTCTCTTTGATTCTCATAGTTGTGGTCTACCTATGATTTCAAATACAGGCCTCTCTCATGTTTTTAAGTGGGAGAACTTGCACAATTGGTGGCTGACTAAATACTTTTTTTCCCACTGTATATTAAACCCTAGGCAGGGAATGCAGAGTAGCAACCATTTAAAGGGAATGTCTAATGGCAAAAAGTCAGAGGTCATGGCTTAGTAACGAATTAGAGAGGAAAAGTCAAAAGAAACTCTGAATATACTGTACAGATTGAAACTTTGATATACAGTACAAATAAAATTATCATTGATGGTAGTATTTTCTGCACAGTAAACCCCTTTGTCAATTTCTGTATAATTTTTACTCAAACAAAATTATATGATGGTTTTAGAATTTTTGTAGTACTACATGTACAGTCAGATAATACTACAAACAAAACAAATGGTAGAATGTTTATACAAATACATTGAATGCTCTAAAACACTAAAATAATGTATTCTTTATTGGATAATAAAGTAATTAAAAAGCATAAAATAGACATACAAAAATCAGAGTTATGAAATACTAAAGGTAGGTAAGTGATAATAATAAAACTCCCTTGTGTGAATACTACAAATGAATAGTTTTATTATGTTTAATCACAATTTTGAGAATGGATATTGAAAAGGTTCAAGTCACAATAGTCAGTACTGTATGAGTTAAGGCCCTCTAAGGTATGCACGAATAAACAGGGAGAGAGTGATATCACCTAAAAGTTCACATAATGATTAGTGTTGAGCGATACTTTCCGATATCGGAAAGTATCGGTATCGGAAAGTATCGGCCGATACCGTCAAAATATCGGATCCAATCCGATACCGATACCCGATCCCAATGCAAGTCAATGGGACGAAAATATCGGAATTAAAATAAACCCTTTATAAACTTGTAGGTTCATTCTACATGAAGGAAAACAACTAAGAATAATGTAGGATGTATTGGGGGACGTGGCGGAGATATTAAAGGGACAGAGGTTTAGCCCAATGTAATAGAATAGCAGGATTTTTAATTTTTTTTTATGAAGTTCGGCGTTAGAAAGAATTTGACTATGTTATTTTTTTTTTTTTTTATGTCAGATATTGATGTTTCACTACTTCCACGCCCTTCACCTTCTTTTTTACTTCTCCCACGCTTTCTTCTTAATTATCCTCATCATCAGCTTCTTTGACATCAACTTCTTCACCTTATTCATCTTCTTCTTCATCTTCTACCTATTATTTTTTGGGTTACATTGTTCATATTCTTTTTATTTTACTATTATCTTCATCATATTCAACTTCTTCATCATATTCTTATTTGTGACAGGCATTCCCGTAGTTGTTATCTATAAAAGTTTGAAGATTACACCTTCCGTTCTGCCTGTCACAAACCAGTTACATTTGTCCGCGTTCAGTTTGGCCTGCAGCATCAGGCTTTATCCAGGGGCACCACGAGGAGGAACGGACTCACCCCCATACACTGCTTAGTCTTCTTCTGCTTATAATTTACATAATATTTTTTTGCTCTGATATTTTGTGTTATGCTTAATGTCCTTCTGCTCTTTGTTCTGCAGCCTCTTGTTCTTCTGCTTCTCGGTCTTCCAGGTCGTCGTCGTCTCCAGGGTCGTCGTCTCCGGGGTCGTCGTCATCGGGGTGGTCTCCGGGGTCGTCGTCATCGGGGTGGTCTTCAGGGTCATCGTCTCCAGGGTCGTCGTCATCACGGTGGTTGTCGTCTCTGGTGTCGTCGTCATCTTAGGGGTGTTCTTCCGGGTCATCGTGTTTAGTCTCTTGAACTTGGAAATGTAGCAGAAGGTACAAGAAGGCTGAGAAAATGCCGAGAACCAGCTGATGGAACTGGAACTCGGATGGCTACCCGAAGGTCCAAGAGCCAATGGAACTACCGAGGACCAGCTGACGTTACTGGAACCCGGTTACTAAGCAGGAGGTACCCGTGCCTGAAAGCACTACCAAGGACCACCTGACGTTGGTGGAACTCGGATACCCAGAGGGAGGCACCTAAGCCAAAGGCTCTGCCCGGAACCAGCTGACGGTACTGGAACCAGGATGGGGAGCAGAAGGTACAAGAGCAAAAGACACTGCCGAGAACCAGCTGACGGTGCTGGAACCCGGATGGGTAGCCGAAGGTCCAAGAGCCAATGGAACTACCGAGGACCAGCTGACGTTACTGGAACCCGGTTACTAAGCAGGAGGTACCCGTGCCTGAAAGCACTACCAAGGACCACCTGACGTTGGTGGAACTCGGATACCCAGAGGGAGGCACCTAAGCCAAAGGCTCTGCCCGGAACCAGCTGACGGTACTGGAACCAGGATGTGGAGCAGAAGGTACAAGAGCAAGTGTCTGCGTGGCTTTTGCAGGACACGTTGCCGGCTGCACAGCAGGGGAACAGCTGGCGGTGCTGGACCCCACTGACACATTGGCGAGGTGTTTGGCTCTGTGCAGCCAGCACTTCCGGACAGCAACGAGCGGTGTTGTAGCCCGGGCTCTGCAGGGGGAGCAGAGTGTAGGCCGAAGCCTACTTGAACCAATTTCAAAGGTAACCTTTAACCCCCCCTCAGGGGTTAGAAAGTAGAAGAGCCACAGCTTATGCAGCAGTAGTGCTGCACAAGTCAAAGGTTGCTCTTTTAATTTCGCTCCTTGCACACGCTGAATGAAACACGTATAACATTTAGCCCTTTATACAGTCAAACTGTGTTGGAGGCGCGAGTTCCCTTTGTAATGAGACGCAGCACAGATGTCAAGAATCCCACCTTGGTGCTGGGTGCAGCCTCCTGAGCGTTGTTATTTGCTGTACAGGAGTCTGCGCTGTCGTGTTATCCCCTGGCCTAGCGCTGTTAGCGCTGCCCATCTTCTGACCTCATTTAATGTTGGCCGGTGCGGTTCGCGATGCCCATGAATCACAGCCCCGCAGTGTATTGACATAGTTTAAACACTGCGGGGCTGGGATTCATGGCCTGGCGCAGTACATATGTTCGCCTCTCGCTTGGGTTCTTACACCTGCTTCAGACTATGTGGCGTCATCTGATCCCTTATCGCATGCCACGGCCATGAAGCCGCACAGTCCGAAGAAGGCGGAAGGAGAGGAGGGACAGGCGAACTGATGCACTGATCCTGCCCATCAATCACACCCTCGCAGTCCCAATAAATAAGACACCGAGGGGCGTTGTGTGGGTCAGGGCGGCCGCAGAGGCGCAGGCAGCCAAACAATGATGCCAGAAGACGGGCAGCGCTACCAAGGGGGTTGCAGCGTGTCATTACAAAGGAAAGTCACACCACCGGGACGGTTAAATGGTCACACAGAGGACACATTGCAGACGTGTTTTCAGTTCCACATGTGCGAGGAGAATACGTTTCTGAGCCACCTTGCACACATGCAGCAGTACCGCTGTACAAGGTGGCTGGATAACGTAAAAACGCCTGGGGGAGGGGGGACAGGTTCCCTTCAATTTCAGTTCTTGTGTCTGCGTGGCTTTTGCAGGACACGTTGCCGGCTGCACAGCAGGGGAACAGCTGGCGGTGCTGGACCCCACTGACACATTGGCTGGTGTTTTTCTCTGTGCAGCTAGCACATCTGGGCAAAAACTGGCGGTGTGTTAGAGCCCAGGGACAGCAGGAGGAGGAGCAGGAGGAGGAGGAGCAGGGGGAGGGGAGTGTAGGCCGAAGCCTGCACAGGCGGCAGCTTTGGGTGTGTTGTGTCTGCGTGGCTTTTGCAGGACACGTTGCCGGCTACACAGCAGGGGAACAGCTGGCGGTGCTGGACCCCACTGACACATTGGCGAGGTGTTTGGCTCTGTGCAGCCAGCACTTCCGGACAGCAACTAGCGTTGTTGGAGCCCGGGCTCTGCAGGTGGAGCAGAGTGTAGGCCGAAGCCTAATTGAACCGATTTCAAAAGTCACCTTTAACCCCCCCTCAGGGGTTACAAAGTAGAAGAGCCACAGCTTATGCAGCAGCAGTGCTGCGCAAGTCAAAGGTTGCTCTTGTAATTTTTCTCCTTGCACACGCTGAATGGAACACGTATAACATTTAGCCCTTTATACAGTCAAACTGTGTAATGGAGGCGAGAGTTCCCTTTGTAATGAGACGCAGCACAGGTGTCAAGAATCCCACCTTGGTGCTGGGTGCAGCCTCCCGAGCGTTGTTATTTGCTGTACAGGAGTCTGCGCTGTCGTGTTATCCCCTGGCCTAGCGCCGTTAGCGCTGCCCATCTTCTGGCATCATGTAATGTCGGCCGGTGCGGTTCGCGATGACCATGAATCCCAGCCCCGCAGTGTCTTAACATTGTTAAAACACTGCGGGGCTGGGATTCAGGGCCTGGCGCAGCACATATGTTCGCCTCTCACACTCGGGTCCTTACACCCGCTTCAGACTGTGCGGCGTCATCTGATCCCTTATCGCATGCCACGGCCATGAAGCCGCACAGTCCGAAGAAGGCGGAAGGAGAGGAGGGACAGGCGAACTGATGCACTGATCCTGCCCATCAATCACACCCTCGCAGTCCCAATAAATAAGACACCGAGGGGCGTTGTGTGGGTCAGGGCGGCCGCAGAGGCGCAGGCAGCCAAACAATGATGCCAGAAGACGGGCAGCGCTACCAAGGGGGTTGCAGCGTGTCATTACAAAGGAAAGTCACACCACCGGGACGGTTAAATGGTCACACAGAGGACACATTGCAGACGTGTTTTCAGTTCCACATGTGCGAGGAGAATACGTTTCTGAGCCACCTTGCACACATGCAGCAGTACCGCTGTACAAGGTGGCTGGATAACGTAAAAACGCCTGGGGGAGGGGGGACAGGTTCCCTTCAATTTCAGTTCTTGTGTCTGCGTGGCTTTTGCAGGACACGTTGCCGGCTGCACAGCAGGGGAACAGCTGGCGGTGCTGGACCCCACTGACACATTGGCTGGTGTTTTTCTCTGTGCAGCTAGCACATCTGGGCAAAAACTGGCGGTGTGTTAGAGCCCAGGGACAGCAGGAGGAGGAGCAGGAGGAGGAGGAGCAGGGGGAGGGGAGTGTAGGCCGAAGCCTGCACAGGCGGCAGCTTTGGGTGTGTTGTGTCTGCGTGGCTTTTGCAGGACACGTTGCCGGCTACACAGCAGGGGAACAGCTGGCGGTGCTGGACCCCACTGACACATTGGCGAGGTGTTTGGCTCTGTGCAGCCAGCACTTCCGGACAGCAACTAGCGTTGTTGGAGCCCGGGCTCTGCAGGTGGAGCAGAGTGTAGGCTGAAGCCTAATTGAACCGATTTCAAAAGTCACCTTTAACCCCCCCTCAGGGGTTACAAAGTAGAAGAGCCACAGCTTATGCAGCAGCAGTGCTGCGCAAGTCAAAGGTTGCTCTTGTAATTTTTCTCCTTGCACACGCTGAATGGAACACGTATAACATTTAGCCCTTTATACAGTCAAACTGTGTAATGGAGGCGAGAGTTCCCTTTGTAATGAGACGCAGCACAGGTGTCAAGAATCCCACCTTGGTGCTGGGTGCAGCCTCCCGAGCGTTGTTATTTGCTGTACAGGAGTCTGCGCTGTCGTGTTATCCCCTGGCCTAGCGCCGTTAGCGCTGCCCATCTTCTGGCATCATGTAATGTCGGCCGGTGCGGTTCGCGATGACCATGAATCCCAGCCCCGCAGTGTCTTAACATTGTTAAAACACTGCGGGGCTGGGATTCAGGGCCTGGCGCAGCACATATGTTCGCCTCTCACACTCGGGTCCTTACACCCGCTTCAGACTGTGCGGCGTCATCTGATCCCTTATCGCATGCCACGGCCATGAAGCCGCACAGTCCGAAGAAGGCGGAAGGAGAGGAGGGACAGGCGAACTGATGCACTGATCCTGCCCATCAATCACACCCTCGCAGTCCCAATAAATAAGACACCGAGGGGCGTTGTGTGGGTCAGGGCGGCCGCAGAGGCGCAGGCAGCCAAACAATGATGCCAGAAGACGGGCAGCGCTACCAAGGGGGTTGCAGCGTGTCATTACAAAGGAAAGTCACACCACCGGGACGGTTAAATGGTCACACAGAGGACACATTGCAGACGTGTTTTCAGTTCCACATGTGCGAGGAGAATACGTTTCTGAGCCACCTTGCACACATGCAGCAGTACCGCTGTACAAGGTGGCTGGATAACGTAAAAACGCCTGGGGGAGGGGGGACAGGTTCCCTTCAATTTCAGTTCTTGTGTCTGCGTGGCTTTTGCAGGACACGTTGCCGGCTGCACAGCAGGGGAACAGCTGGCGGTGCTGGACCCCACTGACACATTGGCTGGTGTTTTTCTCTGTGCAGCTAGCACATCTGGGCAAAAACTGGCGGTGTGTTAGAGCCCAGGGACAGCAGGAGGAGGAGCAGGAGGAGGAGGAGCAGGGGGAGGGGAGTGTAGGCCGAAGCCTGCACAGGCGGCAGCTTTGGGTGTGTTGTGTCTGCGTGGCTTTTGCAGGACACGTTGCCGGCTACACAGCAGGGGAACAGCTGGCGGTGCTGGACCCCACTGACACATTGGCGAGGTGTTTGGCTCTGTGCAGCCAGCACTTCCGGACAGCAACTAGCGTTGTTGGAGCCCGGGCTCTGCAGGTGGAGCAGAGTGTAGGCCGAAGCCTAATTGAACCGATTTCAAAAGTCACCTTTAACCCCCCCTCAGGGGTTACAAAGTAGAAGAGCCACAGCTTATGCAGCAGCAGTGCTGCGCAAGTCAAAGGTTGCTCTTGTAATTTTTCTCCTTGCACACGCTGAATGGAACACGTATAACATTTAGCCCTTTATACAGTCAAACTGTGTAATGGAGGCGAGAGTTCCCTTTGTAATGAGACGCAGCACAGGTGTCAAGAATCCCACCTTGGTGCTGGGTGCAGCCTCCCGAGCGTTGTTATTTGCTGTACAGGAGTCTGCGCTGTCGTGTTATCCCCTGGCCTAGCGCCGTTAGCGCTGCCCATCTTCTGGCATCATGTAATGTCGGCCGGTGCGGTTCGCGATGACCATGAATCCCAGCCCCGCAGTGTCTTAACATTGTTAAAACACTGCGGGGCTGGGATTCAGGGCCTGGCGCAGCACATATGTTCGCCTCTCACACTCGGGTCCTTACACCCGCTTCAGACTGTGCGGCGTCATCTGATCCCTTATCGCATGCCACGGCCATGAAGCCGCATAGTCCGAAGAAGGCGGAAGGAGAGGAGGGACAGGCGAACTGATGCACTGATCCTGCCCATCAATCACACCCTCGCAGTCCCAATAAATAAGACACCGAGGGGCGTTGTGTGGGTCAGGGCGGCCGCAGAGGCGCAGGCAGCCAAACAATGATGCCAGAAGACGGGCAGCGCTACCAAGGGGGTTGCAGCGTGTCATTACAAAGGAAAGTCACACCACCGGGACGGTTAAATGGTCACACAGAGGACACATTGCAGACGTGTTTTCAGTTCCACATGTGCGAGGAGAATACGTTTCTGAGCCACCTTGCACACATGCAGCAGTACCGCTGTACAAGGTGGCTGGATAACGTAAAAACGCCTGGGGGAGGGGGGACAGGTTCCCTTCAATTTCAGTTCTTGTGTCTGCGTGGCTTTTGCAGGACACGTTGCCGGCTGCACAGCAGGGGAACAGCTGGCGGTGCTGGACCCCACTGACACATTGGCTGGTGTTTTTCTCTGTGCAGCTAGCACATCTGGGCAAAAACTGGCGGTGTGTTAGAGCCCAGGGACAGCAGGAGGAGGAGCAGGAGGAGGAGGAGCAGGGGGAGGGGAGTGTAGGCCGAAGCCTGCACAGGCGGCAGCTTTGGGTGTGTTGTGTCTGCGTGGCTTTTGCAGGACACGTTGCCGGCTACACAGCAGGGGAACAGCTGGCGGTGCTGGACCCCACTGACACATTGGCGAGGTGTTTGGCTCTGTGCAGCCAGCACTTCCGGACAGCAACTAGCGTTGTTGGAGCCCGGGCTCTGCAGGTGGAGCAGAGTGTAGGCCGAAGCCTAATTGAACCGATTTCAAAAGTCACCTTTAACCCCCCCTCAGGGGTTACAAAGTAGAAGAGCCACAGCTTATGCAGCAGCAGTGCTGCGCAAGTCAAAGGTTGCTCTTGTAATTTTTCTCCTTGCACACGCTGAATGGAACACGTATAACATTTAGCCCTTTATACAGTCAAACTGTGTAATGGAGGCGAGAGTTCCCTTTGTAATGAGACGCAGCACAGGTGTCAAGAATCCCACCTTGGTGCTGGGTGCAGCCTCCCGAGCGTTGTTATTTGCTGTACAGGAGTCTGCGCTGTCGTGTTATCCCCTGGCCTAGCGCCGTTAGCGCTGCCCATCTTCTGGCATCATGTAATGTCGGCCGGTGCGGTTCGCGATGACCATGAATCCCAGCCCCGCAGTGTCTTAACATTGTTAAAACACTGCGGGGCTGGGATTCAGGGCCTGGCGCAGCACATATGTTCGCCTCTCACACTCGGGTCCTTACACCCGCTTCAGACTGTGCGGCGTCATCTGATCCCTTATCGCATGCCACGGCCATGAAGCCGCACAGTCCGAAGAAGGCGGAAGGAGAGGAGGGACAGGCGAACTGATGCACTGATCCTGCCCATCAATCACACCCTCGCAGTCCCAATAAATAAGACACCGAGGGGCGTTGTGTGGGTCAGGGCGGCCGCAGAGGCGCAGGCAGCCAAACAATGATGCCAGAAGACGGGCAGCGCTACCAAGGGGGTTGCAGCGTGTCATTACAAAGGAAAGTCACACCACCGGGACGGTTAAATGGTCACACAGAGGACACATTGCAGACGTGTTTTCAGTTCCACATGTGCGAGGAGAATACGTTTCTGAGCCACCTTGCACACATGCAGCAGTACCGCTGTACAAGGTGGCTGGATAACGTAAAAACGCCTGGGGGAGGGGGGACAGGTTCCCTTCAATTTCAGTTCTTGTGTCTGCGTGGCTTTTGCAGGACACGTTGCCGGCTGCACAGCAGGGGAACAGCTGGCGGTGCTGGACCCCACTGACACATTGGCTGGTGTTTTTCTCTGTGCAGCTAGCACATCTGGGCAAAAACTGGCGGTGTTAGAGCCCAGGGTCAGCAGGAGGAGCAGGGGGAGCGGAGTGTAGGCCGAAGCCTGCACTCGAGCAAGTTGAGAGGAAACCTTTAACCCCCCCCCCCCCCCAGGCGTTTGTAGCTGAAAGAGCCATTGTGTACAGCACTAATGCTGGAAAAGGTAAACTTAGCTCTTTTAATTATGGTCCTTGTACATGCGGAACCTAACATTTATGAAATGTGTCCCCACACAGCGTTAAACCGTCCGGTAGGTGGAACTTTCCTTTGTCGTGTGACGCAGCACAGCCATCATTTTTACCCCCTTGTCGCCGTTCGCCCCCTCCTCAGCGTTGTTTGAATCTGTCCCGGAGCCTGCGCTGTTAGGTTAGCCCATGGCCATGCACACATGTTGCGCTGCCCGTCTTCTGACCTCATTTGGTGTCAGGCTGGCTGCGCCTGTGCGGGTGCGCTGGCCGAGATCCCGCCTCGCAGTGTCGTCTCATGTAATCCCACCGCGGGCCTGTGATCCGTGCCCGTGCGCAGTGCATATCCTCTCCTCTCACTCCCCTCCCTACGGCTTTTTCAGACTGTGCGGTGTCACGGCCGTGGCATGCTATTAGGGACCAGCTGACATCGCACAGTCTGAAGAAGCCATAGGGAGGGGAGTGAGAGGAGAGGATATGCACTGCGCACGGGCACGGATCACAGGCCCGCGGTGGGATTACATTAGACGACACTGCGAGGCGGGATCTCGGCCAGCGCACCCGCACAGGCGCAGCCAGCCTGACACCAAATGAGGTCAGAAGACGGGCAGCGCAACATGTGTGCATGGCCAAGGGCTAACCTAACAGCGCAGGCTCCGGGACAGATTCAAACAACGCTGAGGAGGGGGCGCACGGCGCCAAGGGGGTAAAAATGATGGCTGTGCTGCGTCACACGACAGAGGAAAGTTCCACCTACCGGACGGTGTAACGCTGTGTGGGGACACATTTCATAAGTGTTTGGTTCAGCATGTGCAAGGAGCATCACGAAAAGAGGCACTTTTTCCCTTTGCATCATTACTGCTGCACAAGGTGGCTCCTTCAGTAACAAACGCCTGGGGGGGGGGGGGGGGTCAGGTTCCCTTACATTTAACTTGTTGTGCCTGCGTGGCGGTCGCAGTACACGTTGCCGTATACACAGCAGGGGAACAGCTGACGTTACTGAACCCCAATAACAGAGGAGGGACTGTTGACTGTGCGTACAGCACTTCTGGACGGCAACTGGCGGTGTTGGAGCCCAGGGACAGGTGGAGGAGGAGGAGGTTGGAGGAGGTAGGAGGGATTGCCACACACACAGCAGGGGAACAGCTGACGTTACTGAACCCCAATAACAGAGGAGGGACTGTTGACTGTGCGTACAGCACTTCTGGACGGCAACTGGCGGTGTTGGAGCCCAGGGACAGGTGGAGGAGGAGGAGGTTGGAGGAGGTTGGAGGAGGTAGGAGGGATTGCCACACACACAGCAGGGGAACAGCTGACGTTACTGAACCCCAATAACAGAGGAGGGACTGTTGACTGTGCGTACAGCACTTCTGGACGGCAACTGGCGGTGTTGGAGCCCAGGGACAGGTGGAGGAGGAGGAGGTTGGAGGAGGTAGGAGGAGGTAGGAGGGATTGCCACACACACAGCAGGGGAACAGCTGACGTTACTGAACCCCAATAACAGAGGAGGGACTGTTGACTGTGCGTACAGCACTTCTGGACGGCAACTGGCGGTGTTGGAGCCCAGGGACAGGTGGAGGAGGAGGAGGTTGGAGGAGGTAGGAGGAGGTAGGAGGGATTGCCACACACACAGCAGGGGAACAGCTGACGTTACTGAACCCCAATAACAGAGGAGCGACTGTTGACTGTGCGTACAGCACTTCTGGACGGCAACTGGCGGTGTTGGAGCCCAGGGACAGGTGGAGGAGGAGGAGGTTGGAGGAGGTAGGAGGAGGTAGGAGGGATTGCCACACACACAGCAGGGGAACAGCTGACGTTACTGAACCCCAATAACAGAGGAGGGACTGTTGACTGTGCGTACAGCACTTCTGGACGGCAACTGGCGGTGTTGGAGCCCAGGGACAGGTGGAGGAGGAGGAGGTTGGAGGAGGTAGGAGGGATTGCCACACACACAGCAGGGGAACAGCTGACGTTACTGAACCCCAATAACAGAGGAGGGACTGTTGACTGTGCGTACAGCACTTCTGGACGGCAACTGGCGGTGTTGGAGCCCAGGGACAAGTGGAGGAGGAGGAGGTAGGAGGAGGTAGGAGGGATTGCCACACACACAGCAGGGGAACAGCTGACGTTACTGAACCCCAAAAACAGAGGAGGGACTGTTGACTGTGCGTACAGCACTTCTGGACGGCAACTGGCGGTGTTGGAGCCCAGGGACAGGTGGAGGAGGAGGAGGTTGGAGGAGGTAGGAGGAGGTAGGAGGGATTGCCACACACACAGCAGGGGAACAGCTGACGTTACTGAACCCCAATAACAGAGGAGGGACTGTTGACTGTGCGTACAGCACTTCTGGACGGCAACTGGCGGTGTTGGAGCCCAGGGACAGGTGGAGGAGGAGGAGGTTGGAGGAGGTAGGAGGGATTGCCACACACACAGCAGGGGAACAGCTGACGTTACTGAACCCCAATAACAGAGGAGCGACTGTTGACTGTGCGTACAGCACTTCTGGACGGCAACTGGCGGTGTTGGAGCCCAGGGACAGGTGGAGGAGGAGGAGGTTGGAGGAGGTAGGAGGAGGTAGGAGGGATTGCCACACACACAGCAGGGGAACAGCTGACGTTACTGAACCCCAATAACAGAGGAGGGACTGTTGACTGTGCGTACAGCACTTCTGGACGGCAACTGGCGGTGTTGGAGCCCAGGGACAGGTGGAGGAGGAGGAGGTTGGAGGAGGTAGGAGGGATTGCCACACACACAGCAGGGGAACAGCTGACGTTACTGAACCCCAATAACAGAGGAGCGACTGTTGACTGTGCGTACAGCACTTCTGGACGGCAACTGGCGGTGTTGGAGCCCAGGGACAGGTGGAGGAGGAGGAGGTTGGAGGAGGTAGGAGGAGGTAGGAGGGATTGCCACACACACAGCAGGGGAACAGCTGACGTTACTGAACCCCAATAACAGAGGAGGGACTGTTGACTGTGCGTACAGCACTTCTGGACGGCAACTGGCGGTGTTGGAGCCCAGGGACAGGTGGAGGAGGAGGAGGTTGGAGGAGGTAGGAGGGATTGCCACACACACAGCAGGGGAACAGCTGACGTTACTGAACCCCAATAACAGAGGAGGGACTGTTGACTGTGCGTACAGCACTTCTGGACGGCAACTGGCGGTGTTGGAGCCCAGGGACAGGTGGAGGAGGAGGAGGTAGGAGGAGGTAGGAGGGATTGCCACACACACAGCAGGGGAACAGCTGACGTTACTGAACCCCAAAAACAGAGGAGGGACTGTTGACTGTGCGTACAGCACTTCTGGACGGCAACTGGCGGTGTTGGAGCCCAGGGACAGGTGGAGGAGGAGGAGGTTGGAGGAGGTAGGAGGGATTGCCACACACACAGCAGGGGAACAGCTGACGTTACTGAACCCCAATAACAGAGGAGCGACTGTTGGGACTGTGCGTACAGCACTACCAGGCAACAACTAGCGGTGTTGGAGCCCAGGGACAGGTGGAAAAGCAGAGGAACACAATGTAGGCCGAAGCCTGAGAAAGTCGAAAGGGAACCTTTAACCCCCCCCCAAGGCGTTTGTAGCTGAAAGAGCCAGCTTGTGCAGCACAAAAGATGCAAAAGGAAAAGGTGGCTCTTTTCATCATGCTCCTTGCAAACACAGAACTAAACACTTATAAAATGTGTCCCCTGCAACCGTAAAACCGTCCCGGAGGTGGGACTTTCCTTCGTAATGTGACGCAGCCCAGCCGTCATTCCTACCCCCCCGGCGCCGCGCACCGGCTCCTCAGCGTTGTTTTATTCCGTCCAGGAGCCTGCGCTGTTATGTTATCCCGTGGCCAGGCACACTTAGCGCTGCCCGTCTTCTGGCATCATTTGGTGTCTGGATGGCTGCGCCTGTGCGGCCGCGCTGGCAGAGAGCCCGCCTCGCAGTGTCTTCTGATTTAATCCCACTGGGGGCCTGGGATCCATGGACATGCGCAGTGCATATCTGAACCTCCACCTCTCACTCATCTCCCTATGGCTTCTTCAGACTGTGCGGTGTCACGGCCGTGGCATGCTGTTAGGGACCAGCTGACACCGAACAGTCTGAAGAAGCCATAGGGAAATGAGTGAGAGGTGGAGGTTCAGATATGCACTGCGCATGTCCATGGATCCCAGGCCCCCAGTGGGATTAAATCAGAAGACACTGCGAGGCGGGCTCTCTGCCAGCGCGGCCGCACAGGCGCAGCCATCCAGACACCAAATGATGCCAGAAGACGGGCAGCGCTAAGTGTGCCTGGCCACGGGATAACATAACAGCGCAGGCTCCTGGACGGAATAAAACAACGCTGAGGAGCCGGTGCGCGGCGCCGGGGGGGTAGGAATGACGGCTGGGCTGCGTCACATTACGAAGGAAAGTCCCACCTCCGGGACGGTTTTACGGTTGCAGGGGACACATTTTATAAGTGTTAAGTTCTGCGTGTGCAAGGAGCTAAACAAAAATAGCTACCTTTTCCTTGGGCAGCATTACTGCTGCACAAGGTGGCTCTTTCAGTAACAAACGCCTTGGGGGGGGGGGGACAGATTCCCTTACATTTCAGTTGTTGTGTCAGCGTGGCGGTCGCATGACACATTGCCGGCTACACAGCTGGGGATCAGCTGACGTTACTGAAACCCAATAACACTGGGTCGTATGTTTTGACTGTGCAGACGGCACGTCTGAGCCTCAACTGGCGGTGTTGGAGCCCAGGAATTTAAGTTCAGGTGGTAGAAAGATGAACACAACAGGAGACCTGGATAACGTATACAGTGACCTAATTATTCAATCAGGAGGAGGAGTGGCAAATTCCGGCGAGATCCAGGCCTTGTTCATTTTCAGGAAAGTAAGCCGGTCAACGTTATCGGAGGATAGTTGCATGCGACGGTCAGTTAGTACACCACCTGCAGCACTAAAGACACGTTCCGATAATACACTGGCCGCAGGGCAAGACAGCACCTCCAATGCATACTGGCTTAGCTCTGGCCATGTATCCAGCTTTGAGACCCAAAACTTGAAAGGGGAAGAGCCGTCTGGGAGTACAGCAAGAGGGCAAGACATGTAGTCTGTCACCATCTGACGGAACCGTTGCCTCCTGCTGACTGGAGCCGTCTGTGATGGTGTAGACTTTTGTGGCGGGCACAGAAAACTGTGCCACAGTTCGGCCATACTGGTCTTGCCTTGGGCAGAGGCACTGCTTCTGCTCCCTCTTTGTGCAGAGCCTCCACCACGGCCTGGACGCACTGAGCTGCTTTGGAATGCACTAGCAGCACTTCTCTCAGTTGGAATGGAGAAGATGATGGAATTGACCAGTGTGTCTTGGTACTCCCGCATTTTTCGCTCCCGGTTCAACGGTGTGATGAGGCTTTCTACGTTGTCCCGGTAGCGAGGATCGAGGAGGGTGAACACCCAATAATCAGACATGTTGAGAATGTGGGCGATGCGGCGGTCGTTTCTCAGGCACTGCAGCATGTAATCCACCATGTGCTGCAGACTGCCAACTGCCCAAGAAACGCTGTCCCCTGCTGGAGGCGTGATCTCTGCCCGCTCGTCATCACCCCACCCTCGCTGTACACACTGAGTACTGGACAATTGTGTAACTCCCTCCTCTGGACGGATGTCTTCCTCCTCCATTGACTCCTCCTCATCCTCCTCACAAACGGTCCCCTGCCTACGCGTTTGTGAGGAACCACGTGGCGCTGACTGTCCAGAAGATGATGGAAATGGTGAATCCTCATCCTCCACCTCTTCCACAACATCATCCCTTAGCGCTTGCAGTGATTTTTCAAGCAGGCAGATAAGGGGGACAGTCATGCTGACTAGTGCATCATCTGCACTCGCCATCCGCGTGGAATAATCAAAGGGACGCAAAACCTGGCAGACGTCATTCATAGTGGCCCACTCTGTGGTTGTGAAGTCTGTACGGCGCTGACTGCGACTTTTTTGCGCCTGAAGCAGCTGGTACTCCATTACAGCTTGCTGCTGCTCACACAACCGCTCCAACATATGTAACGTGGAATTCCACCTGGTAGGTAGGTCACATATGATGCGATGTTCCGGCAGGCGGTGTCGGCGCTGCAGAGCCGCAATGCGCGCTTTTGCCGTGCTGGAACGCCGCAAGTGAGCACACTCTAGGCGGACCTTGTGCAGCAGTGCATCAAGATCCGGATAGTCCCTCAAAAAGCTCTGCACGACCAAATTGAGCACATGTGCCAGACATGGGATGTGAGTGAGGTTGCCGAGGCCCAGAGCTGCCACCAGATTTCGGCCATTATCACACACTACCATGCCTGGCTGGAGATTCGCTGGCACAAACCACACATCGCTCTCCTGCTTGATGGCATTCCAGAGCTCCTGCGCTGTGTGGCTACGATTCCCCAAGAAAATTAATTTCAAGACGGCCTGTTGACGTTTGGCCACGGCTGTGCTCATGTCGGTCGTAACAGGTACACGTTCATCACGGGTCCATGTGGAGGTGGACTGTGACGGCTCCTGCAGCGATGATTCTGAGGAACTGGTGTAAGAGGAGGAGTCAATGCGTACAGAATGGATTCCTGCAATCCTTGGAGTGGGCAGGACACGTCCTGCGCCACTCGCACGGTCTGTACCCGGCTCAACGACATTAACCCAATGGGCAGTGAGGGAAAGGTATCGCCCCTGTCCATGTTGACTGGTCCACGCATCGGTGGTGAGGTGGACCTTGCTACTGACGGCGTTCAGTAGCGCGTGTTTTATGTGTCCCTCCACATGCTTCTGCAGGGCAGGGACGGCTTGCCTGCTGAAGTAAAAGCGGCTGGGCACATTGTACTGTGGGACTGCCAATGACATCAAGTCACGGAAGCTGTCAGTCTCCACCAGCCTGAATGACAGCATTTCCAGTGACAGAAGTTTGGCAATGCCTGCAGTCAGAGCCTGTGCTCGTGGGTGGTTTGACGAGAAAGGCCGCCTTTTCTCCCATGCCTGTACTACCGATGGCTGTAGACTGGGCTGGGAGTGTGTGGATGACTGGGAAAGTGGCGCTGCGGGTGGAATTACAGCGGGTCTCTGGACAACAGGGGCAGAGGTTCTTCCACGGCGATCCTGGGAGGACGCCGAACCAGCTGCGTGTGAGGTAGAGGAAGAGGCAACACGAGCTGAAGAGGTGGTAGCTGCCGCTGTTGGTTGGCCTACCTCTTCAGTGTGTTTTTCTAACTCCGCCGGGTGCCTGTTGCGCACATGTTTCCACATGTTGGAGGTATTGAGGTTGCTGACATTTTTCCCTCTTTTGACTTTTTGATGACACACGTTGCATCTGACATAGCAAATGTCATCTGCAACTGTGTCAAAAAAGGACCAGGCACTGCAAGTCTTGGGAGCGCCCTTTTTGGCTTTTGGAAGAGACATGCTCCTAACGGGTGCCAAAGCGGAGGCTGCAGGATCCGCAGTCTTCCCCCTCCCTCTCCCTCTTTGGGCCGTACGGGGAATCTCTTCCTCAGAGCTGCTCCCACCACCTTCCTGTCCCTCACGCCAAGATGGGTCGAGGACCTCATCATCTACACTACCCTCTGCCCCCAACTGCTCCTCCTGGGTAGTCTCAGCAGCAGAGCACGCACCAGTAAGTGGCACCTGAGTGTCATCATCAGCTGATGCGGCCTGCGATGTGGTGACCGGAGCCACTGGCCCACCCGCCTCTTCAGAGGAAGACAGAAAAAGCTGTTGGGCATCACTGCACCCTGCCTCTTCTTCCATTTCTCCAATGCTGCTTGGCTGGCCCCCTGTTTCCAAGCCAAGAGATTCAGAGAACAGAAGTAGAGACGGCTCCTGTCCTGGGCTCTCTGTCTGCCTGGGCAATTTGGCAGGTGGTGAAGAGACAGATGGCTGCTCTCCAGTGCTCTGTGTCTGAGAGGATGTGGCACTAATGGAAGTTGATGCATTAGCTGCCATCCATCCGACAACAGCTTCAATTTGTTCTTCACGCAGCAGCGGTGTACGGCGCTCGGACACAAAGCTTCGCATGAACGACTGTTGCCTGGTGAAAGTGGGTGCTGATGAGTCACCGGTGCCCGCAGCAGGCACAGAATCCCCACGTCCCCTCCCTGCTCCGCGACGGCTCCCACGCCCCCGTGCCTTACTCACTGCCTTCTTCATCTTGGTTGACTGATAAAGATAAGCAGAAAAGTACTAACGGATTTGTGTGCTTATTCCTGAGCAACTCCTCCTAACAGGTATAAGAAGCACTAATTATCTAAAGTGTGGACTAGACTTTAATATGAGCTAATGGGGCCTACAGAAATGTAAAGTGGTGTAACTGGTGTGTTTGGTGAACTTTATTATTTATTTATTTTTTGGGGGCTGAACTGACAACAGATAGAGCTGCAGTCACACGGAGACCGTGCAGACAGACGTAAACGGCGCTACAAGGCCCAAAAACCCTCCTCTACTTTATCCTATGTAGTGTTTTTCCACAAATTAGCTGGAGACGGGTGGAAAGACACTAATAGGATTTTTTTGAATAAATTAGCAGCAGACTACACTATTTGGAAAAAAAAGAAAATTGATTTGGCGGTATGACGCAGTGAAAAACCCTGAGCTGGAGACAACCAGGCTATAGCTGCTCACAGATTACAGGGCGAGCTGCAGTCACACGGAGACCGTGCAGACAGCCGTAAACGGCGCTGCAAGGCCCAAAAACCCTCCTCTACTTTATCCTATGTAGTGTTTTTCCACAAATTAGCTGGAGACGGGTGGAAAGACACTAATAGGATTTTTTTAAATTAATTAGCAGCAGACTACACTACTTTGAAAAAAAAGAAAATTGATTTGGCAGTATGACGCAGTGAAAAACCCTGAGCTGGAGACAACCAGGCTATAGCTGCTCACAGATTACAGGGCGAGCTGCAGTCACACGGAGACCGTGCAGACAGCCGTAAACGGCGCTGCAAGGCCCAAAAACCCTCCTCTACTTTATCCTATGTAGTGTTTTTCCACAAATTAGCTGGAGACGGGTGGAAAGACACTAATAGGATTTTTTTAAATTAATTAGCAGCAGACTACACTACTTTGAAAAAAAAGAAAATTGATTTGGCGGTATGACGCAGTGAAAAACCCTGAGCTGGAGACAACCAGGCTACAGCTGCTCACAGATTACAGGGCGAGCTGCAGTCACACGGAGACCGTGCAGACAGCCGTAAACGGCGCTGCAAGGCCCAAAAACCCTCCTCTACTTTATCCTATGTAGTGTTTTTCCACAAATTAGCTGGAGACGGGTGGAAAGACACTAATAGGATTTTTTAAAATTAATTAGCAGCAGACTACACTACTTTGAAAAAAAAGAAAATTGATTTGGCGGTATGACGCAGTGAAAAACCCTGAGCTGGAGACAACCAGGCTACAGCTGCTCACAGATTACAGGGCGAGCTGCAGTCACACGGAGACTGTGCAGACAGCCGTAAACGGCGCTGCAAGGCCCAAAAACCCTCCTCTACTTTATCCTATGTAGTGTTTTTCCACAAATTAGCTGGAGACGGGTGGAAAGACACTAATAGGATTTTTTTGAATAAATTAGCAGCAGACTACACTACTTGGGAAAAAAAAAAAAAAAAGGAACAGTATGAGGCAATGAACCACCCTCCCTGAACTGAATACAACCAACTATGGATGGCCTATGTGGCTGCACTCAGACTGGAGACTGGGCTGCACTCACACACACACACACACAGACCCTGCAGATCGCTGTGAAAACAGCGCTACAAGGCAAAAGCAAGGTGAATAGTAGGTGAACACAGCGGTTGCTAAATTAGCCTTTGGAAAGCACAAAGAAGCAAATCGCTATCTCTAAACTGTCCCTCAGTCAGCAAACAGCGTCCTGTCACTAACTGAATTCACAGCAGAGTGATCGCAAAATGGCGCCAGCGACTTTTAAACTGCATCATGACATCATTACACCAGCCAATCACAGCCTTGCCAGTAGTTTCATGCCCTCCATGCTAAACAGGATGTGCCCACACTTGGAATCAATCTCATTGGCTGAATTTCTGCTTTTTGAATCTTAGAACTTCCGATTCCGGTATCCGATACGCGGCAAGTATCGGAATCCCGGTATCGGAATTCCGATACCGCAAGTATCGGCCGATACCCGATACTTGCGGTATCGGAATGCTCAACACTAATAATGATAGTAATGCACAGTGACATGAAGTACACTTTACCTATCAGAGAAAATGTACCAGATGCACATTTCAGGGGGTGCTTGGAGAGTGTATCATACAGGCTATATAAATGCCTAGGAAACAATCATGGCATTGATCACATATGTCTCAGTCATTATATAATATTGGACTCACTTTGCAAACTGATGAACAGGGAATACATTCAATCAATTGTCTTTACGAGATTGAGATAGAACAAGATCGAAAAGATTGCGTACATTGTAAAAAATGAGGGCTGTAAAGCAGTGCCTCAAAAAATGCTAAGGTAGCCTTTAAATGAAACCTGTCATGAGTTTATAACTAAAAGCAAAGGAATATATGTACAGAGGCCTTCATGCGGATTAAATTCATACTTCAGCTGTAGATATCCATTTTACAGTTTCTAAGAAATCCAACATTATAAGCATTTTGAAAATGAGCCACACACCTGCTTAGAGGTAGGATATTGCACTTACAGCAAGCTCTACTGCCTTAACTCCCTATTCCCTGATTGCTGCCTACCTCCTGACTGACTGATAGTTTACTCTTGTTTCAGTGACCTTCTTTCCCTACTGAGATCTCTCATAATTGTCATCAGATCCTGGGGAGGTGCATTCACAGATTGATACATTGAGTTTATCCAATTCATTGTCACATCTCATCTGGGACCTGCTCTTAAGAAATCTGCTTTTGCAACCAAGTAGGGTTGAGAGACTTTTACTTTTTTAGGATCGAGTCGGGTTTCGCGAAAGCCGACTTTGTCAAAAGTCGAGTCGAGTGAAATCGGCCAATTATCGCGCAAAGTCGGGGATCGACCGAAACACGAAACACAATGTAAGTCAAAGGGGAAGCAAAGTCGGCAGTGAGTGGAGGACAGGAAAACACCTACAGTGCCCATTTTAATGTCAAAAACATCAAATCGTGTCACTTAAGCTTGTGAATCTTAATTTACCTTATAATAATAGTTAGGCATTGAAAATTGGGGGTCATTTGGCTAAAGTTGTGGGGGGGTAGGGCTGTCTCAAGTTTTTCGTGGGCCCAGGAAACGCGGACTACGTCACGGTGGTGGAGCAGGGAGAGGTCAGTATTTCAACGTTGCAAGTGCTGTGATCCTGAGCAAGCAGGGGGGGCCTACTCATTCGCATTGGCACTGGCGCAGGGCCTCTCAAAGTACGGCGTTGTGTTTGACGGTGGGGGCGCCTCCCACGGGCAGAGACACTTTTGCATACTATGAGGGGCCCTGTGACAGTGACGTCGCCAACGAGTATGCCCTCCCCACCTGATGAAGGAACCTGCACTTTCATCTGCGCCTTCCTCTTTGTCCCCGTGTAAGGTGGTATAGTATGCGGGAAGGGGAACCTGATATTCAGTAGGGTCAGATTCTGGCTTTGTAGAGTGCAAGGGGAATGTAGTGGTCTGGGTCAATGTACCAGCAGACTCATCTAGCAGTGGCTGGGCAATGGGCAGGATGAGGAGGAAACACAGATATAGGCCCAAATAATAAAGTGGGCTAAATGCAGTTCAAATGTGGTAATAGGACTAAACAGGCGGCATTGCTTTGTTCAGTGGAGGACAACTGTAATGAGTGGCAGACACAGTTAGTAGGCCCAAATAATAAAGTAGCCTAAATGCAGTTCAAAATTGGTAACAGGACTAAACAGGCGGCATTGCTTTGTTCAGTGGAGGACAACTGTAATGAGTGGCAGACCCAGTTAGTAGGCCCAAATAATAAAGTAGCCTAAATGCAGTTCAAAATTGGTAACAGGACTAAACAGGCGGCATTGCTTTGTTCAGTGGAGGACAACTGTAATGAGTGGCAGACACAGTTAGTAGGCTCAAATACTAAAGTAGCCTATATGCAGTTCAAAATTGGTAACAGGACTAAACAGGCGGCATTGATTTGTTCAGTGGAGGACAACTGTAATGAGTGGCAGACACAATTAGTAGGCCCAAATAATAAAGTAGGCTAAATGCAGTTCAAAATTGGTAACAGGACTAAACAGGCGGCATTGCTTTGTTCAGTGGAGGATAACTGTAATGAGTGGCAGACACAGTTAGTAGGCCCAAATAATAAAGTAGCCTAAATGCAGTTCAAAATTGGTAACAGGACTAAACAGGCAGCATTGCTTTGTTCAGTGGAGGACAACTGTAATGAGTGGCAGACACAGTTAGTAGGCCCAAATAATAAAGTAGCCTAAATGCAGTTCAAAATTGGTAACAGGAGTAAACAGGCGGCTCTGCTTTGTTCAGTGGAGGAGAACACCAAAGAGTGGAAGACACCGTTAGTAGGGCCCAACCAAACTAGTCGGCCAAATGCAGTTTCATATTAAAAATATAAGCCGAGAGCCTGAAGATTGAAGCTCAGCTTTGTTCAGTGGAGGAGAACACCAAGGAGCGGCAGACACCTTTAGTAGGCCCCAACCAAACTAGTAGGCCAAATGCAGTTTAATATCTGATATAGGCCGAAAGCCTGAAGATTGAAGCTCAGCTTTGTTCAGCTGTATTGAGTGGAGCAGACAGACACAGGTAGTAGGCCTAAAATAAAAAAGTAGGCTCAATGCAGTTTAAAATAGGTTAAAGGGGTACACAGGCAGCATTGGTTTGGTCAGCGGAGGACGATTGCAAGGAGTGACGCAGACTTACTAGGCCTAAAATAGAAAAGTAGGCTCTATGCAGGTTTAAATAGGTTACAGGCGTACACAGGCAGGATTGGTGTGGTCAGCGGAGGACAATTGGAAGGAGTGGTGTAGACTTACTAGGCCTAAAATAAAAAAGGAGGCTCTATGCAGGTTTAAATAGGTTACAGGGGTACACAGCCAGCATTGGTGTGGTATGCGTGTGGATCAACTCGCTGCAAGGGTACAGAGTATCCAAGATTATGTTGTTCACACTCCGGTTTTAGAGCCTAGAATTCCTATTCCTGATTTGTTTTCTGGGGATAGATCTAAATTTTTTAACTTCAAAAATAACTGCAAATTGTTTTTTGCTCTGAGACCCCGTTCCTCTGGTGACCCCATTCAGCAGGTGAAGATTGTCATTTCTCTGCTGCGTGGAGACCCGCAGGGCTGGGCATTCTCCCTTGAGCCAGGAAATCCTGCATTGCTCAATATAGACGCATTTTTTCAAGCGCTCGGATTGCTTTATGACGAACCTAATTCTGTGGATCAGGCAGAAAAAACCTTGCTGGCTCTGTGTCAGGGTCAGGAAGCGGCAGAAGTATACTGCCAGAAATTTAGAAAGTGGTCTGTGCTCACAAAATGGAATGAGTATGCCCTGGCAGCAATTTTCAGAAAGGGTCTTTCTGAAGCCCTTAAAGATGTTATGTTGGGGTTCCCCACGCCTGCTGGTTTGAACGAATCAATGTCTTTGGCCATTCAGATTGATCGTCGCCTGCGCGAGCGCAGGGTGGTGCACCATATGGTGGTCTCCTCTAGGCAGAGTCCTGAGCCTATGCAATGTGATAGGATTTTGACTAGAGCGGAACGGCAGGAATTCAGACGTCAGAATGGGCTGTGTTTTTACTGTGGTGACTCTACTCATGCTATTTCTGATTGTCCTAAGCATACTAAGAGGGTCGCTAGGTCTGTTACCATTAGTACTGTACAGCCTAAATTTCTCTTGTCTGTTACCCTGATTTGCTCATTGTCGTCCTTTTCTGTTATGGCATTTGTGGATTCAGGCGCTGCCCTGAACTTAATGGACTTGGAATTTGCCAAACGCTGTGGTTTTTCCTTGGAGCCTTTGCGGAGCCCTATTCCCTTGAGGGGGATTGATGCTACGCCATTGGCCAAGAATAAACCTCAGTACTGGACACAGTTGACCATGTACATGGCTCCAGCACATCAGGAAAATATTCGTTTTTTGGTGTTGCATAATTTGCATGATGTTGTTGTGCTGGGTTTTCCATGGTTACAGGTGCATAATCCAGTGCTGGATTGGAAATCTATGTCTGTGACTAGTTGGGGTTGTCAAGGGATACATAGTGATGTTCCTTTGATGTCAATTTCCTCTTCCCCCTCTTCTGAAGTTCCTGAGTTTTTGTCAGATTTCCAGGATATATTTGATGAGCCCAAGTCCAGTTCCCTTCCTCCTCATAGGGACTGCGATTGTGCTATTAACTTGATTCCTGGCTGTAAGTTCCCTAAGGGTCGACTTTTCAATCTGTCTGTGCCAGAGCATGCCGCTATGTGGAGTTATGTAAAGGACTCTTTGGAGAAGGGGCATATTCGCCCGTCTTCATCACCGTTGGGAGCGGGGTTCTTTTTTGTTGCCAAGAAGGATGGCTCCTTGAGGCCCTGTATAGATTATCGCCTTCTCAATAAGATCACGGTCAAATTCCAGTACCCTTTACCTTTGCTTTCTGATTTGTTTGCTCGGATTAAGGGGGCTAGTTGGTTTACCAAGATTGACCTTCGAGGGGCGTATAATCTTGTTCCTATTAAACAGGGTGATGAATGGAAAACAGCATTTAATACGCCCGAAGGCCATTTTGAATACCTTGTGATGCCATTCGGGCTCTCTAATGCTCCATCTGTGTTTCAGTCCTTTATGCATGATATCTTCCGGAATTATCTGGATAAATTTATGATTGTATTTGGATGATATTTTGGTTTTTTCCAATGATTGGGAGTCTCATGTGAAGCAGGTCAGGATGGTATTTCAGATCCTTCGTGCTAATGCGTTGTTTGTGAAGGGGTCTAAGTGCCTCTTCGGAGTTCAGAAGGTTTCGTTTTTGGGTTTCATTTTTTCTCCCTCGGCTATTGAGATGGACCCTGTTAAGGTCCAGGCCATTCATGATTGGACTCAACCCACATCTGTGAAGAGCCTTCAGAAATTTTTGGGCTTTGCTAATTTTTATCGCCACTTCATTGCTAATTTTTCCAGTGTGGTTAAGCCTCTGACCGATTTGACGAAGAAAGGCGCTGATGTGATGAATTGGTCCTCTGCGGCTGTTGAGGCCTTTCAGGAGCTTAAACGTCGTTTTACTTCTGCCCCTGTGTTGCGTCAGCCAGATGTTTCTCTCCCTTTTCAGGTTGAGGTTGACGCTTCTGAGATTGGGGCAGGGGCCGTTTTGTCTCAGAGAAGTTCTGATGGCTCTTTGATGAAACCGTGTGCTTTCTTCTCCAGAAAGTTTTCGCCTGCTGAGCGTAATTATGATGTCGGCAATCGGGAGTTGTTGGCTATGAAGTGAGCATTTGAGGAGTGGCGACATTGGCTTGAGGGAGCCAAGCATCGCGTTGTGGTCTTGAACGATCATAAGAATCTGATTTACCTTGAGTCTGCCAAGCGGTTGAATCCTAGACAAGCTCGATGGTCTCTGTTTTTCTCCCGTTTTGATTTTGTGGTCTCGTATCTTCCGGGATCTAAGAATGTGAAGGCTGATGCCCTTTCTAGGAGTTTTTTGCCTGATTCTCCGGGAGTCCTTGAGACTACTGGTATTCTCAAGGAGGGGGTGATTCTTTCTGCCATCTCTCCTGATTTACGGCGGGTGCTTCGGGAGTTTCAGGCTGATAAACCTGACAGCTGTCCCGTGGGGAAACTTTTTGTTCCTGATAGATGGACTAGTAAGGTAATTTCTGAGGTTCATTGTTCAGTATTGGCTGGTCATCCTGGGATTTTTGGTGCCAGAGAGTTGGTTGCTAGGTCCTTTTGGTGGCCTTCCTTGTCGCGGGATGTGCGTTCTTTTGTGCAGTCCTGTGGGACTTGTGCCCGGGCCAAGCCTTGCTGTTCCCATGCTAGTGGGTTGCTTTTGCCTTTGCCGGTCCCTGAGAGGCCCTGGACGCATATTTCCATGGATTTTATTTCTGATCTTCCTGTATCCCAGAAGATGTCTGTCATCTGGGTGGTTTGTGACCGGTTTTCTAAGATGGTCCATTTGGTACCTTTGCCTAAGTTGCCTTCCTCCTCTGATTTGGTTCCATTATTTTTTCAGCATGTGGTTTGTTTGCATGGCTTTCCGGAGAATATTGTGTCTGACAGAGGTTCCCAGTTTGTTTCTAGGTTTTGGCGGTCCTTTTGTGCTAGAATGGGCATTGATTTGTCTTTTTCTTCAGCATTCCATCCTCAGACAAATGGCCAAACGGAGAAAACCAATCAGACCTTGGAAACCTATTTGAGATGCTTTGTGTCTGCTGATCAGGATGATTGGGTGACCTTCTTGCCGTTGGCCGAGTTTGCCCTTAATAATCGAGCTAGTTCGGCTACCTTGGTTTCACCTTTCTTTTGTAACTTTGAGTTTCTTCCTCGTTTTTCTTCAGGGCAGATTGAGCCTTCAGACCGTCCTGGTGTGGATTCTGTGGTGGACAGGTTACAGCAGATTTGGACTCATGTGGTGGACAATTTAATGTTGTCTCAGGAAAAGGCTCAACATTTTGCTAATCATCGTCGGTGTGTTGGTCCCCGGCTTCGTGTTGGGGATTTGGTCTGGTTGTCTTCTCGTCATGTTCCTATGAAGGTTTCTTCCCCTAAGTTCAAGCCTCGCTTTATTGGTCCTTATAAGATTTCTGAAATTATCAATCCGGTGTCTTTTCATTTGGCCCTTCCAGTTTCTTTTTCCATTCATAATGTTTTTCATAGATCTTTGTTGCGGAGATATGTGGTGCCCATGGTTCCCTCCGTTGATCCTCCTGCTCCGGTGTTGGTTGAGGGGGAGTTGGAATATGTGGTGGAAAAGATTTTGGATTCTCGTTTTTCGAGGCGGAAGCTTCAGTATCTGGTCAAGTGGAAGGGTTATGGCCAGGAGGATAATTCTTGGGTTGTTGCCTCCGATGTCCATGCTGCCGATTTGGTTCGTGCTTTTCACTTGGCTCGTCCTGATCGGCCTGGGGGCTCTGGTGAGGGTTCGGTGACCCCTCCTCAAGGGGGGGTACTGTTGTGAATTCCGTCCTTGGGCTCCCTCCTATGGTTGTGAATGGTACTTTTGTGAGTTCTGCCCTTGGGCTCCCTCTGGTGGTTTTGAGTGGAACTGCTGCTCCTTGAGTTTAGCTGTAGCAGCTGCTTTCACTGATCGTCTCTCCTGGTTTTGCTATTTAGCCTGGCTCTGGTCTTCAGTTCATGCCAGCTGTCAATGTTTCTGGTTTGGGATTCAGATCTCTCCTTGGATTTCTCTGATGGCCTGTCCATTTCAGCTAAAGATAAGTTTTTGCTAGTTCTTGTTGTCCATTTGCTTTGGACTTTATTGCTCAGCTCATGTTATGTTTCCTTTTGTCCAGCTTGTCATTATGATATATTCAGGCTAGTTGGAAGCTCTGGGGAAGCAGATTTGCCCTCCACACCGTGAGTCGGTGTGGAGATCATTTTTGTAAACTCTGCGTGGATTTTTAGTTTTTAATACTGACCGCACAGTATCCTTTCCTATTCTGTCTATTTAGATTAGTATTGGCCTCCTTTGCTAAAATCTGTTTTAATTTCTGTGTATGTTATTTCCCTCTTCACTCACAGTCAATATTTGTGGGGGGCTATCTTTCCTTTTGGGAATTTCTCTGAGGCAAGATAGCTTTCTGTTTCCATCTTTCGGGGTAGTTAGTTCTCAGGCTGTGACGGGGTGTCTAGGGAGAGACAGGAACACTCCACGGCTATTTCTAGTGTTGGTGTTAGGATTAGGAACTGCGGTCAGTAAAGATACCACCTCCTCAGAGCTTGTCCCATGTTGTTCTTTAACCACCAGATCATATCAGTGTTGCTCCTAAACCACCAGGTCATAACAGTTTCCTACCAAGAACCTGGTGATTCCCTGACTGCTTTGGCCTTGCGATGATACCTCCACATTTGCTGCAGGTGGTGTCGTAAACGGTGGGCTTACAGTGAGGGAAGAAATGTAGCGTTGCTGACTAGCTTCATTGTGAGCGGGTGCAACAACGTTACGGGGCGTTAGGTAGTTATTCCAGGCTTGCAAGTGCATGGTGGTTAAATGTCTATGCATGGAAGTTGTATTTAAATTTTTGACATTCTGACCTCTGCTAAAGGTCCTTGAGCATTTCTTACAGATCACTTTGCACTGATCATTCGGATCTTGGTTAAAAAATTGCCAGACTGCACTCTTCCTACTATCGAATACCTTTTCAGGCATTGCACACTGTGCTACTTTAACCGGATGGCCATGCTGTCCTACAACGGTTTTTGGTTTTGACACACGTTTTTGGCCAGATATGGGCCTGCCAGACGAAAGCTGTTGCGATGTTGATGCCTGCTGCGGCTCCTCCTCCTCCACTTCAGAGCTACTGCCAGCAGCACCCTGTTCCCCCAATGGCTGCCAATCGGGGTCAACAACTGGGTCATCTATCACCTCCTCTTCTATGTCCTGTGCACCTTCCTCTGTGTCACCGTGTAAGCCGGTGCTATAGCATTCGGGATGGGGCACCATAGTCTCATCAGGGTCAGATTCTGGCTCAGTACACTGCTAGGGCAATGTTGTGATCTGAGTCAATGGAACAGCATAATAATCTAGCTGTGGCTGTGCATCTGTGCACTCCATGTCCAATTCATCTTGTAATGGGCATGGCCTGTTAACAATTTCCCTTTCTAACCGGTATGTGTAAAGAGCTCCATGGAGTAACCTGTTGTGTCGCCTGACGCATCCTTCACTGTTCTTCTGGGTGAAGGACACAAGGAAGCGACTTGTTCCTGACCGGGAGCATCCACTGACAATGCACTGCTTTTAAATTTTGCACTTTCCGAAGAGGAGGCGAAAGAGCTAGAGGCAGAGTCAGCAAGGAAAGCCAAAACTTTTTCCTGCTGCTCGAGCTTTAAAAATGGTTTTCCTACTCCCAGAAAAGGGAGCGTTCGAGGCCTTGTGTAGATGGACGATGACGCTGGCTCAACAACTCGAGACTTAGGTGCTATTTTGCTTTTCCCACGACCACCTGATGCTCCACCACCACTACCATCATTACCAGCTGGCAATGACCGCCCACGGTCACGACCTCTTCCACCAGACTTTCTCATTCTTGGAAAAATGTAACCAAACTATCAACCGTTATATGGTACTGTAAAACCAGGTAGATTGTGTATGTAAACTTGTTGTGAATTTAAATCTCCCTTTATAGGTGTGGGAGACTGCTGAAAATCAAGCCCACTATATTACACTACACAGTTTCAGCGTAAGAAAGTGGCTGACAGATATGCCACAAACAGGACTGACGCAGATGCCCTTAGTGGCAATAGAAATTTCCCTTTATAGGTGTGGGTGGGAGACTGCTGGGAAAATCAGGCCCACTGTATTACACTACACAGTTTGAATGGCAGAAAGTGGCTGGCAGATATGCCACAAATAGGACTGACGCAGATGCACTCAGTGGCAATATAAATCTACCTTTTTATGTGTGGGAGAATGCAGAAAGAAATCAGGCCCACTGTATTACACTACACAGTTTGAGTGGCAGAAAGTGGCTGGCAGATATGCCACAAATAGGACTGACGCAGATGCACTCAGTGGCAATATAAATCTACCTTTTTATGTGTGGGAGAATGCAGAAAGAAATCAGGCCCACTGTATTACACTACACAGTTTGAGTGGCAGAAAGTGGCTGGCAGATATGCCACAAACAGGACTGACGCAGATGCGCTCAGTGGCAATATAAATCTCCCTTTTTTATGTGTGGGAGAATGCAGGAAAAAATCAGGCCCACTGTATTACACTACACAGTTTGAGTGGCAGAAAGTGACTGGCAGACATACGCCACAAACAGGACTGACGGAGATGCACTCAGTGGCAATATAAATCTCCTTTTTATGTGTGGGAGAATGCAGGAAAAAATAAGGCTCACTGTATTACACTACACAGTTTGAGTGGCAGAAAGTGACTGGCAGATATACGCCACAAACAGGACTGACGCAGATGCACTCAGTGGCAATATAAATCTACCTTTTTATGTGTGGGAGACAGCAGAAAAATCAGGCCCACTGTATTACACTACAACAGTTAGAGTGGCAGAAAGTGGCTGGCAGATATGCCACAAACAGGACTGACGCAGATGCACTCAGTGGCAATATAAATCTCCCTTTTTATGTGTGGGAGAATGCAGGAAAAAATCAGGCCCACTGTATTACACTACACAGTTTGAGTGGCAGAAAGTGACTGGCAAACATACGCCACAAACAGGACTGACTCAGATGCACTCAGTGGCAATATAAATCTCCCTTTTTTATGTGTGGGAGAATGCAGGAAAAAATCAGGCCCATTGTATTACACTACACAGTTTGAGTGGCAGAAAGTGACTGGCAGATATACGCCACAAACAGGACTGATGCAGATGCACTCAGTGGCAATATAAATCTCCCTTTTTTATGTGTGGGAGAAGGCAGGAAAAAATCAGGCCCACTGTATTACACTACACAGTTTGAGTGGCAGAAAGTGACGGGCAGACATACGCCACAAACAGGACTGACGCAGATGCACTCAGTGGCAATATAAATCTCTTTTTTATGTGTGGGAGAATGCAGGAAAAAATCAGGCCCACTGTATTACACTACACAGTTTGAGTGGCAGAAAGTGACTGGCAGATATACGTCAAAAAACAGGACTGACGCAGATGCACTCAGTGGCAATATAAATCTACCTTTTTATGTGTGGGAGACAGCAGAAAAATCAGGCCCACTGTATTACACTACACAGTTTGAATGGCAGAAAGTGACTGGCAGATATACGTCACAAACAGGACTGATGCAGATGCACTCAGTGGCAACATAAATCTCCCTTTTTTATGTGTGGGAGAATGCAGGAAAAAAATCAGGCCCATTGTATTACACTACACAGTTTGAGTGGCAGAAAGTGACTGGCAGATATACGCCAAAAACAGGACTGACGCAGATGCACTCAGTGGCAATATAAATCTCCCTTTTTTATGTGTGGGAGAATGCAGGAAAAAATCAGGCACACTGTATTACGCTACACAGTTTGAGTGGCAGAAAGTGACTGTCAGATATGCCACAAACAGGACTGATGCAGATGCACTCAGTGGCAATATAAATCTCACTTTTTTATGTGTGGGAGAATGCAGGAAAAAATCAGGCCAACTGTATTACACTACACAGTTTGAGTGGCAGAAAGTGGCTGGCAGATATGCCACAAACAAGACTGACGCAGATGCACTTAGTGGCAATATAAATTTCCCTTTTTTATGTGTGGGAGAATGCAGGAAAAAATCAGGCCCACTGTATTACACTACACAGTTTGAGTGGCAGACAGTGACTGGCAGATATGCCACAAACAGGACTGACGCAGATGCACTCAGTGGCAATATAAATCTACCTTTTTATGTGTGGGAGACAGCAGAAAAATCAGGCCCACTGTATTACACCACACAGAGTGGCAGAAAGTGGCTGGCAGATATGCCACAAACAGGACTGATGCAGATGCACTCAGTGGCAATATAAATCTACCTTTTTATGTGTGGGAGAATGCAGAAAGAAATCAGGCCCACTGTATTACACTACACAGTTTGAGCGGCAGAAAGTGGCTGGCAGATATGCCACAAACAGGACTGACGCAGATGCACTCAGTGGCAATATAAATCTCCCTTTTTATGTGTGAGAGAATGCAGGAAAAAATCAGGCCCACTGTATTACACTACACAGTTTGAGTGGCAGAAAGTGACTGGCAGATATACGCCAAAAACAGGACTAACGCAGATGCACTCAGTGGCAATATAAATCTCCCTTTTTTATGTGTGGGAGAATGCAGGAAAAAATCAGGCCCACTGTATTACACTACACAGTTTGAGTGGCAGACAGTGACTGGCAGATATGCCACAAACAGGACTGACGCAGATGCACTCAGTGGCAATATAAATCTACCTTTTTATGTGTGGGAGACAGCAGAAAAATCAGGCCCACGGTATTACACTACACAGTTTGAATGGCAGAAAGTGGCTGGCAGATATGCCACAAACAGGACTGACGCAGATGCGCTCAGTGGCAATATAAATCTCCCTTTTTTATGTGTGGGAGAATGCAGGAAAAAATCAGGCCCACTGTATTACACTACACAGTTTGAGTGGCAGAAAGTGACTGGCAGACATACGCCACAAACAGGACTGACGGAGATGCACTCAGTGGCAATATAAATCTCCTTTTTATGTGTGGGAGAATGCAGGAAAAAATCAGGCTCACTGTATTACACTACACAGTTTGAGTGGCAGAAAGTGACTGGCAGATATACGCCACAAACAGGACTGACGCAGATGCACTCAGTGGCAATATAAATCTACCTTTTTATGTGTGGGAGACAGCAGAAAAATCAGGCCCACTGTATTACACTACAACAGTTAGAGTGGCAGAAAGTGGCTGGCAGATATGCCACAAACAGGACTGACGCAGATGCACTCAGTGGCAATATAAATCTCCCTTTTTATGTGTGGGAGAATGCAGGAAAAAATCAGGCCCACTGTATTACACTACACAGTTTGAGTGGCAGAAAGTGACTGGCAAACATACGCCACAAACAGGACTGACTCAGATGCACTCAGTGGCAATATAAATCTCCCTTTTTTATGTGTGGGAGAATGCAGGAAAAAATCAGGCCCATTGTATTACACTACACAGTTTGAGTGGCAGAAAGTGACTGGCAGATATACGCCTCAAACAGGACTGATGCAGATGCACTCAGTGGCAATATAAATCTCCCTTTTTTATGTGTGGGAGAAGGCAGGAAAAAATCAGGCCCACTGTATTACACTACACAGTTTGAGTGGCAGAAAGTGACGGGCAGACATACGCCACAAACAGGACTGACGCAGATGCACTCAGTGGCAATATAAATCTCTTTTTTATGTGTGGGAGAATGCAGGAAAAAATCAGGCCCGCTGTATTACACTACACAGTTTGAGTGGCAGAAAGTGACTGGCAGATATACGTCAAAAAACAGGACTGACGCAGATGCACTCAGTGGCAATATAAATCTACCTTTTTATGTGTGGGAGAATGCAGAAAGAAATCAGGCCCACTGTATTACACTACACAGTTTGAGCGGCAGAAAGTGGCTGGCAGATATGCCACAAACAGGACTGACGCAGATGCACTCAGTGGCAATATAAATCTCCCTTTTTATGTGTGAGAGAATGCAGAAAAAAATCAGGCCCACTGTATTACACTACACAGTTTGAGTGGCAGAAAGTGACTGGCAGATATACGCCAAAAACAGGACTGACGCAGATGCACTCAGTGGCAATATAAATCTCCCTTTTTTATGTGTGGGAGAATGCAGGAAAAAATCAGGCACACTGTATTACGCTACACAGTTTGAGTGGCAGAAAGTGACTGTCAGATATGCCACAAACAGGACTGATGCAGATGCACTCAGTGGCAATATAAATCTCACTTTTTTATGTGTGGGAGAATGCAGGAAAAAATCAGGCCAACTGTATTACACTACACAGTTTGAGTGGCAGAAAGTGGCTGGCAGATATGCCACAAACAAGACTGACGCAGATGCACTTAGTGGCAATATAAATTTCCCTTTTTTATGTGTGGGAGAATGCAGGAAAAAATCAGGCCCACTGTATTACACTACACAGTTTGAGTGGCAGACAGTGACTGGCAGATATGCCACAAACAGGACTGACGCAGATGCACTCAGTGGCAATATAAATCTACCTTTTTATGTGTGGGAGACAGCAGAAAAATCAGGCCCACTGTATTACACCACACAGAGTGGCAGAAAGTGGCTGGCAGATATGCCACAAACAGGACTGATGCAGATGCACTCAGTGGCAATATAAATCTACCTTTTTATGTGTGGGAGAATGCAGAAAGAAATCAGGCCCACTGTATTACACTACACAGTTTGAGCGGCAGAAAGTGGCTGGCAGATATGCCACAAACAGGACTGACGCAGATGCACTCAGTGGCAATATAAATCTCCCTTTTTATGTGTGAGAGAATGCAGGAAAAAATCAGGCCCACTGTATTACACTACACAGTTTGAGTGGCAGAAAGTGACTGGCAGATATACGCCAAAAACAGGACTAACGCAGATGCACTCAGTGGCAATATAAATCTCCCTTTTTTATGTGTGGGAGAATGCAGGAAAAAATCAGGCACACTGTATTACGCTACACAGTTTGAGTGGCAGAAAGTGGCTGGCAGATATGCCACAAACAGGACTGACGCAGATGCACTTAGTGGCAATATAAATTTCCCTTTTTTATGTGTGGGAGAATGCAGGAAAAAATCAGGCCCACTGTATTACACTACACAGTTTGAGTGGCAGACAGTGACTGGCAGATATGCCACAAACAGGACTGACGCAGATGCACTCAGTGGCAATATAAATCTACCTTTTTATGTGTGGGAGACAGCAGAAAAATCAGGCCCACGGTATTACACTACACAGTTTGAATGGCAGAAAGTGGCTGGCAGATATGCCACAAACAGGACTGATGCAGATGCACTCAGTGGCAATATAAATCTCCCTTTTTTATGAGTGGGAGAATTCAGGAAAAAATCAGGCCCACTGTATTACACTACACAGTTTGATTGGCAGAAAGTGGCTGGCAGATATTTCAAAAAATACAAGGGCTGTAGTAGAATTTCATTCTCCCTAAAATGATCAAAGGACAAGTATGGCAGCAATAAAAAGGACTGTTGCACACAAGAGTGTGGACAAAGAAACAAGAGAACTGTGCAGAAAGAAGCAACAGGATTTTTGCTTTGAAAAAAGCAGTTCGTTTGCACAGCGGCGTACAAACAGCAATGCAGCTATCAGGGAGCCTTATAAGCTACAGAGCTGATGCACAGAAATCTAGCCTCCAAAGTCCCTGCAAAGAAAAGGTGGTGTTGGACAGTGGAAATCGCTACAGCACAAGCGGTTTGGTGGTTTATATTTCCTCCCTAACAATATTCCTGCTTCAGATGAAGCTACAGCAACCTCTCCCTATGCTCAGATCGGCAGCAGCAAAATGGTGGTCAGCGTGCACGCCCCTTTATAGCCCCTGTGATGCCGCAGAAAGCAAGCCAATCACTGTCTTGCCCTTCTCTAAGATGGTGGGGACCGAGACCTATGTCATCACGCTGCCCACACTCTGCGTCCACCTTCATTGGCTGAGAAATGGTGCTGATCGCGTAATATGAAACGCGACTTTGGCGCGAAGATCGCCGACCGCATGGCCGATCCCACACTGGGATCGGGTCGGGTTTCACGAAACCCGACTTTTCAGAAAGTCGGCGATTTATGAAATTGACCGATCCATTTCGCTCAACCCTACTACCAAGTGCTGCTAGCGCTGGCGCTGATGATAGTTAAAGGATCAGAAGCTTTTGGCGATGCAAACTTTTATGCCCATCCAGTAACATGACGGTGGCTGGGCCCTATAGTAGCTTCCAGTCTGGCAGTAATAAGCTCCCTGTTTCGGGTAACATGGTGGGTATGTGTGCATTTGTATAAAATAAATTGTGTGTGTATTTGCAAAATACAATAGAAATACTGGGAGTACAGATGAGAGTTCATAGCTTTAAACATGTTAGAAATCACTGAACAAATGAGTGAAATACCCATTCATCGGGTGACTGGAATATTCATACTAAAACAAAAATTATTCTCTGCAGCACATGATACAGTGTAAACAGAGAATTTTCAGCAAATTATATGATGCTTTATGGGAATAACACAAGCGTATTAACATTTGTTCATTGCCCATCATTCTTTGACTGCCAGTTAAAAAAACGGTTAACAAGCGCCAAGCAACTTTAACTCAGACGATATATGCTCGTTTAACAGTATGAAATCGTCCCATGTAAATGTGCCCTGAATGTTTCTGTATGATCATGCAATATGCCTGCATTATGGGCACCAGTTTTAATTTTGATTAAGAATACAGTCCCCCCCCCCCTCACCCGTTCAGAAAAAATGTGGGCATAAATCGCTTTGAAAAATCACAAAATGTTTGCACAATTTGATGCTGTGCAAAAATGTTGTGACTTTCCTCATGTTTAGCATTGTTCACACTGGTTTTGGTTTTTCACCCCCTGACGAAGGAAATTGTCCGAAACGCGCGTCAGGCTGCGTTACCATAGGACCCGGCTACCCTAAAGGTATATACCGTCATATAACTTTTATTTGTCCCTTCTAGTCAAATTGCACAAGTTCTCTATAGCACAGGTTCTGCTCATTTTGAGCTGTGTTAGCACATTTGCACCTAGTGGATGTAATTAGGATCTCCTAGCACTAGGCACTTTATATATTCACTTTGGAGTTTTTCTATATATATTTATATTTTGTATCACATGGTTTAATGAGAGTGGTTATTTGCATACTGATGTATGTAGAAGTCCTGTGGTACGTACAGACTTATTGATTTTATATGTTTTTTATTATATATTTTCTATTATGTATTGCCACTAATTATGATGTAATAAAGACATATTGTAATACTAATCCTGGTTTGGGTACTCTCTGGTTGTCCGTACATAGAGTGATTGGGCATTTTTCTCCACTGGGTGGTGGTAGCCACCAATTTACACAGAGTACTGGAATTGGTATATGTCCCTAATTGCGAGTTGCACAGGTGTATATACAGGTTTAGGGCCCATTTCCACTGGCGAGGAAAACGGACGAGTGCAATCCGATGAAAAATCGGATTGCACTCGGACTAATGTTATTCAATAGGTGTCTTTTCATTTGCGATTTTTTTCTCAGCCGAAATCGGACTGAGAAAAAAATCGCAGCATGCTGCGATTTGCTGCGAGTCTCGGACGAGACTCGCCAATGCAAGTCAATGGGTGCGAGAAAAAAATCGCACAGCACTCGCACCATGCGAGTTCTGTCCGATTTTTACGCACCGGTGTCCTTTGAAAAGCCGGCAATTCAGCGCGGTGTACAGTAAAATCACACTGACAGGTTAGAATAGAGTAGATATATACACATAGAATAGGTATATATACATATACATATATATATGTCAGTGAGACACCTATATATGTATATTTTTATTTAATGCAACGCTAGATAGCATAAAAGCCGCTAATTCAATTACCGGCTTTTGCTCTCTCCTTCACAAACCCGACAGGATATGAGACATGGTTTACATACAGTAAACCATCTCATATCCCCTTTTTTTTGCATATTCCACACTACTAATGTTAGTAGTGTGTATGTGCAAAATTTGGCCGCTGTAGCTGCTGAAATAAAGGGTTAAATGGCGGAAAAAATTGGCACCCTACAATAGCAAGGTGACATTAACCCTTCATTACCCCATATCCCACCGCTACAGGGAGTGGGAAGAGAGTGGCCAAGTGCCAGAGTAGGCGCATCTTCCAGATGTGCCTTTTCTGGGGTGGCTGGGGGCAGATGTTTTTAGCCACGGGGGGGGGGGGCAATAACCATGGACCCTCTCCTGGCTATTAATATCTGCCCTCAGTCACTGGCTTTACTACTCTGGCGGAGAAAATTGCGCGGGAGCCCACGCCAATTTTTTCCGCCATTTAACCCTTTATTTTAGCAGCTACAGCGGCCAAATTTTGCACATACACACTACTAACATTAGTCGTGTGGAATATGCAAAAAAAAGGGGGATATGAGATGGTTTACTGTATGTAAACCATGTCTCATATCCTGTCGGGTTTGGGAAGGAGAAATGAAAAGCCGGTAATTGAATTAGCGGCTTTAATGCTATCTTGCGCTGCATTAAATATAAATATACATATATAGGTGTCTCACTGACATATATATATGTATATATACCTAGTCTATGTGTATATATCTACTCTATTCTAACCTGTCAGTGTGATTTTACTGTACACAGCACTGATTTGCCGGCATTTCAAAGGACACCGGTGCGTACAAATCGGACAGTAATACGGATGTCATACGGATGATGCGATTAAAAATTGCATTGCACTCGCATGACACTCGCATGACAATCGCATACGTTACATCCGTTTTTTCGGTCCAGATTACGGACCGATTTGTCTCTCGCCAGTGGAAATGAGCCCTTATAAACATTCTCCTACACTTATGGTACTTCTGTGTTTTTACATTATACACTGGTTTTGGTGAATGAGCAATAGATTCCAGACCCACCAGACCAATATCTAGTGTGAAAATCATTTACAGGCAGAAGAGTTACCAATGTAGTGTCTGGTGTTAAAACCCCTGCAAAGCGATATTTCATGATACTACTGCATTTGTGCTGTTCTATATTTTAAGCATGCGTTTGATCTGGATTTTCTGTTTTTCCGTGTTCGTTTTTCACTCCCCTCCTTCCCAGAGCCATTTTTCTGTCAATTTGGCCATGTGAGGGCTTATTTTTTGCGGGACGAGTTGTACTTTTGAACAACATCATTGGTTTTACCATGTTGTGTACTAGAAAATGGGAAAAAAATTCCAAGTGCGGTGAAATTCCAAAAAAAGTGCAGTCCCACACTGGTTTTTTGTTTGGCTTTTTTGCTAAGTTCACTAAATGCTAAAACTGACCTGCTATTATGATTCTCCAGGTCAGTACGAGTTCATAGACACCTAAAATGACTAGGTTATTTTTTATCTAAGTGGTGAAAAAAATTTCCAAACTTTGCTAAAAAAAAAAATAAATTAATAAATTGCGCCATTTTCCGATACTCGTAGCGTCTCCATTTTTCATGATCTGGAGTCGATTGAGGGCTTATTTTTTGCGTGCCCAGCTGTCATTTTTAATGATACCATTTTGGTGCAGATACATTCTTTTGATCGACCGTTATTGCATTTTAATGCAATGTCGCGGCGACCAAAAAAACGTAATTCTGGGGTTTCAAATTTTTTTCTTGCTACGCCGTTTAGCGATCAGGTTAATGCTTTTTTTATTAATAGATTGGGCAATTCTGAACGCGGCAATACCAAATATGTGTAGGTTTGATTTTTTTTTAATTTATTTATTTTGATTGGGGCGAAATGGGGGTGATTTAAACTTTTTTTTTTTTTTTTTTTCACATTTTTTTTAACTTTTTTTTAACTTTTGCCATGCTTCTATAGCCTCCATGGGAGGCTAGAAGCTGGCACCACTCGATCGGCTCTGCTACATAGCAGCAATCTGATGTTCACTGCTATGTAGCAGAAATGCAGGTGTGCTGTGAGCGCCGACCACAGAGTGGCGCTCACAGCTACCGTGGATCAGTAACGATAGAGGTCTCAAGGACCTCTATGGTTACAATGCTGAAGCATCGCCGACCTCCGATCATGTGACGGGGGTCGGCGATGTGATCATTTCTGGCCGCCCGGTTGGAAGCGGTAGTTAAATGCCGCTGTCTGCATTTGACAGCGGCATTTAACTAGTTAATAGGCGCGAGCAGATCGCGATTCTGCCCGCGCCTATTACGGGCACATGTCAGCTGTTCAAAACAGCTGACATGTCCCGGCTTTAAAACGGGCTCACCGCCGGAGCCCGCATCAAAGCGGGGCTTCTGACCTCAGACGTACTATCCCGTCCGAGGTCAGAAAGGGGTTAAAGGGGTTGTCCTGGCTTTCTGTATAATTTGTGTGTGTACCAAGCCTCCAGAATGCTGACAATTTTTAATAAATTCACTGTCAGCATTCTGCACGTTTGCCCAAGTATCACAGTTAGCTCTCTTCTGATTCTGGAGGAGCTTCCAACACCCTGACTAGAGTTTTCCTGTCTGGATGAGACTGGTCATAACATCATGACTTCACGCCCCCAATCTCTTCCATCCCTCACTAATCCATCCCTCATCAATCCCTCATTCATCCTTCCCTCATCCATCCCTCCCTCATCTATCCCTCCCTCACCCATCCATCCCTCATTCATCTCTCCCTCATCCATCCATCCCTCATGAATCCCTCTCTCAACCATACCTCCCTCATTTATCTATCAATCCGTCATCCATCCTTCCCCATCCATCATCCCTCCCTCATGCATTCATCCCTCCGTCATCCATGAATCCATATCTCCCTTATCCATTTATCCCTCACTCATCCATCCATTCATCCATCCATCTCTCATCCATCATCCCTCATCCATCCATCCCTCATCCATCTATCAATCCTTCATTCATCCCTCACTCATTCATCCTTTCCTCTTCCATCCATCCCTCATCCATCTCTCCCTCGATCCTTCATCCATTTATCCATTCATCCCTCCCTCAACCATCCATCCATCATCCCTCTCTCATCCATCCATTCTTCACTCATTCATCCATCTCACATCCATCCCTCCCTCATCCATCTATCTCTCCCTCATCCATTCATCTCTTCCTCATCCATCCATCACTCATCCATCCCTCCCTCATTCATCCCTCCCTCATCATCCATCCATTTCTTATCCATCTATCCATTCCTCATCCATCAATTTCTCCCTCATCCATCCCTCACTCAACTATTTATCCATTCATCCCTCCCTCAACCATCCATCCATCATCCCTCTTCCATCAATCCCTGCAGCACCCATCCATCCCACATCCATCCTTCCCTCATCATCCATTTGTTCCTCAACCATCCATCTCCTTCTCTTATCTATCTCTCCCTCCATCCATCCCTCCCTCCCTCATCCATTCAAGTCTCATCCATTCATTCCTCCCTCATCCATCTATCAAACCCTCATCCATCCTTCTTTTCATCCATTCATCTTCCATCCATCCCTCATCCATCTGTACCTCCCTTTCTCATCCATTTATCCATTCATCCCTCCCTCAACCATCTTGCATCCCTCCCTCATTCATCCATCCATCCCACATCATCTCTCCATCATCCTTCCATCTCTACCTCATTCATCCATCACTCATCCATCCCTCCCTCATCATCCATCCCTCATCCATCAATTCCTCCCTCATCCTTCCCTCATCCTTCCCTCATCCATTCCTCCCTGATTCATTTAACCATTCATCCCTCCTTCAAGCATCCATCCATCATCCCTCTTCCAGCAATCCATCCTGCATCCATCCATCCAACCCACATCCATCCCACATCCATCCTTCCCCATCAATCCATCTCTTCCTCATCCATCCTTCTCTCTCTTATCCATCCATCCCTCATCCATTCATCCCTCCTTCAGCCGTCCATCCCTCCCTCATCCATCCATCTGTCTCTCATCCATCCTTCTCTCCCTCATCCATCATCCATCCATCCCTCCCTCATCCATTCCTCCCTCATCCATCTCTCACTCCCTCATCCATCCATCCATTCCTCCCTCATTCATTCATTCCTTCCTCATCTATCAATCCCTCCCTCCTTTATCCATCCATCCCTCTCACATCCATCCATACATCCATCCCTCTCTCATCCATCCATTCATGCATCCATCCCTCATCTATCCATCACTCATCCATCCCTCCCTCATCCATCCATCCCTCATCCATCCATCCATCCTGCATCCATCTCTATGTTCCTCATCCATTTATACATTCATCCCTCCATCAATAATCCATCCATCATCCCTCTTCCATCCATCCCTTCCTAATCCATCTATCCCTCCATCATCCATCCATGCTTCATCCATCTCTCCCTCATCCATCCATCCCTCTTGCATCCATCCCTTCCTCTTCCATCCCTTATCCATCCATCCCTCAGCCATCCATCCCTCATCCATCCATCCATCCCTCATCCATCCATCTTTCATCCAACCCCCCTCCCTCATTCATCCATGCATCCCTCCCTCAACCATCTATCCCTCATCCATCCCTCTTCTAACTATCTAGTCTATAGTTGTTGAGTCACACTCAGGACAGAATGACTGTTGACAAAGTCTACTGAGTGTCAGAATGAGGCTGCATAGACTTTGCTTGCCGGATTCACTGTATTATGTCAGATAAGGTGGACTAGGTCTGACCTGCGTGGGATTTTTTCATTTTCGTAAATAAAGTGGTGAACAAGGGAATGTCAGGAGTATTTATTTCAATAAGGTATTTTTGTGTGTGTTTTTCCTGTTTATTACTGGACTAGTAATAGGGGTGTCTGAAAGGCACTAACCATTACTAACCCCAGGGCTTGGTGCCAGCTGACACTGCACAGCTGACATCAACCCCAAATACCATTACCTCGATTGCCACCACACCAGGGAAAATGGAATGGGTCAGTCAGAGCACCTGAATTGGCACATCTAATGTGATGCATTACTTTTGGAGTGTCTGCTGACTGGTTTTGTTAGGCTGGGAAGGGCCCAATAACCATGGACCTTCCCAGCCTGATAATATCAGCTCACAATTGTCTGCTTTACCTTGGCTGGTTACCAAAAATAGGGGGATACCTCTCTTCATTTTTTCTATTTGTTTATTTATTTGGTTAAAGGGACTCTGTCACCTGAATTTGGAGGGAACAATTTTCAGCCATTGAGGCGGGATTTTCAGGTGTTTGATTCAAGATTGCCTTGTGCAGGCATGTACTATGGAGGACAGAGAATGAACTTCAATCCAATATTGCAGCCAGCATGCAGCCAGCGGGTAAGGAAAGGGTGAATAAAACACCCGAAAACCCCGCCTCTATGGCTGAAAATTGTTCCCTCCAAATTCAGGTGACAGAGTCCCTTTAATGCAAAGCTGGAAAATAAACTCCATATGCCAGGAGTTTAAGGGTGTAGTTTTATAATGCCTTGTGTGGTTGCAAAGTTATAAATCTGTTGGGTATCTATTATCTACAAGTGCTTCTCACTAGGGTTGAGCGAAACGGATTGGAAAAATTCAAAAATCGTCGACTTTCGGCAAAGTCGGGTTTCATGAAACCCGACCCGATCCTAGTGTGGGGTGCATTGCTGTTTGCACGCTGCTGTGCAAACCAACTGCTTTTTTAAAAGCAAAAATCCTGTTGCTCCTTTCTTCACAGTTATCTTGTTTATTTGTCCACACTTTTGTGTGCAGCAGTCCTTTTCATTGCTGCCATACTTGTCCTGAGATCATTGTAGGGAGATTGAAATTGTACTACAGTCCTTGGATTTTTTCATATATCTTCCAGCCACTTTCTGCCACTTACATTGTATTGTTTTATACACTGGGCCTGAGTTTTGGTTCAGTCTCAAAAAAAAAGTGAGATTCAAATTCTCACAAAGTGGATATACTTCAGTCCTGTTAGTTTGTCGTATGTCAGCCAGCCTTGTTCTGCCACTTAGATTGCGTTGTTAGGGCTGTCCCACACGTCCAGATAATTCCGGTACCGGAATAAATCGGTACCGGAGTTATCCGTGTCCGTGTGCCTGGGAACTCACGTAGGCCATACGTGCGGCACACGTGTGCCGCCCGTATGGCGAGTGGGTACCACACGGAGCGTGTGGTACCCACGCGTGTGGTACCCTGCATCGCGCTGAAGCCGCGATTCATATGTTCCCTGCAGCAGCGTTTGCTGCAGAGAAAATATGAAGAATAGTGTTTAAAATAAAGATCTATCTGTCCGCAGGCCCCCCACCCCCTGTGCGCCCCCCCCCCCCCGCTGTTCAGAGAATTTTTACCCGCCTCCCTCGCTGCTTCCTGGTCTGGCTGCAGCTTCCAGTGTATGCGGTCACGTGGGGCCGCTCATTTACAGTCATGAATATGTGGCTCCACCTCCCATAGGGGCGGAGCCGACTATTCATGATTGTAAATGATCGGCCTCACGTGACCGCATACAGTAGGAGGCGCGGGGCTGAGAGGAAGGAGTGACAGCCAACGTGGGAGCGGGTGAGTATTTTCTGAACAGCGGGGGGGGGGGGCGCACAGGGGGTGGGAGGGCGGCGGACACATAGATCTTTATTTTAAACACTATTATTCATATTTTCTCTGCAGCAAACGCTGCTGCAGGGAACATATGAATCGCGGCTTCAGCACCATGTGGGGGGGACAGCGCTTACTGTAGCGCTGTCTCCTGCACGCACACGGACCCCAGACGGAGAATGTCCGTGTGAGGTCCGTGTTTTACACGGACCCATTGACTCTATTGGGTCCGTGTAATCCGTGCGCTCCCACGAACACTGACATGTCTCCGTGTTTGGCACACGGAGACACGGTCCGCAAAAAATCAATGACATCTGAACAGATGCATTGATTTTTATGGGTCTACGTGTGTCAGTGTCTCCGGTACGTGAGGAAACTGTCACCTCACGTACCGGAGCCACTGACGTGTGAAACCGGCCTTATATACACTGGGCCTGAGTTTTCGTTCAGTCTCCCCCCAAAAAAAGTGAAATTCAAATTCTCACAAAGTGGATATACTTCAGTCCTGTTAGTTTGTCATATATCAGCCAGCCACTTTCTGTCACTTACATTGTGTTGTTTTATGCACAGGGCCTGAGTTTTGGTTCAGTCTCCCCCAAAAAAAGGGAGATTTAAATTCTCAACAACTTTATATACATCTTCTACCTTGTTTTCCAGTACCATATAACAGTTGTTATTTTGGTTACATTTTCCAAAAAATTAGGAAGTCTGGTGGAAGAGCCCGTAGGCGGTGGTTGCAGCTGGTACTGATGGTGGTGGTGGTGGTGGTGCATCTGGTGGGAGTGGCAAAAGCACAATAGCAACTAAGGCTGGAGGTGATGAGCCAGCGTCATCATCTCGCTACACAAGGCCTCAAAGGCTCCCTTATCTGGGAGTAGGAAAACAGCTTTTAAAGCCAGAGCAGCAGGAAAAAGTTTTGGCTTTCCTTGCTGACTCAGCCTCTAGCTCTTTCGCCTCCTCTTCAGAAAGTTCCAAATATAAAAACAGTAAGTCGTCAGTGGATGCTCCTGGTCAGGAACAAGACATTTCCTTGTGTCCTTCACCCAAACCAAAAGTGAAGGATGCGTCAGGCGACACTGCAGGTTACTCCATGGAGCTCTTTACACATACCGTGCCTGGGTTAGAAAGGGAAATTGTTAACTGCCCATTACAAGATGAATCGGACATGGAGTGCACTAATGCATAGCCACAGCTAGATTATTATGCTGTTCCATTGACTCAGATCACTACATTGCCCTCGCAGTGTACTGAGCCAGAATCTGACCCTGGTGAGACTATGGTGCCCCATCCCGAATGCTATAGCACCTTACACGGTGATACAGAGGAAGGTGCACATGACATTGAAGAGGAGGTGATAGATGACCCAGTTGTTGACCCAGATTGGCAGCCATTGGGGGAAGAGGGTGCCACTGCCAGTAGCTCAGAAGTGGAGTAGTGTTGTGGATTCGGTTTGTGGGCTCCCTCTGGTGGTTACTGCTGGTACTGGGTGACTTTGGTGGGTTGCGGCCTTTGGTTTCCACCTGTCCATCAGAGGCTGGGTGTTTCCTATTTTACCTGGCCTTTCTGTCATTCCCTTGCCGGCTATCAATGTATTCAGATGTGCTCTGTTTGGTTCCTGCCTACCTGCTCCCAGATCTTTCAGGATAAGCTAAGTGCTGATTTTCAGTTGTTTGGTTTTTTGTCCAGCTTGCTTATTATGTCTCTATGCTAGCTGGTAGCTCTAGTGGACTGAGGTTCTCCCCATGTGCCATGAGTTGGCACATGGGTTCTTGTAATCTCAGGATGGTTTTTTGATTAGGGTTTTTTGCTGACCGCTCAGTCCCCTTTTATATCGTTCTGCTTTCTAGTTTACAGCGGGCCTCAATTTGCTAAATCTATATATATCATCTCTATGTGTGTGCCTTCCTCTCATTTCACCGTCAATACATGTGAGGGGGCAACTATATCTTTTGGGGTTCATTCCTCTGGAGGCAAGTGAGGTCTTTATTTTCTCTGCAGTACTAGTTAGCTCTTAGGCTGGTGCGTGGCGTCTAGAACCAACGTAGGCACGCTCCCTGGCTATCTCTAGTTGCGTTTGTCAGGCGTAGGGCAGCGGTCAGCCCAGGTTCCATCACCCTAGAGCTCGTCCGTTATTTATTTGTACTTTGCTTGTCCTGTGCTATCCCTAGCCATTGGGGATTCATGACAGTATAGCCGGCCAACAAAGTGTTAATTGTTTGGGCTGAAGCAGGAGAAAAAGAAGTGTTTAAGGGAATTTTTTTTTTTTTTTCCCTTCAGAGTTTTGCTGCCTAGCCCTTAATTGCTGTCTAGCTGCTTCTTACCTCCTCTTAACCCTTGAATGGCTCTGATCTTAGCTGTTTAACATGGATGTCCAGAGTTTGGCTTCCAGCCTGAGTAATCTCGCGGCAAAAGTTCAAAACATACAGGATTTTGTTGTTCACACTCCCATGTCTGAACCTAGAATTCCTATTCCAGAGTTCTTCTCTGGAGATAGATCTACCTTCCTGAATTTCAGGAACAATTGTAAATTGTTTCTTTCTTTAAAATCTCGCTCCTCTGGAGACCCTGCTCAACAGGTCAGGATTGTAATATCTTTCCTGCGGGGCGACCCTCAGAATTGGGCATTTGCATTGGCACCAGGGGATCCTGCATTGCTCAGTGTGGATGCGTTTTTTCTGGCATTGGGATTGCTCTATGAGGAACCCAACCTGGAGATTCAGGCTGAAAAGGCTTTATTAGCCCTCTCTCAGGGGCATGATGAAGCGGAAATATATTGTCAAAAATTTCGGAAATGGTCGGTGCTTACTCAGTGGAATGAGTGCGCCCTGGCTGCAAACTTCAGAAATGGTCTTTCTGAGGCCATTAAAGATATTATGGTGGGGTTCCCTACGCCTACAGGTCTGAATGAGTCTATGGCTATGGCCATTCAGATTGATCGGCGTTTGCGGGAGCGCAAACCCGTGCACCAGTTGGCGGTGTCTTCTGAACAGGCACCTGAGACTATGCAATGTGATAGAATTCAGTCCAGAAGTGAACGGCAAAGTTATAGGCGGAAAAATGGATTGTGTTTTTATTGTGGTGATTCAGCTCATGTTATATCAGCATGCTCTAAACGCACAAAAAAGCTTGATAAATCTTTTGCCATTGGTACTCTGCAGCCTAAGTTCATTTTGTCTGTGACTCTGATTTTTTCACTGTCTTCCATTTCCGTTGATGCCTATGTTGATTCGGGCGCCGCCCTGAGTCTTATGGATTGGTCATTTGCTAAACGCTGCGGTTTTAGTCTGGAGCCTCTGGAAGTCCCTATTCCTCTGAAGGGAATTGACTCTACACCATTGGCTATGAATAAACCGCAGTATTGGACACAAGTGACCATGCGCATGACTCCCGTTCATCAGGAGGTGATTCGCTTCCTTGTACTGTATAATTTACATGATGTACTAGTGCTGGGTCTGCCATGGTTACAAACTCATAACCCTGTCCTGGACTGGAAAACAATGTCTGTGTTAAGCTGGGGATGTCAGGGGGTTCATGATGATGCACCTCCGATTTCTATCGCTTCATCTACTCCTTCTGAGATCCCTGAGTTTTTGACTGACTATAGGGATGTTTTTGAGGAGCCTAAGCTCAATTCGCTCCCTCCTCATAGAGATTGTGACTGTGCTATAGAATTGATTCCTGGCAGTAAGTTCCCTAAGGGTCGTTTATTTTATTTTATTTAATCTGTCACTGCCAGAGCATACTGCTATGCGGAATTATATTAAGGAGTCCTTGGAAAAGGGACATATTCGTCCATCTTCGTCCCCTCTGGGAGCAGGTTTTTTTTTCGTGGCAAAAAAAGATGGTTCCCTGAGGCCTTGTATAGATTATCGCCTTCTGAATAAGATTACAGTCAAATATCAGTATCCATTATTGACTGACTTGTTTGCTCGCATTAAGGGGGCTAGGTGGTTCACTAAGATAGATCTTCGCGGTGCGTATAATCTGGTGCGGATAAAACAAGGTGATGAGTGGAAAACCGCATTTAATACGCCTGAGGGCCATTTTGAGTATTTGGTAATGCCTTTTGGACTCTCCAATGCTCCGTCAGTCTTTCAGTCCTTTATGCACAATATTTTCCGTGAATATCTGGATCAGTTTATGATTGTGTATTTGGATGATATTTTGGTGTTTTCTGATGACTGGGAGTCTCATGTTCTACAGGTCAGGAAGGTGTTTCAGGTTCTGCGGGCCAATTCTCTGTTTGTGAAGGGCTCAAAGTGTCTCTTCGGAGTCCAGAAGATTTCTTTTTTGGGGTACATTTTTTCTCCTTCTACTATTGAGATGGATCCCGTTAAGGTTCAGGCAATTTGTGACTGGACACAACCTACATCTGTTAAGAGCCTACAGAAGTTCTTGGGGTTTGCTAATTTTTATCGTCGGTTCATTGCAAATTTTTCCAGTATTGTTAAACCTTTGACTGATTTAACTAAAAAGGGTGCTGATGTTGCTAATTGGTCTCCTGCGGCTGTGGGGGCCTTTCAGGAACTTAAGCGCCGGTTTTCTTCTGCTCCTGTGTTGTGTCAACCAGATGTTTCACTTCCTTTTCAGGTTGAGGTTGATGCTTCCGAGATTGGAGCGGGGGCGGTTTTGTCACAGAGAAGTTCTGATGGCTCGGTGATGAAGCCATGTGCATTCTTCTCTAGAAAATTCTCGCCCGCCGAGCGCAATTATGATGTGGGTAATCGGGAGCTTTTGGCTATGAAGTGGGCATTTGAGGAGTGGCGTCATTGGCTTGAGGGTGCTAAACATCGTGTGGTGGTCTTGACTGATCACAAGAATCTCATTTACCTTGAGTCTGCCAGGCGTTTGAATCCTCGTTGGTCGTTGGTCGTTGTTTTTTTCTCGTTTCAATTTCGTGGTTTCATACCTGCCAGGTTCAAAGAATGTGAAGGCAGATGCTCTTTCCAGGAGTTTTGTGCCTGACTCTCCTGGAGACTCTGGGCCTACTGGTATCCTTAGGGATGGGGTAATATTGTCCACCGTATCCCCAGACTTGCGACGTGCATTGCAGGAGTTTCAGGTGGATAAACCGGATCGTTGTCCACCAGAAAGACTGTTTGTTCCGGATGATTGGACCAGTAGAGTCATCTCCGAGGTCCATTCTTCTGTGTTGGCTGGTCATCCTGGAATATTTGGTACTAGAGACTTGGTGGCCAGGTCTTTTTGGTGGCCTTCCTTGTCTAGGGATGTGCGTACCTTTGTGCAGTCTTGTGAAGTGTGTGCTCGAGCTAAGCCTTGCTGTTCTCGGGCCAGTGGGTTGTTGTTATCCTTGCCCATCCCGAAGAGGCCTTGGACGCACATTTCCATGGATTTTATTTCTGATCTCCCGGTTTCACAGAAAATGTCCGTTATCTGGGTTGTGTGTGACCGCTTTTCTAAGATGGTTCATTTGGTGCCCTTGCCTAAGTTGCCTTCCTCCTCTGAGTTGGTCCCTTTATTTTTTCAGAACGTGGTTCGTTTGCATGGGATTCTGGAGAATATCGTTTCTGACAGGGGATCCCAGTTTGTGTCTAGATTTTGGCGGACGTTTTGTGCCAAGATGGGCATTGATTTGTCTTTCTCGTCTGCATTCCATCCTCAGACGAATGGCCAGACGGAGCGAACTAATCAGACCTTGGAAACTTATTTGAGGTGTTTTGTTTCTGCTGACCAAGATGACTGGGTTGCTTTTTTGCCACTGGCCGAATTTGCTATTAATAATCGGGCTAGTTCTGCCACGTTGGTCTCTCCTTTTTTTTGTAATTCGGGGTTTCATCCTCGTTTTTCCTCTGGTCAGGTGGAGTCTTCGGATTGTCCTGGAGTGGACATGGTGGTGGACAGGCTACATCAGATTTGGAATCAGGTGGTGGACAATTTGAAGTTATCTCAGGAGAAGACTCAGCAGTTTGCTAATCGCCGTCGCCGCGTGGGTTCCCGACTTCTTGTTGGGGATTTGGTGTGGTTATCTTCTCGTTTTGTCCCTATGAAGGTCTCTTCTCCTAAGTTCAAGCCTCGGTTCATCGGTCCTTATAGGATCTCGGAGATTCTTAACCCTGTATCTTTTCGTTTGGATCTCCCAGCATCGTTTGCTATTCATAATGTGTTCCATCGGTCGTTGTTGCGGAGGTATGAGGTGCCCGTTGTTCCTTCGGTTGAGCCTCCTGCTCCGGTGCTGGTGGAGGGAGAATTGGAGTATGTTGTTGAGAAGATCTTGGATTCTCGTGTTTCCAGACGCAAACTCCAGTATTTGGTTAAGTGGAAGGGTTATGGTCAGGAGGATAATTCCTGGGTGGTCGCCTCCGATGTTCATGCGACTGATTTGGTCCGCGCCTTCCATAGAGCTCACCCTGATCGCCCTGGGGGTTCTCGTGAGGGTTCGGTGACCCCTCCTCAAGGGGGGGGTACTGTTGTGGATTCTGTTTGTGGGCTCCCTCTGGTGGTTACTGCTGGTACTGGGTGACTTTGGTGGGTTGCGGCCTTTGGTTTCCACCTGTCCATCAGAGGCTGGGTGTTTCCTATTTTACCTGGCCTTTCTGTCATTCCCTTGCCGGCTATCAATGTATTCAGATGTGCTCTGTTTGGTTCCTGCCTACCTGCTCCCAGATCTTTCAGGATAAGCTAAGTGCTGATTTTCAGTTGTTTGGTTTTTTGTCCAGCTTGCTTATTATGTCTCTATGCTAGCTGGTAGCTCTAGTGGACTGAGGTTCTCCCCATGTGCCATGAGTTGGCACATGGGTTCTTGTAATCTCAGGAGGGTTTTTTGATTAGGGTTTTTTGCTGACCGCTCAGTCCCCTTTTGTATCGTTCTGCTTTCTAGTTTACAGCGGGCCTCAATTTGCTAAATCTATATATATCATCTCTATGTGTGTGCCTTCCTCTCATTTCACCGTCAATACATGTGAGGGGGCAACTATATCTTTTGGGGTTCATTCCTCTGGAGGCAAGTGAGGTCTTTATTTTCTCTGCAGTATTAGTTAGCTCTTAGGCTGGTGCGTGGCGTCTAGAACCAACGTAGGCACGCTCCCTGGCTATCTCTAGTTGCGTTTGTCAGGCGTAGGGCAGCGGTCAGCCCAGGTTCCATCACCCTAGAGCTCGTCCGTTATTTATTTGTACTTTGCTTGTCCTGTGCTATCCCTAGCCATTGGGGATTCATGACAGAGGAGGATGGTCCACAGCAGCCATCTACATGGCAACAGCTGTCATCTGGCAGGCCCGTATCAGGCCAAAAACATTTGTCAAAAACAGTTTTAGGACAGCGTGGCCATCTGGTGAAAGTAGCACAGCGTGCAATGCCTGAAAAGGTATTCCATAGTAGGAAGAGTGTAGTGTGGCAATTTTTTAACTAAGATCCGAATGATCACTCAAAAGTTATCTGTAAGAAATGCTCAAAGACCATTAGCAGAGAGAAGAATCTTCAAAATTTAAATACAACGTGCATGCTTAGACATTTAAACAGCATGCACTTGCAAGCCTGGACTAACTACCAAATGTCACGTACCGTTGATGCACCTGCTCAGAATGAAGGTAGTCAGAAACGCTACATTGCTTTCCTCACTGTAAGAACACCGGTTAGGACACCACCAGCAGCAAATGTGGAGGTATCGTCGCAAGGCCAAAGCAGTCAGGGAATCACAAGGTTATTGGTAGGAAACACTGTATGCTACCCAAAATGTTGATGATCTAACCTTCATTAAAATGAACCAATCATGGATTTCAAATTATTTTGCCCCACCTTCCCCTGCTGACATGTAGCTTGCCTGAAAAATGTCTTGCTTTTGGCCTCCTCTTACTGACTTCTCCAATTCCTCCATTTGCAGCTGCTGAATGTCCACCATAGGCCATTTTTATACCTCCCTAAATGGTCTGACTCCCCCCACAGGGCCGTGGTCACCACCTGGCGCAAGCACCCATGTGAGTGCCGTTTGCCTGGACAGGTGGGTGGGCCCACTCTTGGGCAACAGCACTGGCACAGGGTCCCTCATAGTACAATGAAGTGTCTCTGATGGTGGTGGTGCACAACCAATGTCAGACACACCGTCGTAATATGAGGGGCCGTGTGCCAGTACCGCCGCCCACGAGAGAGTGTTCCCCCCAGCTCAAACAGTGCTCTACCACTTCCAATACTTACCTCTCCCAGCTCCACAACTGTGTAGTCTGTGCAGTTAAATCCTTCAATGGCTCTGCCAATACAAATTTGTTGAAATGATAGATGATAGTTAAAATATACAGGGGCCCTGGCCTCCATTTAGACCAGTTAATACTTTGCGCCTACTACCACTGTCTGCCACTCAGCAGAGGAGCCCACCCCTGTACCTAGCTATGCCACCTGTTTATTTATGGACAATTTTTTGGCAGACATTTAGCCCACTTTATTATTTGGGCCTACTAACTTAGTCTGCTACTCATTACAATTTTCCGACACTGAGCAAAGCAATGTCGCCTGTTTATTTATGAACAATTTTTTGGCAGACATTTAGCCCACTTTATTATTTGGGCCTACTAACTTTGTCTGCCACTCATTACAATTTCCCTCCACTGAACAAAGCAATGCTGCCTGTTTTGTCCTGTTACCACATTTGAACTGCATTTAGCCTACTTTATTATTTGGGCCTACTAACTGTGTCTGCCACTCATTACAGTTGTCCTCCACTGAACAAAGCAATGCCGCCTGTTTAGTCCTGTTACCACATAAGAACTGCATTTAGCCTACTTTATTATTTGGGCCTATATCTGTGTTTCCTCCTCATCCTGCCCATTGCCCAGCAACTGCTAGATGAGTCTGCTGGTACATTGACCCAGACCACTACATTCCCCTTGCACTCTACACAGCCAGAATCTGACCCTGCTGAAAGTCAGGTTCCCCTTCCCGCATACTATACCACCTTACACGGGGACAAAGAGGAAGGTGCAGATGAAAGTGCAGGTTCCTTCATCAGGTGGGGGGGCATACTCGTTGGCGACGTCACTGGCACAGGGCCCCTCATAGTATGCAAAAGTGTCTCTGCCAGTGGGAGGCGCCACCCGCCGTCAAACACACCGCTGTACTATGAGGGGCCTTGTGCCAGTGCCGAGTGGGCCCCCCCTGCTTGCTCAGGATCACAGCACTTGCAAAGTTGAAATACTTACCTCTCCCTGCTCCACCTCCGTGACGTATTCCGCGTTTCCTGGGCCCACGAAAATCTTGAGCCAGCCCTACCCCCCCACAACTTTAGCCAAATGACCCCCAGTTTTCATTGTCTAACTATTATTATAGAGTAAATTAAAGATTGACAAGCTTAAGTAATAAGAATTGATGTTTTTGGCATTAAAATGGGCACTGTAGGTGTTTTCCTGTCCTCCACTCACTGCCGACTTTGATTCCCCATTGACTTGCATTGGGTTTCATGTTTCAGTCGGCCCCCAACTTTTCACAATAATCGGCCGATTTCACCCGACCCGACTTTTGATAAAGTCGGGTTTCGCAAAACCCGACTCGATCCGAAAAAAGTAAAAGTCGCTCAACTCTACTTCTCACTAAATTAGAATATCATCAAAAACTTAATTTATTTCAGTTGTTCAATACAAAAAGTGAAACTCATATATTCTATAGAGTCATTACAAACAGAGTGATCTATTTCAAGTATTTACTTCTGCTAATGTTGATGATTATGGCTTACAGCCAATGAAAGCCCACAAGTCATTATGTCAGTAAATTAGAATACTTTATAACACCAGCTTTAAAAATGATTTAAAAATCCGAAATGTTGACCTACTGAAATGTGTGTTCAGTAAATGTACTCAATACTTGGTCGAGGCTCCTTTTGCATCAATTACTGCATTAATGCGGCATAGCATGGAGGCGAATCAGTCTGTGGCAATGCTTTGGTGCTAAAAAGTCCAAGTTCCTTTGATTGCAGCCTTCAGCTTGTCTGCATTGTTGGGTCTGGTGTCTGTCATCTTCCTCATGACAATACCCCAAAAATTCTCTCTAGGGTTAAGGTCACGCGAATTTGCTGGCCAATCAAGAACAGTGATACTCTTGTTTTTAAAACAAGTATTGGTACTTTTGGCAGTGTAAACAGGTGCCAAGTCCTGCTGGAGAATGAAATTTCCATTGCCAAGAAAGTTTTGGCAGAGAGAAGCATGAAGTGCTCTAAAATTTCCTGGTAGATGGCTGTGCTGACTTTGGTCTTGATAAAACACAGTAGACCTACATCAGCAGATGATATGGCTCTCCAAACCATCACTGATTGTGGAAACTTCACACTACAGTAGACCTCAAGCAGCTTGGATTGTGGCCTCTCCACTCTTCCTCCAGACTCTGGGACCTTGATTTCCAAATGAAATGCAAAATTTACTTTCATCTTAAAACAACACCTTGGACCACTGAGCAACAGTCCAGTTCTTTTTCTCCTTCGCCCAGGTAAGACGCGTTTGGCGTTGTCCATTGGTCATGAGTGACTTGACACAAGGATTGTGACACTTGTAGCCCATGTCCTTTATACTTCTGTGTGTGGTGGCCCTTGAATCAATGACTCCAGCAGCAGTGCACTGCTTGTGAATCTACCTCAAAATTTTGAATAGCCTTTTCTTAAAAATCTTTTCAAGGATGCCATTATCCTGGTTGCTTGTGCATCTTTTTCTACCACACTTTTTCCTTTCACTCAACTTTCCATTAATATGCTTGGATACAGCACTCTGTGAACAGCCAGCTTCTTTAGCAATGACTTTTGTGGCTTACCCTCCTTGTGGAGTGTGTTAATGACTGCCATCTGGACATCTGTCAAGTCAGCAGTCTTCCCCATGATTGTGGACCTTTTCAATGCTTAGGAAGCGTTTGCAGGTGATTTTTGTTTATTATTCTAATTTACTGAGATAATGACTTTGGAGTTTTCATTTTAAGCTGTATGGCCATAATCCATAATGATCAAAATTAACAGAAATAAATACATGAAAGAGATCACTCTGTTTGCAATGACTCTATATAATATACGAGTTTCACTTTTTTGTATTGAAGAACTGAAGTAAATTAACTTCTTGATGATATTCTAATTTAATGAGAAGCACTTGTATTTCAGAAAGAGGCAAGTGGAATCAATCTGCAAATTGGAAATGCAGCATAACTTATGCAGTTGCAGAGGCGTCCCATTGATTATTATGGGGTACGTCTGGATTCCATAACTTTTCAGTTTTTAGAATGGAGAAAATGTTTTGTGCAGGTAACTTTTTTTCTCTCTGGAAGTGAACAAACAACAAAACCAGACAGACCCCATAATAATCAATGGGACACCTTTCCTTTCATTTGCCATGTTCATCATTATGCATCAGCTCCACTGTGCACATTATTTCCACTTATCTGTTCCTAAAATGGAAAAGACAAATGGAACTCTCAAATACAAATGTAATGTAGCCTGAAGGTGCATTTACACTGCTGGATAATAAGAAAATGAGTGTGCCTGGGAATGCCTGTCTCCTGTTAATAAGAGAGTATAAACTGGCTTCAAATCACCTGACAAACAAGCAAAATGCGAGAAATTATTTTAAACTTGATTAAAATTATAATTTTTGGCAGGACATTATCCTGTGTAAACAAAAATTGTGCTGCCAAGAAAAATTGCAGTCTATTTGCTCAAAGCAGTCTATTACAGATTGTTATGTGTACATCAGAAGCACAGTCAGTCTGTCTGTACAGGCTATTAACCTAATCATCCTGAAGCTTGTTTTCAATTCTGACCACTGTCAATTTTTGAGGTAATATCTCTGGAACACTTCGATGGATCCCACTCATTCTGAAATTATTTTTTTCTTGATATATTGTACTTTATAATAGTGGTAACATTTCTCTGATATGACTTATGTTTATTTGTGAAAAAATCAAAAACTGTCTCGGAAGTCTGCGTCACTGGTCGGGTTTGGCACCTCGAACATTGGGTGTTTCCCACACTGTCATCTGCATGACAGCATGAGAATCATCAGCAGCTCTAAGATACTCACATTGCTCGTGGTGATCTCATTGACTGCAGTTCACAGTGAAGTGTGGGGACACAGCCTCAATGACGTCACCGCTAGTCACTGAAGCTTAAGATGCACTCGTAGCGCCTCATTCTCCTGTGGTTTTCAGCAAGGACGGTCACATCATGACACCGTCTAGGTTGTAAACTGCATGTTGCAGACATGGATTACAGTGTGGGACATCTTCACTTCGGTCAGGTGATGGATATGGTTGTTTATTATTTTTATTTTTTACAGGGAACAAGACCAACAGAATAGGCGTAAGATGAGAACAAACAAAGTTATAATTTTTAAATAAATTAGCAAAACAGAGTGTGGATTTTTATTTAAAGAATGACTTTATTCTGGGTGTTTTTTTATTTACAATATGAATGTAGGATTAGTAATGGATAGGTGTCTTACAGATGTATCTCCATTACTAACCTGTGGGCTTGATGTTACCTGACAATACAAATGTGACATAAACCCCACAAATAAAACCCCACTTGCCACTGCCACTGGGCAATTTATTTAATTTATTTAAAAAACGGCGTGGGAACTCCTCTATTCTTGATAACCAGCCATGATAAGGCTGACAGCTGAGAGTTGCAGCCCGCAGCTGTCAGTCTTACATGCTAGTAAACAAAGATACAACATACCCCATGTAATTTGAAAAAAAAATATTTAAAGCAAAGGCGCCAGCTGATGAATTCTCCCTGGTGTTTTTTCCCCTAGTTATATAATGAAAATATCAGTTTCATTAATATACAATTAAAAATCTAAAATTTGAAATATTGTATAAAATAAACAAACACTATTTAAGGTTCTTTTTTATTTAAAATGATAACTCACAGAATTATGATTTCATTTATTAGGATAAACGTATATAGCAATAACATGGCACTACAGCTATAAGAGCAACCAATCAATCTCTACATTAAATTGTTGTTCTTTGATAGATGAAGTGATATAAATAATTTCCTCCTTTATTGGATAGTGCTTGGAATCAAATTAACCTTCTTCTAATATGTCTTTGTCTCTGACAACAACTTCATGCTGCTCCTCATGTCAAATGTTGAGAGGTGCCATTCCCTAGCAACCAGAAAATGCTAATTCACGTCTTTGATTAAATTGTCTAGTACAAGTAAGGCCAAAGAGCTGCCTTTTTATGCATTGGATTTATTTCTCATTTACAATGCAAAGCAAAGGATATAAACAAAGTTCTCATAAAGAACATGCCTTCACTCGGGGTTTAGCAGGCAGAGCTCATAGATATTGTGCGCTACCACTTCACTAAGGCTTACAACAAAAAGATTGATGATGAATCAGATCTTACTTCCATTATTGAACAAAACACAGTGATATGTTTTTTGCAATATAGGAGATTTTCAATATTGCTCCAGGAGCATATTATTATTCTTATTATTATTATTATTATTTATTATTATAGCGCCATTTATTCCATGGCGCTTTACATGTGAGGAGGGGTATACATAATAAAAACAAGTACAATAATCTTAAACAATACAAGTCACAACTGGTACAGGAGGACAGAGGAACCTGCCCGCGAGGCTCACAATCTACAAGGGATGGGTGAGAATACAGTAGGCGAGGGTAGAGCTGGCCGTGCAGCGGTTTGGTAGATTGGTGGTTACTGCAGGTTGTAGGCTTGTCGGAAGAGGTAGGACTTCAGGTTCTTTTTGAAAGTTTTGATGGTAGGCGAGAGTCTGATATGTTGTGGTAGAGGGTTCCAGAGTAGGGGTGATGCACGAGAGAAATCTTAACATTTTCAAGAAAACGATGAAATAACGGTCCAACAAATAATATACCAAAAAATATATATACTTTATTGATAATTAACATGACCAAAGTGCAAGGAGGGAAAATGACACTACAAGAAAATGCTGGATAAAAAGCAGGAGGCACGTGCCCAGGATAACGTCCCAGAAAAGATATATATATACCTAGTAGTATAGGGTCTAGCCATAGAAAAAATTAGCAAAAATACAAAATAAAAAATAAAAACTAAGTAAACATAACGCAAAAACCTGAATTCAACATAGTACAGGTGCAGTACAATAGTAGAGCAGTAATCTGCAGTGATCAGCAAACCGCCACTGATATAATGCACAGAGGCGGCTGAAAGTAATACATTAAAGGGATGGTCGTATTTGCGGCACTTCAACAATATGCCCGCTCCTGTAAAATGCCGAAAATGTGGTGGCTGCCAATCACTTACCGCACTAGGGACAATAATACCTGGGACCGCGCCTCCGCCCCAACGCGCGTTTCGGCAGGAACACCTTCGTCAGGGGGCAGAGATACCGAGTGCACAACAAGTTTAAAAAGCACCCGCACCGGAAATGAGGATTGCCGATAACTGGAAGTGACGATGCGGTACCATGGAGACCACAGCGCCGGCCGCGCCCGAGTATAGCCGAAGGACTCCGAGATCACAGGGGCCCCATGTGACCCGGAGTACCCAGCAGCAAACACGGGGGCGCGCAGGCGCACAAGGGCCCCACGGCAACCGCACCAACACTAAAGCCGGTAGGAATTATGGATGCTCACTAGAAAACCATAACGTTACCTATACAAGCACAGACTGTAACCAATAGGACAATAATCAGATGACATTACACCTTATACTTAAAACACAGAATTATGGGGCATCATACAAAAAAGAAAGAAATTAACCCACAGATGGCTGTCATATTTGTGCCACAAGGCACAATCATCGAGAAATATTCAATCATCAAATCATTAAATAAGTCCATAAAGCGATACATAAATAATGACCAACTAGACCAGGCTATAGCATTGTAACAAAATAACAACAGCACATACTTATAAATTGCAATCATGATATAACTCCATATATAACAACAGGGGTTAAACAATAATACAATATGATACTGGGCTAAAGAGATAGAATAAACACATATAATCCGTGTATGAACTTAATCCTCGATAGTCCATCCCCAGGCAATCTTCTTTTTAGAAGTATCTTTACAGGCTTTAATATAATTGAACTGTTCTTCCTACGCCCATCCTCGTATTGACCGTAAGGCTCAGTCTTGTTATAAGAGAGATAACGGTGGACATCCATATACATCATTCCGGTGACATAAAGTGCTGAAGACAAATACAATATTAAAAAGTTAAAAACAATAACACAGCATAGTCCTGGCAGCGTCACTGCCAGGCCAACAACCACAGACTAATAAGGGTAGGACACACGAGGAAGGGAAGAAAATAATCAGATAAAAATACTGAATAATTACAGGAAAGGGGCGTAACTAATATTTTCATTTAATCCAGCAGGCTGGACCGTGCCCAGTGTCCAGATCCACTTGGACTCGACACGGGCCAGCCGCTGGAATGTGCCCCCTCCACGAATCCCAACCTCCAAAAGATCAATACCCCTGGCTCTAAGGAGACCGGCATTACAGTCATGAAACATCTTGAAATGGCGTGGAAGTGTTTTCAGGGTGGAGATGTCATCCACTGACGCCGCCGCGTCGATGCCCAAAACATGCTCACGGATGCGTGTTTTCAAATAGCGGGTTGTCATGCCCACATACATCTTGGCACATGGGCACGTTACAACGTAGATTACGTTTTTACTTAAACAAGTTATCCTTTTCTTAATTTTGAATTCACGTGACCCATCAAAATTATGGAACACGCCAATTCTCTCAATGTTCGGGCAAGCGACGCAGCGGCCACAGGGGACACACCCCACCCTGACAGCCATAGAATCAAGAAAAGTGGGAACTCGCCCTCCAGTGTAATGACTATGAACTAAAAAGTCTCTAAGATTTCTAGACCTTCTGACTGCAATGCCGGCCCTCTCCGGCAGATACCGTGCAATGACTGGATCAGCTCGCAATACATGCCAGGATTTTTGTAATATTTCTTTCATTTTTGGAAACTGGGAGTGGTATTTTGTAGTGAAACGGACTACCTCATGATTAGATCTATTATTACTTTTGTACAACAGAGTATCTCTTGAAGAGTGTTTAGCTCTATTGAATGCCTTTTTGATGCTTCGTTTACTATGGCCACGAATTAGTAACCTATTTTTCAGATCCTCAGCCTGACTGAAAAAATCCGCCTCTGTGGAACATAGTCGACGCAAACGAAGAAATTGGCCAGTTGGTATAGCCTGAATAACATGGCCAGGGTGCGAGGAGGAGGCGTGCAACAAAAGGTTAGTAGAAGTTGGTTTCCTATATAAAGTGGTCTGTACATCACCACATGCATCGCGTTTCAACATGACATCCAAGAATTCGATAGAATTACCGTCAAACTTGTATGTCAATGTTATATTACTGTCATTATTGTTAAGAGATGTCATGAATGTCCTCAAACTATCAACCGAACCCTGCCAGACCATCATAATGTCGTCAATGTACCGCGTCCAGAGAAGGACGCGGCACATTGACTCCGGATGGTCAGGCAGGGGGAGGTCCCTCTCCCACAGCCCCAAGAACAGGTTAGCGTAGGCAGGGGCGAAAGGAGCCCCCATCGCTGTCCCTTGGAGCTGTAGGAAGAAGGACCCCTTAAAAACAAAAAAATTATGTGTTAACGAAAATTCCAATAAATGACGAATTAAATCCTTCATTTCCTTAGAAAAGCTGGACATGTTAAGGAAGAATTCAACTGCTCTGAGACCATCCTGATGTCGAATACTGGTGTACAAAGATTCGACATCAGCTGTCACCAGTAATTCATCCTTTTCAAGGCGTACACCGTCCATCAATCTCAAGAATTCACCAGTATCTTTCAGATAGGATGGTAAACTTACCACCAACGGTTGCAGTTTCGAATCTATCCACTGGTTTACCTTCTCTAAATAGTTGCCTCTACCTGATATTATTGGACGACCAGGGGGCGTCCTCATGTCCTTGTGGACCTTGGGGAGAAGATAAAAGGTAGGGATTGTGGGCTCACTCACCACCAGCGCAGAGGCCAATTCACCAGTGATAACCCCCACATCCCTAGCCCCCTTAATGATGTCAGTAAGCTGTTTAGAAAAGGCGGACAAGGGGTTAAACGTAAGTTTCTTGTAAAGGACTTGGTTGTTGAGCTGGCGAAAGGCCTCCCTTTCATACATGATGTTAGGCCAAACAACAACATTACCCCCCTTGTCCGCCGGTTTAAAAACTACATCACCAAGGTCCTGAAGGACACGAAGGCGCCCCCTTTCCTCCCTAGTCAAATTATCTCTATATATGTGTCTAGGGATCTCACAAAATTCCTTAGTCACTAGTTGTACAAAGAGATCCACATTGGGACACGAAGAAAGGGGAGGAAACTTCTTAGATTTAGGACGAATAGAGGCCGGGATCATACCTCCCTCAGGGGTGTCATGTTCCACAGCCAATTCTTCCAAAGTGCGGAGGGCTATCTGTTCTTCTTCTGTAGGAAAAAGGGCAGCCAGATTACCATTAAAGAAATATTTCTTGAAGATCAAGGACCTGGCAAATAAATGAAGATCCTTGACAGCTTCAAAAACATCAAATGATGCTGCCGGCGAAAAGGATAAACCCCTTTCTAACAACTCAAGATCCATGGTAGTAAATTTATGAGAGCTGAGGTTAATTACCTTGTTGTTATATTTCCGAGATTCAGAGGAAATATCATCACGTCTGTATGGATGGTACGTGTAATCTCTCTGATTACGTGTTGTCATTCTAGACCCGGTCGACATGGAAGATACTGATCGTTCAGAGGTATCACTAACAGATGAGATTGAAGACTGAGATGGAATCCGTTTCATAGCACCATCCAATGGTCTACCTTTTCTCCATAGATACACCCTCTTGCTCTCATAATCATGACGATCCCTATTAATTTTTGAAGATTGTGTCTCTTGAATTTTTTTAACAGCATTATCAATAGCCTTCTCAATCTGTTTGTGACATGAATCGAGTTGTTCCACAGTCCCCTGTGATTTTAACTCATCCTCCACTGTTTTAATAGACATGTCCAGCTGTTCAATGACATTTTTATTATAGTCGCTCAACAATTTCATGAGCTGAATAGAACAATTATTGCACGCCTCCTCCCAACCAGTCACCAAGTTGGCATCATCCACAGGGAAGGTGGGGATAACCCTAACCCTCAAGCCACGTGGGATCATTTTTCTAGTTTGATAACCTTCCAAGAAAGTACAATTCCACCAAAGTTTTGTCCGTTTCACAATCATATTTTGCAACTCCATAACTCGATCGTCCCATCTGCGGTCGTTGGTCAACAGGGAGGTGGTAATATCACCTCCAAACGCTTGGTCAATATGTGAGCGCCAGGCAGTTTCTCTGGCTTTCAGATCCATGCCTATAAGAAAATATGTGCAAAACACAGTGAAGAGTAAATAGCAGCTTATAGAACTAGTCACCATGGTAGAACATAATAAAACAACAATCCGTACCACTAGTGACAAAGACCCACAGGGCCTATCATCAATTGCATATAACACTTTCAAGAAAACGATGAAATAACGGTCCAACAAATAATATACCAAAATATATATATATACTTTATTGATAATTAACATGACCAAAGTGCAAGGAGGGAAAATGACACTACAAGAAAATGCTGGATAAAAAGCAGGAGGCACGTGCCCAGGATAACGTCCCAGAAAAGATATATATATACCTAGTAGTATAGGGTCTAGCCATAGAAAAAATTAGCAAAAATACAAAATAAAAAATAAAAACTAAGTAAACATAACGCAAAAACCTGAATTCAACATAGTACAGGTGCAGTACAATAGTAGAGCAGTAATCTGCAGTGATCAGCAAACCGCCACTGATATAATGCACAGAGGCGGCTGAAAGTAATACATTAAAGGGATGGTCGTATTTGCGGCACTTCAACAATATGCCCGCTCCTGTAAAATGCCGAAAATGTGGTGGCTGCCAATCACTTACCGCACTAGGGACAATAATACCTGGGACCGCGCCTCCGCCCCAACGCGCGTTTCGGCAGGAACACCTTCGTCAGGGGGCAGAGATACCGAGTGCACAACAAGTTTAAAAAGCACCCGCACCGGAAATGAGGATTGCCGATAACCGGAAGTGACGATGCGGTACCATGGAGACCACAGCGCCGGCCGCGCCCGAGTATAGCCGAAGGACTCCGAGATCACAGGGGCCCCATGTGACCCGGAGTACCCAGCAGCAAACACAGGGGCGCGCAGGCGCACAAGGGCCCCACGGCAACCGCACCAACACTAAAGCCGGTAGGAATTATGGATGCTCACTAGAAAACCATAACGTTACCTATACAAGCACAGACTGTAACCAATAGGACAATAATCAGATGACATTACACCTTATACTTAAAACACAGAATTATGGGGCATCATACAAAAAAGAAAGAAATTAACCCACAGATGGCTGTCATATTTGTGCCACAAGGCACAATCATCGAGAAATATTCAATCATCAAATCATTAAATAAGTCCATAAAGCGATACATAAATAATGACCAACTAGACCAGGCTATAGCATTGTAACAAAATAACAACAGCACATACTTATAAATTGCAATCATGATATAACTCCATATATAACAACAGGGGTTAAACAATAATACAATATGATACTGGGCTAAAGAGATAGAATAAACACATATAATCCGTGTATGAACTTAATCCTCGATAGTCCATCCCCAGGCAATCTTCTTTTTAGAAGTATCTTTACAGGCTTTAATATAATTGAACTGTTCTTCCTACGCCCATCCTCGTATTGACCGTAAGGCTCAGTCTTGTTATAAGAGAGATAACGGTGGACATCCATATACATCATTCCGGTGACATAAAGTGCTGAAGACAAATACAATATTAAAAAGTTAAAAACTATAACACAGCATAGTCCCGGCAGCGTCACTGCCAGGCCAACAACCACAGACTAATAAGGGTAGGACACACGAGGAAGGGAAGAAAATAATCAGATAAAAATACTGAATAATTACAGGAAAGGGGCGTAACTAATATTTTCATTTAATCCAGCAGGCTGGACCGTGCCCAGTGTCCAGATCCACTTGGACTCGACACGGGCCAGCCGCTGGAATGTGCCCCCTCCACGAATCCCAACCTCCAAAAGATCAATACCCCTGGCTCTAAGGAGACCGGCATTACAGTCATGAAACATCTTGAAATGGCGTGGAAATGTTTTCAGGGTGGAGATGTCATCCACTGACGCCGCCGCGTCGATGCCCAAAACATGCTCACGGATGCGTGTTTTCAAATAGCGGGTTGTCATGCCCACATACATCTTGGCACATGGGCACGTTACAACGTAGATTACGTTTTTACTTAAACAAGTTATCCTTTTCTTAATTTTGAATTCACGTGACCCATCAAAATTATGGAACACGCCAATTCTCTCAATGTTCGGGCAAGCGACGCAGCGGCCACAGGGGACACACCCCACCCTGACAGCCATAGAATCAAGAAAAGTGGGAACTCGCCCTCCAGTGTAATGACTATGAACTAAAAAGTCTCTAAGATTTCTAGACCTTCTGACTGCAATGCCGGCCCTCTCCGGCAGATACCGTGCAATGACTGGATCAGCTCGCAATACATGCCAGGATTTTTGTAATATTTCTTTCATCTTTGGAAACTGGGAGTGGTATTTTGTAGTGAAACGGACTACCTCATGATTAGATCTATTATTACTTTTGTACAACAGAGTATCTCTTGAAGAGTGTTTAGCTCTATTGAATGCCTTTTTGATGCTTCGTTTACTATGGCCACGAATTAGTAACCTATTTTTCAGATCCTCAGCCTGACTGAAAAAATCCGCCTCTGTGGAACATAGTCGACGCAAACGAAGAAATTGGCCAGTTGGTATAGCCTGAATAACATGGCCAGGGTGCGAAGAGGAGGCGTGCAACAAAAGGTTAGTAGAAGTTGGTTTCCTATATAGAGTGGTCTGTACATCACCACATGCATCGCGTTTCAACATGACATCCAAGAATTCGATAGAATTACCGTCAAACTTGTATGTCAATGTTATATTACTGTCATTATTGTTAAGAGATGTCATGAATGTCCTCAAACTATCAACCGAACCCTGCCAGACCATCATAATGTCGTCAATGTACCGCGTCCAGAGAAGGACGCGGCACATTGACTCCGGATGGTCAGGCAGGGGGAGGTCCCTCTCCCACAGCCCCAAGAACAGGTTAGCGTAGGCAGGGGCGAAAGGAGCCCCCATCGCTGTCCCTTGGAGCTGTAGGAAGAAGGACCCCTTAAAAACAAAAAAATTATGTGTTAACGAAAATTCCAATAAATGACGAATTAAATCCTTCATTTCCTTAGAAAAGCTGGACATGTTAAGGAAGAATTCAACTGCTCTGAGACCATCCTGATGTCGAATACTGGTGTACAAAGATTCGACATCAGCTGTCACCAGTAATTCATCCTTTTCAAGGCGTACACCGTCCATCAATCTCAAGAATTCACCAGTATCTTTCAGATAGGATGGTAAACTTACCACCAACAGTTGCAGTTTCGAATCTATCCACTGGTTTACCTTCTCTAAATAGTTGCCTCTACCTGATATTATCGGACGACCAGGGGGCGTCCTCATGTCCTTGTGGACCTTGGGGAGAAGATAAAAGGTAGGGATTGTGGGCTCACTCACCACCAGCGCAGAGGCCAATTCACCAGTGATAACCCCCACATCCCTAGCCCCCTTAATGATGTCAGTAAGCTGTTTAGAAAAGGCGGACAAGGGGTTAAACGTAAGTTTCTTGTAAAGGACTTGGTTGTTGAGCTGGCGAAAGGCCTCCCTTTCATACATGATGTTAGGCCAAACAACAACATTACCCCCCTTGTCCGCCGGTTTAAAAACTACATCACCAAGGTCCTGAAGGACACGAAGGCGCCCCCTTTCCTCCCTAGTCAAATTATCTCTATATATGTGTCTAGGGATCTCACAAAATTCCTTAGTCACTAGTTGTACAAAGAGATCCACATTGGGACACGAAGAAAGGGGAGGAAACTTCTTAGATTTAGGACGAATAGAGGCCGGGATCATACCTCCCTCAGGGGTGTCATGTTCCACAGCCAATTCTTCCAAAGTGCGGAGGGCTATCTGTTCTTCTTCTGTAGGAAAAAGGGCAGCCAGATTACCATTAAAGAAATATTTCTTGAAGATCAAGGACCTGGCAAATAAATGAAGATCCTTGACAGCTTCAAAAACATCAAATGATGCTGCCGGCGAAAAGGATAAACCCCTTTCTAACAACTCAAGATCCATGGTAGTAAATTTATGAGAGCTGAGGTTAATTACCTTGTTGTTATATTTCCGAGATTCAGAGGAAATATCATCACGTCTGTATGGATGGTACGTGTAATCTCTCTGATTACGTGTTGTCATTCTAGACCCGGTCGACATGGAAGATACTGATCGTTCAGAGGTATCACTAACAGATGAGATTGAAGACTGAGATGGAATCCGTTTCATAGCACCATCCAATGGTCTACCTTTTCTCCATAGATACACCCTCTTGCTCTCATAATCATGACGATCCCTATTAATTTTTGAAGATTGTGTCTCTTGAATTTTTTTAACAGCATTATCAATAGCCTTCTCAATCTGTTTGTGACATGAATCGAGTTGTTCCACAGTCCCCTGTGATTTTAACTCATCCTCCACTGTTTTAATAGACATGTCCAGCTGTTCAATGACATTTTTATTATAGTCGCTCAACAATTTCATGAGCTGAATAGAACAATTATTGCACGCCTCCTCCCAACCAGTCACCAAGTTGGCATCATCCACAGGGAAGGTGGGGATAACCCTAACCCTCAAGCCACGTGGGATCATTTTTCTAGTTTGATAACCTTCCAAGAAAGTACAATTCCACCAAAGTTTTGTCCGTTTCACAATCATATTTTGCAACTCCATAACTCGATCGTCCCATCTGCGGTCGTTGGTCAACAGGGAGGTGGTAATATCACCTCCAAACGCTTGGTCAATATGTGAGCGCCAGGCAGTTTCTCTGGCTTTCAGATCCATGCCTATAAGAAAATATGTGCAAAACACAGTGAAGAGTAAATAGCAGCTTATAGAACTAGTCACCATGGTAGAACATAATAAAACAACAATCCGTACCACTAGTGACAAAGACCCACAGGGCCTATCATCAATTGCATATAACACTTTCAAGAAAACGATGAAATAACGGTCCAACAAATAATATACCAAAATATATATATATACTTTATTGATAATTAACATGACCAAAGTGCAAGGAGGGAAAATGACACTACAAGAAAATGCTGGATAAAAAGCAGGAGGCACGTGCCCAGGATAACGTCCCAGAAAAGATATATATATACCTAGTAGTATAGGGTCTAGCCATAGAAAAAATTAGCAAAAATACAAAATAAAAAATAAAAACTAAGTAAACATAACGCAAAAACCTGAATTCAACATAGTACAGGTGCAGTACAATAGTAGAGCAGTAATCTGCAGTGATCAGCAAACCGCCACTGATATAATGCACAGAGGCGGCTGAAAGTAATACATTAAAGGGATGGTCGTATTTGCGGCACTTCAACAATATGCCCGCTCCTGTAAAATGCCGAAAATGTGGTGGCTGCCAATCACTTACCGCACTAGGGACAATAATACCTGGGACCGCGCCTCCGCCCCAACGCGCGTTTCGGCAGGAACACCTTCGTCAGGGGGCAGAGATACCGAGTGCACAACAAGTTTAAAAAGCACCCGCACCGGAAATGAGGATTGCCGATAACCGGAAGTGACGATGCGGTACCATGGAGACCACAGCGCCGGCCGCGCCCGAGTATAGCCGAAGGACTCCGAGATCACAGGGGCCCCATGTGACCCGGAGTACCCAGCAGCAAACACAGGGGCGCGCAGGCGCACAAGGGCCCCACGGCAACCGCACCAACACTAAAGCCGGTAGGAATTATGGATGCTCACTAGAAAACCATAACGTTACCTATACAAGCACAGACTGTAACCAATAGGACAATAATCAGATGACATTACACCTTATACTTAAAACACAGAATTATGGGGCATCATACAAAAAAGAAAGAAATTAACCCACAGATGGCTGTCATATTTGTGCCACAAGGCACAATCATCGAGAAATATTCAATCATCAAATCATTAAATAAGTCCATAAAGCGATACATAAATAATGACCAACTAGACCAGGCTATAGCATTGTAACAAAATAACAACAGCACATACTTATAAATTGCAATCATGATATAACTCCATATATAACAACAGGGGTTAAACAATAATACAATATGATACTGGGCTAAAGAGATAGAATAAACACATATAATCCGTGTATGAACTTAATCCTCGATAGTCCATCCCCAGGCAATCTTCTTTTTAGAAGTATCTTTACAGGCTTTAATATAATTGAACTGTTCTTCCTACGCCCATCCTCGTATTGACCGTAAGGCTCAGTCTTGTTATAAGAGAGATAACGGTGGACATCCATATACATCATTCCGGTGACATAAAGTGCTGAAGACAAATACAATATTAAAAAGTTAAAAACTATAACACAGCATAGTCCCGGCAGCGTCACTGCCAGGCCAACAACCACAGACTAATAAGGGTAGGACACACGAGGAAGGGAAGAAAATAATCAGATAAAAATACTGAATAATTACAGGAAAGGGGCGTAACTAATATTTTCATTTAATCCAGCAGGCTGGACCGTGCCCAGTGTCCAGATCCACTTGGACTCGACACGGGCCAGCCGCTGGAATGTGCCCCCTCCACGAATCCCAACCTCCAAAAGATCAATACCCCTGGCTCTAAGGAGACCGGCATTACAGTCATGAAACATCTTGAAATGGCGTGGAAATGTTTTCAGGGTGGAGATGTCATCCACTGACGCCGCCGCGTCGATGCCCAAAACATGCTCACGGATGCGTGTTTTCAAATAGCGGGTTGTCATGCCCACATACATCTTGGCACATGGGCACGTTACAACGTAGATTACGTTTTTACTTAAACAAGTTATCCTTTTCTTAATTTTGAATTCACGTGACCCATCAAAATTATGGAACACGCCAATTCTCTCAATGTTCGGGCAAGCGACGCAGCGGCCACAGGGGACACACCCCACCCTGACAGCCATAGAATCAAGAAAAGTGGGAACTCGCCCTCCAGTGTAATGACTATGAACTAAAAAGTCTCTAAGATTTCTAGACCTTCTGACTGCAATGCCGGCCCTCTCCGGCAGATACCGTGCAATGACTGGATCAGCTCGCAATACATGCCAGGATTTTTGTAATATTTCTTTCATCTTTGGAAACTGGGAGTGGTATTTTGTAGTGAAACGGACTACCTCATGATTAGATCTATTATTACTTTTGTACAACAGAGTATCTCTTGAAGAGTGTTTAGCTCTATTGAATGCCTTTTTGATGCTTCGTTTACTATGGCCACGAATTAGTAACCTATTTTTCAGATCCTCAGCCTGACTGAAAAAATCCGCCTCTGTGGAACATAGTCGACGCAAACGAAGAAATTGGCCAGTTGGTATAGCCTGAATAACATGGCCAGGGTGCGAGGAGGAGGCGTGCAACAAAAGGTTAGTAGAAGTTGGTTTCCTATATAAAGTGGTCTGTACATCACCACATGCATCGCGTTTCAACATGACATCCAAGAATTCGATAGAATTACCGTCAAACTTGTATGTCAATGTTATATTACTGTCATTATTGTTAAGAGATGTCATGAATGTCCTCAAACTATCAACCGAACCCTGCCAGACCATCATAATGTCGTCAATGTACCGCGTCCAGAGAAGGACGCGGCACATTGACTCCGGATGGTCAGGCAGGGGGAGGTCCCTCTCCCACAGCCCCAAGAACAGGTTAGCGTAGGCAGGGGCGAAAGGAGCCCCCATCGCTGTCCCTTGGAGCTGTAGGAAGAAGGACCCCTTAAAAACAAAAAAATTATGTGTTAACGAAAATTCCAATAAATGACGAATTAAATCCTTCATTTCCTTAGAAAAGCTGGACATGTTAAGGAAGAATTCAACTGCTCTGAGACCATCCTGATGTCGAATACTGGTGTACAAAGATTCGACATCAGCTGTCACCAGTAATTCATCCTTTTCAAGGCGTACACCGTCCATCAATCTCAAGAATTCACCAGTATCTTTCAGATAGGATGGTAAACTTACCACCAACAGTTGCAGTTTCGAATCTATCCACTGGTTTACCTTCTCTAAATAGTTGCCTCTACCTGATATTATCGGACGACCAGGGGGCGTCCTCATGTCCTTGTGGACCTTGGGGAGAAGATAAAAGGTAGGGATTGTGGGCTCACTCACCACCAGCGCAGAGGCCAATTCACCAGTGATAACCCCCACATCCCTAGCCCCCTTAATGATGTCAGTAAGCTGTTTAGAAAAGGCGGACAAGGGGTTAAACGTAAGTTTCTTGTAAAGGACTTGGTTGTTGAGCTGGCGAAAGGCCTCCCTTTCATACATGATGTTAGGCCAAACAACAACATTACCCCCCTTGTCCGCCGGTTTAAAAACTACATCACCAAGGTCCTGAAGGACACGAAGGCGCCCCCTTTCCTCCCTAGTCAAATTATCTCTATATATGTGTCTAGGGATCTCACAAAATTCCTTAGTCACTAGTTGTACAAAGAGATCCACATTGGGACACGAAGAAAGGGGAGGAAACTTCTTAGATTTAGGACGAATAGAGGCCGGGATCATACCTCCCTCAGGGGTGTCATGTTCCACAGCCAATTCTTCCAAAGTGCGGAGGGCTATCTGTTCTTCTTCTGTAGGAAAAAGGGCAGCCAGATTACCATTAAAGAAATATTTCTTGAAGATCAAGGACCTGGCAAATAAATGAAGATCCTTGACAGCTTCAAAAACATCAAATGATGCTGCCGGCGAAAAGGATAAACCCCTTTCTAACAACTCAAGATCCATGGTAGTAAATTTATGAGAGCTGAGGTTAATTACCTTGTTGTTATATTTCCGAGATTCAGAGGAAATATCATCACGTCTGTATGGATGGTACGTGTAATCTCTCTGATTACGTGTTGTCATTCTAGACCCGGTCGACATGGAAGATACTGATCGTTCAGAGGTATCACTAACAGATGAGATTGAAGACTGAGATGGAATCCGTTTCATAGCACCATCCAATGGTCTACCTTTTCTCCATAGATACACCCTCTTGCTCTCATAATCATGACGATCCCTATTAATTTTTGAAGATTGTGTCTCTTGAATTTTTTTAACAGCATTATCAATAGCCTTCTCAATCTGTTTGTGACATGAATCGAGTTGTTCCACAGTCCCCTGTGATTTTAACTCATCCTCCACTGTTTTAATAGACATGTCCAGCTGTTCAATGACATTTTTATTATAGTCGCTCAACAATTTCATGAGCTGAATAGAACAATTATTGCACGCCTCCTCCCAACCAGTCACCAAGGTGGCATCATCCACAGGGAAGGTGGGGATAACCCTAACCCTCAAGCCACGTGGGATCATTTTTCTAGTTTGATAACCTTCCAAGAAAGTACAATTCCACCAAAGTTTTGTCCGTTTCACAATCATATTTTGCAACTCCATAACTCGATCGTCCCATCTGCGGTCGTTGGTCAACAGGGAGGTGGTAATATCACCTCCAAACGCTTGGTCAATATGTGAGCGCCAGGCAGTTTCTCTGGCTTTCAGATCCATGCCTATAAGAAAATCTGTGCAAAACACAGTGAAGAGTAAATAGCAGCTTATAGAACTAGTCACCATGGTAGAACATAATAAAACAACAATCCGTACCACTAGTGACAAAGACCCACAGGGCCTATCATCAATTGCATATAACACTTTCAAGAAAACGATGAAATAACGGTCCAACAAATAATATACCAAAAAATATATATACTTTATTGATAATTAACATGACCAAAGTGCAAGGAGGGAAAATGACACTACAAGAAAATGCTGGATAAAAAGCAGGAGGCACGTGCCCAGGATAACGTCCCAGAAAAGATATATATATACCTAGTAGTATAGGGTCTAGCCATAGAAAAAATTAGCAAAAATACAAAATAAAAAATAAAAACTAAGTAAACATAACGCAAAAACCTGAATTCAACATAGTACAGGTGCAGTACAATAGTAGAGCAGTAATCTGCAGTGATCAGCAAACCGCCACTGATATAATGCACAGAGGCGGCTGAAAGTAATACATTAAAGGGATGGTCGTATTTGCGGCACTTCAACAATATGTCCGCTCCTGTAAAATGCCGAAAATGTGGTGGCTGCCAATCACTTACCGCACTAGGGACAATAATACCTGGGACCGCGCCTCCGCCCCAACGCGCGTTTCGGCAGGAACACCTTCGTCAGGGGGCAGAGATACCGAGTGCACAACAAGTTTAAAAAGCACCCGCACCGGAAATGAGGATTGCCGATAACCGGAAGTGACGATGCGGTACCATGGAGACCACAGCGCCGGCCGCGCCCGAGTATAGCCGAAGGACTCCGAGATCACAGGGGCCCCATGTGACCCGGAGTACCCAGCAGCAAACACGGGGGCGCGCAGGTGCACAAGGGCCCCACGGCAACCGCACCAACACTAAAGCTGGTAGGAATTATGGATGCTCACTAGAAAACCATAACGTTACCTATACAAGCACAGAGTGTAACCAATAGGACAATAATCAGATGACATTACACCTTATACTTAAAACACAGAATTATGGGGCATCATACAAAAAAGAAAGAAATTAACCCACAGATGGCTGTCATATTTGTGCCACAAGGCACAATCATCGAGAAATATTCAATCATCAAATCATTAAATAAGTCCATAAAGCGATACATAAATAATGACCAACTAGACCAGGCTATAGCATTGTAACAAAATAACAACAGCACATACTTATAAATTGCAATCATGATATAACTCCATATATAACAACAGGGGTTAAACAATAATACAATATGATACGGGGCTAAAGAGATAGAATAAACACATATAATCCGTGTATGAACTTAATCCTCGATAGTCCATCCCCAGGCAATCTTCTTTATAGAAGTATCTTTACAGGCTTTAATATAATTGAACTGTTCTTCCTACGCCCATCCTCGTATTGACCGTAAGGCTCAGTCTTGTTATAAGAGAGATAACGGTGGACATCCATATACATCATTCCGGTGACATAAAGTGCTGAAGACAAATACAATATTAAAAAGTTAAAAACAATAACACAGCATAGTCCCGGCAGCGTCACTGCCAGGCCAACAACCACAGACTAATAAGGGTAGGACACACGAGGAAGGGAAGAAAATAATCAGATAAAAATACTGAATAATTACAGGAAAGGGGCGTAACTAATATTTTCATTTAATCCAGCAGGCTGGACCGTGCCCAGTGTCCAGATCCACTTGGACTCGACACGGGCCAGCCGCTGGAATGTGCCCCCTCCACGAATCCCAACCTCCAAAAGATCAATACCCCTGGCTCTAAGGAGACCGGCATTACAGTCATGAAACATCTTGAAATGGCGTGGAAGTGTTTTCAGGGTGGAGATGTCATCCACTGACGCCGCCGCGTCGATGCCCAAAACATGCTCACGGATGCGTGTTTTCAAATAGCGGGTTGTCATGCCCACATACATGTTGGCACATGGGCACGTTACAACGTAGATTACGTTTTTACTTAAACAAGTTATCCTTTTCTTAATTTTGAATTCACGTGACCCATCAAAATTATGGAACACGCCAATTCTCTCAATGTTCGGGCAAGCGACGCAGCGGCCACAGGGGACACACCCCACCCTGACAGCCATAGAATCAAGAAAAGTGGGAACTCGCACTCCAGTGTAATGACTATGAACTAAAAAGTCTCTAAGATTTCTAGACCTTCTGACTGCAATGCCAGCCCTCTCCGGCAGATACCGTGCAATGACTGGATCAGCTCGCAATACATGCCAGGATTTTTGTAATATTTCTTTCATCTTTGGAAACTGGGAGTGGTATTTTGTAGTGAAACGGACTACCTCATGATTAGATCTATTATTACTTTTGTACAACAGAGTATCTCTTGAAGAGTGTTTAGCTCTATTGAATGCCTTTTTGATGCTTCGTTTACTATGGCCACGAATTAGTAACCTATTTTTCAGATCCTCAGCCTGACTGAAAAAATCCGCCTCTGTGGAACATAGTCAACGCAAACGAAGAAATTGGCCAGTTGGTATAGCCTGAATAACATGGCCAGGGTGCGAGGAGGAGGCGTGCAACAAAAGGTTAGTAGAAGTTGGTTTCCTATATAAAGTGGTCTGTACATCACCACATGCATCGCGTTTCAACATGACATCCAAGAATTCGATAGAATTACCGTCAAACTTGTATGTCAATGTTATATTACTGTCATTATTGTTAAGAGATGTCATGAATGTCCTCAAACTATCAACCGAACCCTGCCAGACCATCATAATGTCGTCAATGTACCGCGTCCAGAGAAGGACGCGGCACATTGACTCCGGATGGTCAGGCAGGGGGAGGTCCCTCTCCCACAGCCCCAAGAACAGGTTAGCGTAGGCAGGGGCGAAAGGAGCCCCCATCGCTGTCCCTTGGAGCTGTAGGAAGAAGGACCCCTTAAAAACAAAAAAATTATGTGTTAACGAAAATTCCAATAAATGACTAATTAAATCCTTCATTTCCTTAGAAAAGCTGGACATGTTAAGGAAGGGCACGTGCCTCCTGCTTTTTATCCAGCATTTTCTTGTAGTGTCATTTTCCCTCCTTGCACTTTGGTCATGTTAATTATCAATAAAGTATATATATTTTTTGGTATATTATTTGTTGGACCGTTATTTCATCGTTTTCTTGAAAGTGTTATATGCAATTGATGATAGGCCCTGTGGGTCTTTGTCACTAGTGGTACGGATTGTTGTTTTATTATGTTCTACCTGACTAGTTCTATAAGCTGCTATTTACTCTTCACTGTGTTTTGCACATATTTTCTTATAGGCATGGATCTGAAAGCCAGAGAAACTGCCTGGCGCTCACATATTGACCAAGCGTTTGGAGGTGATATTACCACCTCCCTGTTGACCAAAGACCGCAGATGGACGATCGAGTTATGGAGTTGCAAAATATGATTGTGAAACGGACAAAACTTTGGTGGAATTGTACTTTCTTGGAAGGTTATCAAACTAGAAAAATGATCCCACGTGGCTTGAGGGTTAGGGTTATCCCCACCTTCCCTGTGGATGATGCCACCTTGGTGACTGGTTGGGAGGAGGCGTGCAATAATTGTTCTATTCAGCTCATGAAATTGTTGAGCGACTATAATAAAAATGTCATTGAACAGCTGGACATGTCTATTAAAACAGTGGAGGATGAGTTAAAATCACAGGGGACTGTGGAACAACTCGATTCATGTCACAAACAGATTGAGAAGGCTATTGATAATGCTGTTAAAAAAATTCAAGAGACACAATCTTCAAAAATTAATAGGGATCGTCATGATTATGAGAGCAAGAGGGTGTATCTATGGAGAAAAGGTAGACCGTTGGATGGTGCTATGAAACGGATTCCATCTCAGTCTTCAATCTCATCTGTTAGTGATACCTCTGAACGATCAGTATCTTCCATGTCGACCGGGTCTAGAATGACAACACGTAATCAGAGAGATTACACGTACCATCCATACAGACGTGATGATATTTCCTCTGAATCTCGGAAATATAACAACAAGGTAATTAACCTCAGCTCTCATAAATTTACTACCATGGATCTTGAGTTGTTAGAAAGGGGTTTATCCTTTTCGCCGGCAGCATCATTTGATGTTTTTGAAGCTGTCAAGGATCTTCATTTATTTGCCAGGTCCTTGATCTTCAAGAAATATTTCTTTAATGGTAATCTGGCTGCCCTTTTTCCTACAGAAGAAGAACAGATAGCCCTCCGCACTTTGGAAGAATTGGCTGTGGAACATGACACCCCTGAGGGAGGTATGATCCCGGCCTCTATTCGTCCTAAATCTAAGAAGTTTCCTCCCCTTTCTTCGTGTCCCAATGTGGATCTCTTTGTACAACTAGTGACTAAGGAATTTTGTGAGATCCCTAGACACATATATAGAGATAATTTGACTAGGGAGGAAAGGGGGCGCCTTCGTGTCCTTCAGGACCTTGGTGATGTAGTTTTTAAACCGGCGGACAAGGGGGGTAATGTTGTTGTTTGGCCTAACATCATGTATGAAAGGGAGGCCTTTCGCCAGCTCAACAACCAAGTCCTTTACAAGAAACTTACGTTTAACCCCTTGTCCGCCTTTTCTAAACAGCTTACTGACATCATTAAGGGGGCTAGGGATGTGGGGGTTATCACTGGTGAATTGGCCTCTGCGCTGGTGGTGAGTGAGCCCACAATCCCTACCTTTTATCTTCTCCCCAAGGTCCACAAGGACATGAGGACGCCCCCTGGTCGTCCGATAATATCAGGTAGAGGCAACTATTTAGAGAAGGTAAACCAGTGGATAGATTCGAAACTGCAACCGTTGGTGGTAAGTTTACCATCCTATCTGAAAGATACTGGTGAATTCTTGAGATTGATGGACGGTGTATGCCTTGAAAAGGATGAATTACTGGTGACAGCTGATGTCGAATCTTTGTACACCAGTATTCGACATCAGGATGGTCTCAGAGCAGTTGAATTCTTCCTTAACATGTCCAGCTTTTCTAAGGAAATGAAGGATTTAATTCGTCATTTATTGGAATTTTCGTTAACACATAATTTTTTTGTTTTTAAGGGGTCCTTCTTCCTACAGCTCCAAGGGACAGCGATGGGGGCTCCTTTCGCCCCTGCCTACGCTAACCTGTTCTTGGGGCTGTGGGAGAGGGACCTCCCCCTGCCTGACCATCCGGAGTCAATGTGCCGCGTCCTTCTCTGGACGCGGTACATTGACGACATTATGATGGTCTGGCAGGGTTCGGTTGATAGTTTGAGGACATTCATGACATCTCTTAACAATAATGACAGTAATATAACATTGACATACAAGTTTGACGGTAATTCTATCGAATTCTTGGATGTCATGTTGAAACGCGATGCATGTGGTGATGTACAGACCACTTTATATAGGAAACCAACTTCTACTAACCTTTTGTTGCACGCCTCCTCCTCGCACCCTGGCCATGTTATTCAGGCTATACCAACTGGCCAATTTCTTCGTTTGCGTCGACTATGTTCCACAGAGGCGGATTTTTTCAGTCAGGCTGAGGATCTGAAAAATAGGTTACTAATTCGTGGCCATAGTAAACGAAGCATCAAAAAGGCATTCAATAGAGCTAAACACTCTTCAAGAGATACTCTGTTGTACAAAAGTAATAATAGATCTAATCATGAGGTAGTCCGTTTCACTACAAAATACCACTCCCATTTTCCAAAGATGAAAGAAATATTACAAAAATCCTGGCATGTATTGCGAGCTGATCCAGTCATTGCACGGTATCTGCCGGAGAGGGCCGGCATTGCAGTCAGAAGGTCTAGAAATCTTAGAGACTTTTTAGTTCATAGTCATTACACTGGAGGGCGAGTTCCCACTTTTCTTGATTCTATGGCTGTCAGGGTGGGGTGTGTCCCCTGTGGCCGCTGCGTCGCTTGCCCGAACATTGAGAGAATTGGCGTGTTCCATAATTTTGATGGGTCACGTGAATTCAAAATTAAGAAAAGGATAACTTGTTTAAGTAAAAACGTAATCTACGTTGTAACGTGCCCATGTGCCAAGATGTATGTGGGCATGACAACCCGCTATTTGAAAACACGCATCCGTGAGCATGTTTTGGGCATCGACGCGGCGGCGTCAGTGGATGACATCTCCACCCTGAAAACACTTCCACGCCATTTCAAGATGTTTCATGACTGTAATGCCGGTCTCCTTAGAGCCAGGGGTATTGATCTTTTGGAGGTTGGGATTCGTGGAGGGGGCACATTCCAGCGGCTGGCCCGTGTTGAGTCCAAGTGTATCTGGACACTGGGCACGGTCCAGCCTGCTGGATTAAATGAAAATATTAGTTACGCCCCTTTCCTGTAATTATTCAGTATTTTTATCTGATTATTTTCTTCCCTTCCTCGTGTGTCCTACCCTTATTAGTCTGTGGTTGTTGGCCTGGCAGTGACGCTGCCGGGACTATGCTGTGTTATTGTTTTTAACTTTTTAATATTGTATTTGTCTTCAGCACTTTATGTCACCGGAATGATGTATATGGATGTCCACCGTTATCTCTCTTATAACAAGACTGAGCCTTACGGTCAATACGAGGATGGGCGTAGGAAGAACAGTTCAATTATATTAAAGCCTGTAAAGATACTTCTAAAAAGAAGATTGCCTGGGGATGGACTATCGAGGATTAAGTTCATACACGGATTATATGTGTTTATTCTATCTCTTTAGCCCAGTATCATATTATATTATTGTTTAACCCCTGTTGTTATATATGGAGTTATATCATGATTGCAATTTATAAGTATGTGCTGTTGTTATTTTGTTACAATGCTATAGCCTGGTCTAGTTGGTCATTATTTATGTATCGCTTTATGGACTTATTTAATGATTTGATGATTGAATATTTCTCGATGATTGTGCCTTGTGGCACAAATATGACAGCCATCTGTGGGTTAATTTCTTTCTTTTTTGTATGATGCCCCATAATTCTGTGTTTTAAGTATAAGGTGTAATGTCATCTGATTATTGTCCTATTGGTTACAGTCTGTGCTTGTATAGGTAACGTTATGGTTTTCTAGTGAGCATCCATAATTCCTACCGGCTTTAGTGTTGGTGCGGTTGCCGTGGGGCCCTTGTGCGCCTGCGCGCCCCCGTGTTTGCTGCTGGGTACTCCGGGTCACATGGGGCCCCTGTGATCTCGGAGTCCTTCGGCTATACTTGGGCGCGGCCGGCGCTGTGGTCTCCATGGTACCGCATCGTCACTTCCGGTTATCGGCAATCCTCATTTCCGGTGCGGGTGCTTTTTAAACTTGTTGTGCACTCGGTATCTCTGCCCCCTGACGAAGGTGTTCCTGCCGAAACGCGCGTTGGGGCGGAGGCGCGGTCCCAGGTATTATTGTCCCTAGTGCGGTAAGTGATTGGCAGCCACCACATTTTCGGCATTTTACAGGAGCGGGCATATTGTTGAAGTGCCGCAAATACGACCATCCCTTTAATGTATTACTTTCAGCCGCCTCTGTGCATTATATCAGTGGCGGTTTGCTGATCACTGCAGATTACTGCTCTACTATTGTACTGCACCTGTACTATGTTGAATTCAGGTTTTTGCGTTATGTTTACTTAGTTTTTATTTTTTATTTTGTATTTTTGCTAATTTTTTCTATGGCTAGACCCTATACTACTAGGTATATATATATCTTTTCTGGGACGTTATCCTGGGCACGTGCCTCCTGCTTTTTATCCAGCATTTTCTTGTAGTGTCATTTTCCCTCCTTGCACTTTGGTCATGTTAATTATCAATAAAGTATATATATTTTTTGGTATATTATTTGTTGGACCGTTATTTCATCGTTTTCTTGAAAGTGTTATATGCAATTGATGATAGGCCCTGTGGGTCTTTGTCACTAGTGGTACGGATTGTTGTTTTATTATGTTCTACCATGGTGACTAGTTCTATAAGCTGCTATTTACGAGAGAAATCTTGTATACGATTGTGGGAAGAGGAGATAAGAGGGGAGTAGAGAAGGAGATCTTGTGAGGATCGGAGGTTGCGTGCAGGTAAGTACCGGGAGACTGGGCAGTATAGGGGGGACACCATGTGAGAGGACAATGTGAAGAGGAGGCCCAGTATAGAAAAGATAGCTCAGTGAAGAGGGCATGTACCATAAGAATTATAGAGTGTGTGGGTCATATTTAGTGCAGGGAGCATTGTGACAGTTAGTAGTCTATAAAAAGGCTCAGTGTAGGGCAGATATTTTTATTCTGGAGCATTGTAATGAGTCTGCTATTTTTAGGGGCGTCATGTGGGGATGTGCTGCAGAAGACCAGAGAAGATGGAGGTCGGCAGAGAACAGCTGTCGATGAGAAGAGTCATCATGGGGTCTGGACAAGATGGAGATGAAAAAAAGAGAAAGCTCTAAGCAGAGAAGAGGTCACAGGTAAGACACTTGGATGTAAATGCTTATTTGTGATCCAGCCTGTGTCTCATCAGTGCTGTGGTTCCTGTATGGTCCGCAGTCTGATAATGACTGATGACAGCAACTCCCAATATCTCAATTGTTAAGAACATACTGGGAGTTGTAGGTTCATGTGATACAAAGGTTTATGGGGCTGACCTGGCACTACAATTGATGTACCACATACTGATGGAGGTTCAGATGATGTATTCATGTACTGGAGGGTTTGTGCATGTCTGCATGTTTGTGCCTGTCTGTGTATTTGGAATTATATTTATTTTTGTAAGATGTGTATTCTGGTGTGTAAAAACATTCATATGTTTGGGCAGATTTACTTAATCTATTAGGGTTCTTTCATGTGTTAGGGAATTCCATTTGTCTTTCCATGTTTAGGTACAGACATGTGAAATTTGCTAACCTTGTCATAGCTGTCACCTTAGGGATGTGCTTGCATGGAGCAGGTTCAGGAGCTGAGCCTGCTCCATACTAGGCAGATGTCGGCTTTGATACATAGCTGGCATCTACCTGTAAAAGCAGTGATCAGAGCTCACCTTGACTGCTGCAGTTTTAGGTATTTAAATGCCCTTGTCAATCACTGACAGTGACATTTAGATGGCACGATGGCCCTGTGCATGCACTAACCTGCACTCATCAGCCCCCTGTGATGCAGTTGCAGGTTGCTGATGGGTTGTCACGTGCTGCTGCCATGTTAGTCGTCAATGAAGCCCAGCCTGAGGTTGGGCTCCCTGAACGATGTCACATTCACAGTGCCGGGGAGTTATTCCAGCATGCTCACTTTGTAGTTAGTGGTGACTGTAATGTCTCCCCCTTGCACTGACCCTATCACAGGAAGTGACTTGCGGAAGGGAGAATAAAGCTTAAATTTCTCCCTGCAGCCAACGCTTTCCCATTAAGCCGGCAAACCAGGCTTTAAACCCCATTTACCTGCAGATTAACCCTATATCTACGATAAATAATGTTTTTCAAGATGACAGGTTACCCTTAAAGGAACTCTGTCAGTGCAGAATGACTGTTCAAGCTAAGTCCTGCCACTCGGTGCTTCACGGCGTGGCCATTCATGAAAATTTACCTTTCCACCTGTTTGTATTCCATCATTCTCCACCCCCCTCTAATTTGATTGACAGCTCTGGCTTCATAAAGCAGAGCCAGAGAAGGATGGAGATGATTGGAAAACAAGCAGGTAAGAAAGTGTATATAAATGATTGACCGCCATGATAATCTGAGCGCCTGTGCTTGGTTTCAATAGTCATTCTGTGCTGACAGATAGTCTTTAAAGAGATTTATACAAAGAAACAGCTGCAGACCAAAAACTGGGGATCACCAAAAACAGGTACAAAAGTAATGATTTTATTGAATACAAAGCCAACACACATGATAAAAACAATTAAAAGTCAAACAGCATGACATATGAAAAACAAAAATAGCTTATAATAAAGCTTAAAACTGCCCCTCCCAAGGCCAATAGATAGTCAAAGTAACGTGGTTAATACACTATAATAGTGTGGCAAATGCTAATGACGGTTAGAACAATGTATGCAGGTACCAACAATAACTCAGTAGACATTAGTAATGTACAAGGATAAAAACCTTCAAAAAAACAGCAAGCCAAAATATACCATAACTACAGTATGCCAGATCAGCCCTATAGTGGATGGATAGCCACTTGGTTAACTATCTAAAAAGTGCAGGCATCACTAATAGCACATACACAAGCCGATGAACCAAATATAGAACCTTGCAATGCACGATAATAGAGTGGCTAATACAGACCCAATGCGGCGCATGGTATATAGAAGGCCTAGGAGCGGGGGAGCTCGTGGAGATGCCAAATAAGACTTAATACTTGGTGGCAAAACCCTTGTTGGCAAGCAGAGCAGTCAGACTTTTTTTTTAAGTTGATGATGAGGTTTGCGCACGTGTCAGGAGGAATTTTGGTCCACTCCTCTTTGCAGATAATTTCTAAATAGTTAAGATATTCAGGCTGTTGCTTGGCAACTCAGAGTGTCAACTCCCTCCATAAGTTTTCTATTTGATTAAGGTCTGTAGAGTGGCAAGGCCACGTCATCACCTTAATGTGCTTCTTTTTGAAACACTCCTTTCTCACTGCAAAATGCAAATAAATTTATATAATTTATACATTGTGATTTTCTGGATTTTATTTTTGATATTCTATCTCAATGTTAAAATTAACCTACCCTTAAAATTATAGACTGTTGATGTCTTTGTCAGTGGGCAAACTTACAAAATCAGCAAGGGATCAAATACTTATTTCCCCCCACTGTATCTGGTAAAGTGAGAATTATAACCATACATCTAAAATTGTAGCAAAATACATTTCTGATATTTACAAATATATCAGTGACCAATATAGTTGCCCTTCTTTTCAATAAGTCATGTCAGTTTCTCAATCTGCTGAAAACAACAACCTCTAAAACACTGTTCATAGAGGTGCATCTGCACCATAATGTTCCTGATAATGAAAAGCCCACAAATTCTTAATAGGGTTTAGGGTTTAGTGAGGTATGTAATTATTATTTTATCTTTAAGACTTTTACTGGCCATCCAAGCCATGGTGTGCTTTGATGGCACCAATGGGCCATTGTATTGCATTAAAATCATGGTTTTCTTAAAAGATACAGACTTTTTCCTTTACCACTTCTTGATGAAAACATCTTCTAAAATCCAATAATAGGTTTAAGAATGTAATTTCAGTCCATCTTCAATGCAAAAAGTACCAACTAGCTCGTGTTTAATAATACCACCCAATAGCAATTCTCCATCTTGCTTCGCATCATCTCATCAGTAAATAAATCATTTGGAAAATTTGTCTTTGTCCACTTCTTGGCCCATTCTTGACATTACAGCCTCCACTAACTTTGGCCATGTCTCTGAATACTGAACAGTGAGCATGTTTTACTTCTGGACACTCCAACAAGGTTACAGTACTGGAATACAACAGCTTCATTCGTTATTCAGCAGCGTAGAATAAATCCACTTTTTTTCCCAATTTATTTATCTGGCGGCCGCTACTGGACCTGTGAATCTGCTGCAGCGAATATCTCCTATAAGCTTAATTTATAGCTCCATCTGGTGAGTGCAATTTGATTGTATTAAACCAATTGTATTTTGGATAAGACCCTATTTATGCTATCTTCTCCAGCAGCACCTATTTGAAATATACTGTATGGGTAGTTAAATAAAAATTGGTGATGTGCTGTAATAAGCATGCTAAGGACATTTTATCAAAGCCCATATGCCAAAAATTGTAATTCACTAGTCAGTAGTGTTGAGCATTCCGATACCGCAAGTATCGGGTATCGGCCGATACTTGCGGTATCGGAATTCCGATACCGGGATTCCGATACTTGCCGCGTATCGGATACCGGAATCGGAAGTTCCAAGATTCAAAATGCAGAAATTCAGCCAATGAGAATGATTCCAAGTGTGGGCACATCCTGTTTAGCATGGAGGGCATGAAACTACTGGCAAGGCTGTGATTGGCTGCTGAAATGATGTCATGATGCAGTTTAAAAGTCGCTGGCGCCATTTTGCGATCACTCTGCTGTGAATTCAGTTAGTGACAGGACGCTGTTTGCTGACTGAGGGACAGTTTAGAGATAGCGATTTGCTTCTTTGTGCTTTCCAAAGGCTAATTTAGCAACCGCTGTGTTCACCTACTATTCACCTTGCTTTTGCCTTGTAGCGCTGTTTTCACAGCGATCTGCAAGGTCTGTGTGTGTGTGTGTGTGAATGCAGCCCACTCTCAAGTCTGAGTGCAGCCACATAGGTCATCCATAGCTGGTTGTATTCAGTTCAGGGAGGGTGGTTCATTGCCTCATACTGTTCTTTTTTTTTTTTTTTTTTCAAGTAGTGTAGTCTGCTGCTAATTTATTCAAAAAAATCCTATTAGTGTCTTTCCACCCGTCTCCAGCTAATTTGTGGAAAAACACTACATAGGATAACGTAGAGGAGGGTTTTTGGGCCTTGCAGCGCCGTTTACGGCTGTCTGCACGGTCTCCGTGTGACTGCAGCTCGCCCTGTAGACTGTGAGCAGCCGTAGCCTGGTTGTCTCCAGCTCAGGGTTGTTCACTGCGTCATACCGCCAAATCAATTTTCATTTTGTTTTAAGTAGTGCAGGCTGCTGCACATTTTTTCAAAAAATTTCTATTAGTGTCTTTCCACCCGTCTCCAGCTAATTTGTGGAAAAACACTACATAGGATAACGTAGAGGAGGGTTTTTGGGCCTTGCAGCGCCGTTTACGGCTGTCTGCACGGTCTCCGTGTGACTGCAGCTCGCCCTGTAGTCTGTGAGCAGCCGTAGCCTGGTTGTCTCCAGCTCAGGGTTGTTCACTGCGTCATACCGCCAAATCAATTTTCATTTTGTTTTAAGTAGTGCAGGCTGCTGCACATTTTTTCAAAAAATTCCTATTAGTGTCTTTCCACCCGTCTCCAGCTAACTTGTGGAAAAACACTACATAGGATAACGTAGAGGAGGGTTTTTGGGCCTTGCAGCGCCGTTTACGTCTGTCTGCACGGTCTCCGTGTGACTGCAGCTCTATCCGTTGTCAGTTCAGCCCAAAAAAAATAAATAAATAATAAAGTTCACCAAACACACCAGTTACACCACTTTACATTTGTGTAGGCCACATTAGCTCATATTAAAGTCTAGTCCACACTTTAGAAAATTAGTGTTTCTTATACCTGTTAGGAGGAGTTGCTCAGGAATAAGCACACAAAGCCGTTAGTACTTTTCTGCTTATCTTTATCAGTCAACCAAGATGAAGAAGGCAGTGAGTAAGGCACGTGGGCGTGGGCGTGGGCGCGGAGCAGGGAGGGGATGTGGGGATTCTGTGCCTGCTGCGGGCACCGGTGACTCATCAGCACCCACATTCACCAGGCAACAGTCGTTCATGCGCAGCTTTGTGTCAGAGCGCCGTACACCGCTGCTGCGTGAAGAACAAATTGAAGCCGTTGTCGGATGGATGGCAGCTAATGCATCAACTTCAATTAGTGCCACATCCTCTCAGACACAGAGCACTGGAGAGCAGCCATCTGTCTCTTCACCACCTGCCAAATTGCCCAGGCAGACAGAGAGCCCAGGACAGGAGCCGTCTCTACTTCTGTTCTCTGAATCTCTTGGCTTGGAAACAGGGGGCCAGCCAAGCAGCATTGGAGAAATGGAAGAAGAGGCAGGGTGCAGTGATGCCCAACAGCTTTTTCTCTCTTCCTCTGAAGAGGCGGGTGGGCCAGTGGCTCCGGTCACCACATCGCAGGCCGCATCAGCTGATGATGACACTCAGGTGCCACTTACTGGTGCGTGCTCTGCTGCTGAGACTACCCAGGAGGAGCTGTTGGGGGCAGAGGGTAGTGTAGATGATGAGGTCCTTGACCCATCTTGGCGTGAGGGACAGGAAGGTGGTGGGAGCAGCTCTGAGGAAGAGATTCCCCGTACGGCCCAAAGAGGGAGAGGGAAGGGGAAGACTGCGGATCCTGCAGCCTCCGCTTTGGCACCCGTTAGGAGCATGTCTATTCCAAAAGCCAAAAAGGGCGCTCCCAAGACTTGCAGTGCCTGGTCCTTTTTTGACACAGTTGCAGATGACATTTGCTATGTCAGATGCAAGGTGTGTCATCAAAAAGTCAAAAGAGGGAAAAATGTCAGCAACCTCAATACCTCCAACATGTGGAAACATGTGCGCAACAGGCACCCGGCGGAGTTAGAAAAACACACTGAAGAGCTAGGCCAACCAACAGCGGCAGCTACCACCTCTTCAGCTCGTGTTGCCTCTTCCTCTAGCTCACACGCAGCTGGTTCGGCTTCCTCCCAGGATCGCCGTGGAAGAACCTCTGGCCCTGTTGTCCAGAGACCCGCTATAATTCCACCCGCAGCACCACTTTCCCAGTCATCCACACACTCCCAGCCCACTCTACAGCCATCGGTAGTACAGGCATGGGAGAAAAGGCGGCCTTTCTCGTCAAACCACCCACGAGCACAGGCTCTGACTGCAGGCATTGCCAAACTTCTTTCACTGGAAATGCTGTCATTCAGGCTGGTGGAGACTGACAGCTTCCGTGACTTGATGTCATTGGCAGTCCCACAGTACAATGTGCCCAGCCGCTTTTACTTCAGCAGGCAAGCCGTCCCTGCCCTGCACAAGCATGTGGAGGGACACATAAAACACGCGCTACTGAACGCCGTCAGTAGCAAGGTCCACCTCACCACCGATGCGTGGACCAGTCAACATGGACAGGGGCGATACCTTTCCCTCACTGCCCATTGGGTTAATGTCGTTGAGCCGGGTACAGACCGTGCGAGTGGCGCAGGACGTGTCCTGCCCACTCCAAGGATTGCAGGAATCCATTCTGTACGCATTGACTCCTCCTCTTACACCAGTTCCTCAGAATCATCGCTGCAGGAGCCGTCACAGTCCACCTCCACATGGACCCGTGATGAACGTGTACCTGTTACGACCGACATGAGCACAGCCGTGGCCAAACGTCAACAGGCCGTGTTGAAATTAATTTTTTTGGGGAATCGTAGCCACACAGCGCAGGAGCTCTGGAATGCCATCAAGCAGGAGAGCGATGTGTGGTTTGTGCCAGCGAATCTCCAGCCAGGCATGGTAGTGTGTGATAATGGCCGAAATCTGGTGGCAGCTCTGGGCCTCGGCAACCTCACTCACATCCCATGTCTGGCACATGTGCTCAATTTGGTCGTGCAGAGCTTTTTGAGGGACTATCCGGATCTTGATGCACTGCTGCACAAGGTCCGCCTAGAGTGTGCTCACTTGCGGCGTTCCAGCACGGCAAAAGCGCGCATTGCGGCTCTGCAGCGCCGACACCGCCTGCCGGAACATCGCATCATATGTGACCTACCTACCAGGTGGAATTCCACGTTACATATGTTGGAGCGGTTGTGTGAGCAGCAGCAAGCTGTAATGGAGTACCAGCTGCTTCAGGCGCAAAGAAGTCGCAGTCAGCGCCGTACAGACTTCACAACCACAGAGTGGGCCACTATGAATGACGTCTGCCAGGTTTTGCGTCCCTTTGATTATTCCACGCGGATGGCAAGTGCAGATGATGCACTAGTCAGCATGACTGTCCCCCTTATCTGCCTGCTTGAAAAATCACTGCAAGCGCTAAGGGATGATGTTGTGGAAGAGGTGGAGGATGAGGATTCACCATTTCCATCATCTTCTGGAAAGTCAGCGCCACGTGGTTCCTCACAAACGCGTAGGCAGGGGACAGTTTGTGAGGAGGATGAGGAGGAGTCAATGGAGGAGGAAGACATCCGTCCAGAGGAGGTAGTTACCGAATTGTCCAGTACTCAGTGTGTACAGCGAGGGTGGGGTGATGACGAGCGGGCAGAGACCACGCCTCCAGCAGGGGACAGCGTTTCTTGGGCAGTTGGCAGTCTGCAGCACATGGTGGATTACATGCTGCAGTGCCTGAGAAACGACCGCCGCATCGCCCACATTCTCAACATGTCTGATTATTGGGTGTTCACCCTCCTCGATCCTCGCTACCGGGACAACGTAGAAAGCCTCATCACACCGTTGAACCGTGAGCGAAAAATGCGGGAGTACCAAGACACACTGGTCAATTCCATCATCTTCTCCATTCCAACTGAGAGAAGTGCTGCTAGTGCATTCCAAAGCAGCTCAGTGCGTCCAGGCAGTGGTGGAGGCTCTGCACAAAGAGGGAGCAGAAGCAGTGCCTCTGCCCAAGGCAAGACCAGTATGGCCCAACTGTGGCACAGTTTTCTGTGCCCCCCACAAAAGTCTACACCATCACAGACGGCTCCAGTCAGCAGGAGGCAACGGTTCCGTCAGATGGTGACAGACTACATGTCTTGCCCTCTTGCTGTACTCCCAGACGGCTCTTCCCCTTTCAAGTTTTGGGTCTCAAAGCTGGATACATGGCCAGAGCTAAGCCAGTATGCATTGGAGGTGCTGTCTTGCCCTGCGGCCAGTGTATTATCGGAACATGTCTTTAGTGCTGCAGGTGGTATACTAACTGACCGTCGCATGCGACTATCCTCCGATAACGTTGACCGGCTTACTTTCCTGAAAATGAACAAGGCCTGGATCTCGCAGGAATTTGCCACTCCTCCTCCTGATTAAATAATTAGGTCACTGTATACGTTATCCAGGTCTCCTGTTGTGTTCATCTTTCTACCACCTGAACTTAAATTCCTGGGCTCCAACACCGCCAGTTGAGGCTCAGAAGTGCCGTCTGCACAGTCAAAACATACGACCCAGTGTTATTGGGTTTCAGTAACGTCAGCTGATCCCCAGCTGTGTAGCCGGCAATGTGTCATGCGACCGCCACGCTGACACAACAACTGAAATGTAAGGGAATCTGTCCCCCCCCCAAGGCGTTTGTTACTGAAAGAGCCACCTTGTGCAGCAGTAATGCTGCACAAGGAAAAGGTAGCTATTTTGGTTTAGCTCCTTGCACACGCAGAACTTAACACTTATAAAATGTGTCCACTGATACCGTAAAACCGTCCCGGAGGTGGGACTTTCCTTCGTAATATGACGCAGCACAGCCGTCATTCCTACCCCCCCGGCGCTGCGCCCCGGCTCCTCAGCGTTGTTTGATTCCGTCCCGGAGCCTGCGCTGTTATGTTATCCCGTGGCCAGGCACACTTAGCGCTGCCCGTCTTCTGGCATCATTTGGTGTCAGGATGGCTGCGCCTGTGCGGCCGCGCTGGCCGAGAGCCCGCCTCGCAGTGTCTTCTGATTTAATCCCACTGGGGGCCTGGGATCCATGGACATGCGCATTGCATATCTGAACCTCCACCTCTCACTCATCTCCCTATGGCTTCTTCAGACTGTTCGGTGTCAGCTGGTCCCTAATAGCATGCCACGGTCGTGACACCGCACAGTCTTAAGAAGCCGTAGGGAGGGGAGTGAGAGGCGAGGATATGCACTGCGCATGGCCATGGATCCCAGGCTCCCAGTGGGATAAAATCAGAAGACACTGCGAGGCGGGCTCTCGGCCAGCGCGGCCGCACAGGCGCAGCCAGCCTGACACCAAATGATGTCAGAAGATGGGCAGCGCTAAGTGTGCCTGGCCAAGGGATAACTTAACAGCGCAGGCTCCGGGACGGAATCAAACAACGCTGAGGAGCCGGGGCACGGCGCCGGGGGGGTAGGAATGACGGCTGTGCTGCGTCATATTACGAAGGAAAGTCCCACCTCCGGGACGGTTTCACGGTTTCAGGGGACACATTTTATAAGTGTTTAGTTCTGTGTTTGCAAGGAGCGTGATGAAAAGAGCCACCTTTTCCTTTTGCATCTTTTGTGCTGCACAAGCTGGCTCTTTCAGCTACAAACGCCTTGGGGGGGGTTAAAGGTTCCCATTCGACTTTCTCAGGCTTCGGCCTACATTGTGTTCCTCTGCTTTTCCACCTGTCCCTGGGCTCCAACACCGCCAGTTGCCGTCCAGAAGTGCTGTCCGCACAGTCCCAACAGTCCCTCCTCTGTTATTGGGGTTCAGTAACGTCAGCTGTTCCCCAGCTGTGTGTGTGGCAATCCCTCCTACCTCCTCCACCTCCTCCTCCTCCACCTGTCCCTGGGCTCCAACACCGCCAGTTGCCGTCCAGAAGTGCTGTCCGCACAGTCCCAACAGTCCCTCCTCTGTTATTGGGGTTCAGTAACGTCAGCTGTTCCCAGGTGTGTGTGTGGCAATCCCTCCTACCTCCTCCACCTCCCCCTCCTGTCCCTGGGCTCCAACACCGCCAGTTGCCGTCCAGAAGTGCTGTCCGCACAGTCCCAACAGTCCCTCCTCTGTTATTGGGGTTCAGTAACGTCAGCTGTTCCCCAGCTGTGTGTGTGGCAATCCCTCCTACCTCCTCCACCTCCTCCTCCTCCACCTGTCCCTGGGCTCCAACACCGCCAGTTGCCGTCCAGAAGTGCTGTCCGCACAGTCCCAACAGTCCCTCCTCTGTTATTGGGGTTCAGTAACGTCAGCTGTTCCCCAGCTGTGTGTGTGGCAATCCCTCCTACCTCCTCCACCTCCCCCTCCTGTCCCTGGGCTCCAACACCGCCAGTTGCCGTCCAGAAGTGCTGTACGCACAGTCAACAGTCCCTCCTCTGTTATTGGGGTTCAGTAACGTCAGCTGTTCCCCAGCTGTGTGTGTGGCAATCCCTCCTACCTCCTCCACCTCCCCCTCCTGTCCCTGGGCTCCATCACCGCCAGTTGCCGTCCAGAAGTGCTGTACGCACAGTCAACAGTCCCTCCTCTGTTATTGGGTTTCAGTAACGTCAGCTGTTCCCCAGCTGTGTGTGTGGCAATCCCTCCTACCTCCTCCACCTCCCCCTCCTGTCCCTGGGCTCCAACACCGCCAGTTGCCGTCCAGAAGTGCTGTACGCACAGTCAACAGTCCCTCCTCTGTTATTGGGGTTCAGTAACATCAGCTGTTCCCCAGCTGTGTGTGTGGCAATCCCTCCTACCTCCTCCTACCTCCTCCTACCTCCTCCTCCTCCACCTGTCCCTGGGCTCCAACACCGCCAGTTGCCGTCCAGAAGTGCTGTCCGCACAGTCCCAACAGTCCCTCCTTTGTTATTGGGGTTCAGTAACGTCAGCTGTTCCCCAGCTGTGTGTGTGGCAATCCCTCCTACCTCCTCCACCTCCCCCTCCTGTCCCTGGGCTCCAACACCGCCAGTTGCCGTCCAGAAGTGCTGTACGCACAGTCAACAGTCCCTCCTCTGTTATTGGGGTTCAGTAACGTCAGCTGTTCCCCAGCTGTGTGTGTGGCAATCCCTCCTACCTCCTCCTACCTCCTCCTCCTCCACCTGTCCCTGGGCTACAACACCGCCAGTTGCCGTCCAGAAGTGCTGTCCGCACAGTCCCAACAGTCCCTCCTCTGTTATTGGGGTTCAGTAACGTCAGCTGTTCCCCAGCTGTGTGTGTGGCAATCCCTCCTACCTCCTCCACCTCCCCCTCCTGTCCCTGGGCTCCAACACCGCCAGTTGCCGTCCAGAAGTGCTGTCCGCACAGTCCCAACAGTCCCTCCTCTGTTATTGGGGTTCAGTAACGTCAGCTGTTCCCCAGCTGTGTGTGTGGCAATCCCTCCTACCTCCTCCTACCTCCTCCTCCTCCACCTGTCCCTGGGCTCCAACACCGCCAGTTGCCATCCAGAAGTGCTGTCCGCACAGTCCCAACAGTCCCTTCTCTGTTATTGGGGTTCAGTAACGTCAGCTGTTCCCCAGCTGTGTGTGTGGCAATCCCTCCTACCTCCTCCACCTCCCCCTCCTGTCCCTGGGCTCCAACACCGCCAGTTGCCGTCCAGAAGTGCTGTACGCACAGTCAACAGTCCCTCCTCTGTTATTGGGGTTCAGTAACGTCAGCTGTTCCCCAGCTGTGTGTGTGGCAATGCCTCCTACCTCCTCCTACCTCCTCCTCCTCCACCTGTCCCTGGGCTCCAACACCGCCAGTTGCCGTCCAGAAGTGCTGTCCGCACAGTCCCAACAGTCCCTCCTCTGTTATTGGGGTTCAGTAACGTCAGCTGTTCCCCAGCTGTGTGTGTGGCAATCCCTCCTACCTCCTCCACCTCCCCCTCCTGTCCCTGGGCTCCAACACCGCCAGTTGCCGTCCAGAAGTGCTGTCCGCACAGTCCCAACAGTCCCTCCTCTGTTATTGGGGTTCAGTAACGTCAGCTGTTCCCCAGCTGTGTGTGTGGCAATCCCTCCTACCTCCTCCACCTCCTCCTCCTCCACCTGTCCCTGGGCTCCAACACCGCCAGTTGCCGTCCAGAAGTGCTGTCCGCACAGTCCCAACAGTCCCTCCTCTGTTATTGGGGTTCAGTAACGTCAGCTGTTCCCCAGCTGTGTGTGTGGCAATCCCTCCTACCTCCTCCACCTCCCCCTCCTGTCCCTGGGCTCCAACACCGCCAGTTGCCGTCCAGAAGTGCTGTCCGCACAGTCCCAACAGTCCCTCCTCTGTTATTGGGGTTCAGTAACGTCAGCTGTTCCCCAGCTGTGTGTGTGGCAATCCCTCCTACCTCCTCCACCTCCTCCTCCTCCACCTGTCCCTGGGCTCCAACACCGCCAGTTGCCGTCCAGAAGTGCTGTCCGCACAGTCCCAACAGTCCCTCCTCTGTTATTGGGGTTCAGTAACGTCAGCTGTTCCCCAGCTGTGTGTGTGGCAATCCCTCCTACCTCCACCACCTCCCCCTCCTGTCCCTGGGCTCCAACACCGCCAGTTGCCGTCCAGAAGTGCTGTCCGCACAGTCCCAACAGTCCCTCCTCTGTTATTGGGGTTCAGTAACGTCAGCTGTTCCCCAGCTGTGTGTGTGGCAATCCCTCCTACCTCCTCCACCTCCTCCTCCTCCACCTGTCCCTGGGCTCCAACACCGCCAGTTGCCGTCCAGAAGTGCTGTCCGCACAGTCCCAGCAGTCCCTCCTCTGTTATTGGGGTTCAGTAACGTCAGCTGTTCCCCAGCTGTGTGTGTGGCAATCCCTCCTACCTCCTCCACCTCCCCCTCCTGTCCCTGGGCTCCAACACCGCCAGTTGCCGTCCAGAAGTGCTGTACGCACAGTCAACAGTCCCTCCTCTGTTATTGGGGTTCAGTAACGTCAGCTGTTCCCCAGCTGTGTGTGTGGCAATCCCTCCTACCTCCTCCACCTCCCCCTCCTGTCCCTGGGCTCCATCACCGCCAGTTGCCGTCCAGAAGTGCTGTACGCACAGTCAACAGTCCCTCCTCTGTTATTGGGGTTCAGTAACGTCAGCTGTTCCCCAGCTGTGTGTGTGGCAATCCCTCCTACCTCCTCCACCTCCCCCTCCTGTCCCTGGGCTCCAACACCGCCAGTTGCCGTCCAGAAGTGCTGTACGCACAGTCAACAGTCCCTCCTCTGTTATTGGGGTTCAGTAACATCAGCTGTTCCCCAGCTGTGTGTGTGGCAATCCCTCCTACCTCCTCCTACCTCCTCCTACCTCCTCCTCCTCCACCTGTCCCTGGGCTCCAACACCGCCAGTTGCCGTCCAGAAGTGCTGTCCGCACAGTCCCAACAGTCCCTCCTTTGTTATTGGGGTTCAGTAACGTCAGCTGTTCCCCAGCTGTGTGTGTGGCAATCCCTCCTACCTCCTCCACCTCCCCCTCCTGTCCCTGGGCTCCAACACCGCCAGTTGCCGTCCAGAAGTGCTGTACGCACAGTCAACAGTCCCTCCTCTGTTATTGGGGTTCAGTAACGTCAGCTGTTCCCCAGCTGTGTGTGTGGCAATCCCTCCTACCTCCTCCTACCTCCTCCTCCTCCACCTGTCCCTGGGCTACAACACCGCCAGTTGCCGTCCAGAAGTGCTGTCCGCACAGTCCCAACAGTCCCTCCTCTGTTATTGGGGTTCAGTAACGTCAGCTGTTCCCCAGCTGTGTGTGTGGCAATCCCTCCTACCTCCTCCACCTCCCCCTCCTGTCCCTGGGCTCCAACACCGCCAGTTGCCGTCCAGAAGTGCTGTCCGCACAGTCCCAACAGTCCCTCCTCTGTAATTGGGGTTCAGTAACGTCAGCTGTTCCCCAGCTGTGTGTGTGGCAATCCCTCCTACCTCCTCCTACCTCCTCCTCCTCCACCTGTCCCTGGGCTCCAACACCGCCAGTTGCCATCCAGAAGTGCTGTCCGCACAGTCCCAACAGTCCCTTCTCTGTTATTGGGGTTCAGTAACGTCAGCTGTTCCCCAGCTGTGTGTGTGGCAATCCCTCCTACCTCCTCCACCTCCCCCTCCTGTCCCTGGGCTCCAACACCGCCAGTTGCCGTCCAGAAGTGCTGTACGCACAGTCAACAGTCCCTCCTCTGTTATTGGGGTTCAGTAACGTCAGCTGTTCCCCAGCTGTGTGTGTGGCAATCCCTCCTACCTCCTCCTACCTCCTCCTCCTCCACCTGTCCCTGGGCTCCAACACCGCCAGTTGCCGTCCAGAAGTGCTGTCCGCACAGTCCCAACAGTCCCTCCTCTGTTATTGGGGTTCAGTAACGTCAGCTGTTCCCCAGCTGTGTGTGTGGCAATCCCTCCTACCTCCTCCACCTCCCCCTCCTGTCCCTGGGCTCCAACACCGCCAGTTGCCGTCCAGAAGTGCTGTACGCACAGTCAACAGTCCCTCCTCTGTTATTGGGGTTCAGTAACGTCAGCTGTTCCCCAGCTGTGTGTGTGGCAATCCCTCCTACCTCCTCCACCTCCCCCTCCTGTCCCTGGGCTCCAACACCGCCAGTTGCCGTCCAGAAGTGCTGTCCGCACAGAGCAAAACACCTCGCCAATGTGTTAGTGGGGTTCAGCACCGCCAGCTGTTCCCCTGCTGTGCAGCCGGCAACGTGTACTGCGACCGCCACGCAGGCACAACAAGTTAAATTTAAGGGAACCTGTCCCCCCCCCCAGGCGTTTGTTAGTGAAGGAGCCACCTTGTGCAGCAGTAATGATGCAAAGGGAAAAAGTGCCTCTTTTCGTGGTGCTCCTTGCACATGCTGATCCTAACACTTATGAAAAGTGTCCCCTCCTACCGTGATACCGTCCGGTTGGTGGAACTTTCCTTTGTGATGTGACGCAGCACAGCCATCATTCTTACCCCCTTGGCGCCGTGCGCCGCCTCCTCAGCGTTGTTTGAATCAGTCCCGGAGCCTGCGCTGTTAGGTTAGCCCTTGGCCATGCACACATTTTGCGCTGCCCGTCTTCTGACATCATTTGGTGTCAGGCTGGCTGCGCCTGTGCGGCCGCGCTGGCAGAGAGCCCGCCTCGTACTGTCTTCTGATTAAATCCCACTGGGGGCCTGAGATCCATGGACATGCGCAGTGCATATCTGAACCTCCACCTCTCACTCATCTCCCTACGGCTTATTCAAACTGTGCGGTGTCAGCTGGTCCCTAATAGCATGCCACGGCCGTGACACCGCACAGTCAGAAGAAGCCGTAGGGAGATGAGTGAGAGGTGGAGGTTCAGATATGCACTGCGCATGTCCATGGATCTCAGGCCCCCAGTGGGATTTAATCAGAAGACAGTACGAGGCGGGCTCTCTGCCAGCGCGGCCGCACAGGCTCAGCCAGCCTGACACCAAATGATGTCAGAAGACGGGCAGCGCAAAATGTGTGCATGGCCAAGGGCTAACCTAACAGCGCAGGCTCCGGGACTGATTCAAACAACGCTGAGGAGGCGGCGCACGGCGCCAAGGGGGTAAGAATGACGGCTGTGCTGCGTCACATCACAAAGGAAAGTTCCACCTACCGGACGGTATCACGGTAGGAGGGGACACTTTTTATAAGTGTTAGGTTCAGCATGTGCAAGGACCATAATTAAAAGAGCTAAGTTTACCTTTTCCAGCATTAGTGCTGTACACGATGGCTCTTTCAGCTACAAACGCCTTGGGGGGGGTTAAAGTTTCCCTTTCAACTTGCTCCAGTGCAGGCTTCGGCCTACACTCTGCTCCCTCTCCTCCTCCTGCTGACCCTGGGCTCTAACACCGCCAGTTGGGGCCCAGATGTGCTAGCTGCACAGAGCCAAACACCAGCCAATGTGTCAGTGGGGTTCAGCACCGCCAGCTGTTCCCCTGCTGTGCAGCCGGCAACGTGTCCTGCAACAGCCACGCAGGCACAACAGACCCAAAGCTGCCGCCAGTGCAGGCTTCGGCCTACACTCTGCTCCATCTCCTCCTCCTGCTGACCCCGGGCTCTAACACCGCCATTTGGGGCCCGGTACTGCTAGCTGCACAGAGAAAAACACCAGCCAATGTGTCAGTGGGGTTCAGCACCGCCAGCTGTTCCCCTGCTGTGCAGCCGGCATCGTGTCCTGCAAAAGCCACGCAGACACAAGAACTGAAATTGAAGGGAACCTGTCCCCCCTCCCCCAGGCGTTTGTACGTTTTTAAGGCCACCTTGTACAGCGGTAATGCTGCATGTGTGCAAGGTGGCTCATAAACGTATTCTCCTCGCACATGTGGAACTGAAAACACGTCTGAAATGTGTCCTCTGTGTGACCATTTAACCATCCCGGGGGTGTGACTTTCCTTTGTAATGACACGCTGCAACCCCCTTGGTAGCGCTGCCCGTCTTCTGGCATCATTGTTTGGCTGCCTGCGCCTCTGCGGCCGCCCTGACCCACACAACGCCCCTCGGTGTCTTATTTCTTGGGACTGCGAGGGTGTGATTGATGGGCATGAGCAGTGCATCAGTTCGCCTGTCCCTCATCTCCTTCTGCCTTCTTCAGACTGTGCGGCTTCATGGCCGTGGCATGCGATAAGGGATCAGCTGACGCCGCACAGTCTGCAGCGGGTGTAAGGACCCGAGTGCGAGAGGCGAACATATGTGCTGCGCCAGGCCATGAATCCCAGCCCCGCAGTGTTTTAACAATGTTAAGACACCGCGGGGCTGGGATTCATGGTCATCGCGAACCGCAGCGGCCGACATTAAATGAGGTCAGAAGATGGGCAGCGCTAACAGCGCTAGGCCAGGGGATAACACGACAGCGCAGACTCCTGTACAGCAAATAACAACGCTCAGGAGGCTGCACCCAGCACCAAGGTGGGATTCTTGACATCTGTGCTGCGTCTCATTACAAAGGGAACTCGCGCCTCCAACACAGTTTGACTGTATAAAGGGCTAAATGTTATACGTGTTTCATTCAGCGTGTGCAAGGAGCAAAATTAAAAGAGCAACCTTTGACTTGTGCAGCACTACTGCTGCATAAGCTGTGGCTCTTCTACTTTGTAACCCCTGAGGGGGGGGTTAAAGGTTACCTTTGAAATTGGTTCAAGTAGGCTTCGGCCTACACTCTGCTCCCCCTGCAGAGCCCGGGCTCCAACACCGCCAGTTGGGGCCCGGTACTGCTAGCTGCACAGAGCCAAACACCAGCCAATGTGTCAGTGGGGTTCAGCACCGCCAGCTGTTCCCCTGCTGTGCAGCCGGCAACGTGTCCTGCAACAGCCACGCAGGCACAACAGACCCAAAGCTGCCGCCAGTGCAGGCTTCGGCCTACACTCTGCTCCATCTCCTCCTCCTGCTGACCCCGGGCTCTAACACCGCCAGTTGGGGCCCGGTACTGCTAGCTGCACAGAGAAAAACACCAGCCAATGTGTCAGTGGGGTTCAGCACCGCCAGCTGTTCCCCTGCTGTGCAGCCGGCATCGTGTCCTGCAAAAGCCACGCAGACACTTGCTCTTGTACCTTCTGCTCCCCATCCTGGTTCCAGTACCATCAGCTGGTTCCGGGCAGAGCCTTTGGCTTAGGTGCCTCCCTCTGGGTATCCGAGTTCCACCAACGTCAGGTGGTCCTTGGTAGTGCTTTCAGGCATGGGTACCTCCTGCTTAGTAACCGGGTTCCAGTAACGTCAGCTGGTCTTCGGTAGTTCCATTGGCTCTTGGACCTTCGGCTACCCATCCGGGTTCCAGCACCGTCAGCTGGTTCTCGGCAGTGTCTTTTGCTCTTGTACCTTCTGCTCCCCATCCTGGTTCCAGTACCGTCAGCTGGTTCCGGGCAGAGCCTTTGGCTTAGGTGCCTCCCTCTGGGTATCCGAGTTCCACCAACGTCAGGTGGTCCTTGGTAGTGCTTTCAGGCACGGGTACCTCCTGCTTAGTAACCGGGTTCCAGTAACGTCAGCTGGTCCTCGGTAGTTCCATTGGCTCTTGGACCTTCGGGTAGCCATCCGAGTTCCAGTTCCATCAGCTGGTTCTCGGCATTTTCTCAGCCTTCTTGTACCTTCTGCTACATTTCCAAGTTCAAGAGACTAAACACGATGACCCGGAAGACCACCCCTAAGATGACGACGACACCAGAGACGACAACCACCGTGATGACGACGACCCAGGAGACGATGACCCCGAAGACCACCCCGATGACGACGACCCCGGAGACGACGACCCTGAAGACCACCCCGATGACGACGACCCCGGAGACGACGACCCTGGAGACGACGACGACCTGGAAGACCGAGAAGCAGAAGAACAAGAGGCTGCAGAACAAAGAGCAGAAGAACATTAAGCATAACACTAAATATCAGAGCAAAAAATATTATCTAAATTATAAGCAGAAGAAGACTAAGCAGTGTATGGGGGTGAGTCCGTTCCTCCTCGTGGTGCCCCTGGATAAAGCCTGATGCTGCAGGCCAAACTGAACGCGGACAAATGTAACTCTTTTGTGACAGGCAGAACGGAAGGTGTAATCTTCAAACTTTTATAGATAACAACTACGGGAATGCCTGTCACAAATAAGAATATGATGAAGAAGTAGAATATGATGAAGATAATAGTAAAATAAAAAGAATATGAACAATGTAAGAAAAAAAATAATAGGTAGAAGATGAAGAAGAAGATGAATAAGGTGAAGAAGTTGATGTCAAAGAAGCTGATGATGAGGATAATGAAGAAGAAAGTGTGGGAGAAGTAAAAAAGAAGGTGAAGGGCGTGGAAGTAGTGAAACATCAATATCTGACAAAATAAAAAAAAATTAACATAGTCAAAATCTTTCTACCGCCGAACGTCATAAAAAAAAAAAAAAACCTGCTATTCTATTACATTGGGCTAAACCTCTGTGCCTTTAATGTCTCCGCCACGTCCCCCAATACATCCTACATTATTCTTAGTTGTTTTCCTTCATGTAGAATGAACCTACAAGTTTATAAAGGGTTTATTTTAATTCCGATATTTTCGTCCCATTGACTTGCATTGGGATCGGGTATCGGTATCGGATTAGATCCGATATTTTGACGGTATCGGCCGATACTTTCCGATACCGATACTTTCCGATATCGGAAAGTATCGCTCAACACTACTAGTCAGATAAGAATTTTAGCAAGTGCTGATGTAAGCCGTCTCACAGTGCATAGGGTGCTTAATGTAATTTATTTTACCTCTAGAAAGCAGTGGCCAGATGGATCCTGTGGACTGTTCACCATAGTGTACCCTCACCCCGGCACGTGTTTCGCCGCCAGCTTCTTCCGTAGTCATCTCAGCATATTGAGCATTCTGCCATTATACCTTTTACTCTCATACTTTTTCAGTGTGCCATTCACATTTTTTCTATTTTTCCATTGTAAACTAAAGTACCATCCAGTTCACTACCCTTATTCTATTTTTATTTACACCCCGCTTCCGCTATTTGGCATCTCTGATTTTCATAATTTTTTATGTATTCATGATCTAATAAAAATCCAATATTTTGTTATTATGGATCTCTTCATTATTTGACCCCGTATCATTGGGGATCAGATTTGTTAAAATAATGTGCATAAAGGCACCTTAATACTGATTAAACCCTTCACGACCTATGACATAAAGGTACATCATAGATTGTGTATCCCCCTTTGATGTGGGCACCCCCTTGCGCCCAATTTAAAATAAAACAATAAAAAAATACACATATTTGGTTTTGCTGAGTTCAGAAACGATCAAAATATAAAACAAATTAATCTGACGTAAACGGCATAACGAGAAAAAATTGAAACGACAGAATTACGTTTTTTGGTCACAGCAACATCACAATAACAGGCGATCAAAACATTGTATCTACCCCAAAATGGTATCAATAAAAATGCCAGCTCGGAGTGCAAAAAATAAGCTGTCACCTAGCCCCAGGTCCCGAAAAATAGAAATGCTACTTGTCTTGGAAAATTACGCCATTTTTATTTACAAACTTTGAATTTTTTTCCCGAAATAAATAAAAAATAATCTATACATGTTTGGTATAAGCAAACTTGTAATCACTTGGAGAATCGTAATGGCAGGTCAGTTTTAAAATTTAGTGATCATGGTAAAAAAAAAGAAAAAAACTTGTGGAATTGCACTTTTTTTGCAACTTCACTGCACTTGGATTTTTTTTTCTGTTGTCTTATACACTATATGGCAAAATATATGGTGTTGTTCAAAAATATAACTTGTTCTGCAAAGAACAAGCCCTAACACTGCCATATTGACTGAAAAATAAAAAAAGTTATGGCTCTGGGAAAAAGGGGAGCAAAAAATGAAAACGCCAAAACAAAAAATTTCTAGGTTGAGAAGAGGATACATTTTCTTTGAAAACCTATAGAATTTGGCCCAAGCCACTGAGCAAATGGTAAACCAAGTATACTGGTCAGATATACAATTATTAAACCTATGGAGAAAGACTACACAGACCATAAATAATTCAAAGACATAACTTTATTGGTAACATATAAAAGCATTTAAAACATGTATGGGGAGATGGTCTTATAAATAATAAAAAGATAAATAAGTGGCTATGTTTACATTAATCCAATTATTCAAAATTTAAATATCAAAAAATGGATCCAAAATACAGCAATTAATATAGTGTTACAGGACTAATGACAATAGATGTTTGATATTTTCCCTAAATATGGTGAATGTCCCTAATATATAAATTCCTTTCTGAAATATCACAGTGTCGCCACTGTCAGAGGCAGATATGTAAAGAAAAAAGTACTTATTGCATAAAATTGTAATACATAAAAAATTATTTGAATTGATAATAATGAAAGATATGTATAATACTATGCAAATGTCCAATAAAGTGTAATAATAAGTATGCAAAAAGTGACTGCAAATTGCAAAGGGAGTGCTACATAATAACATATAAATCCTAACTTGATAGGTTTTTGTCCTGATGAAGGGTTCATGCGTGACCTTGAAATGTGCTGACCTGTAAACCTTTTGATAAAATCCGTTGATTTTATCCTGCTACTCAGACCTTATCAGCAGCGCAGTTGATGACACCTCCTTCTTACTTTTCATTTACCCTGGGCACATTGTGACCAGTGTCCTGCAGCAGCTGAAATATGTGCTTATCTCATGTTGCTATTTGCAACCACATCAGGTGAGTGGTCTCCCCTTACTTATTCCACCGTTATCATAGGATAAGACCCTATTGCGCTCCTTTCTGTCTCCTAGCCCTTTTTCTTGCATAAAATCCTGATGACAGGCTTTCTTTAATATCTTTGCAGCAATAATAATAATAATATAATTTTCGACCTGCAATTTCTTTATTATACAAAATCTTACCTTTATAATGAGGTTGGATCAAATACAATTTTTTGGTTTTATGGTCACAGGAAGCTAATTAACACTTTTGCTTAATTTTTTCCCTATAGAATTCTTATTTCATTTTGTTTCTTTAAAAACACTTATTCATGTATTAAATGTTGGTAAAAAAATATTTTCTGCACGCTATGAAACTTTATCCAACCTTGTTTTTCTTAACAAACCTCTATGTAATGAGGACTTCACGTTGAGCTTCATCTGTCATGTCTGATTACAACCTATTGCGTGATAGAATGTGATTGTTTTATTCCAGACTAAATGCAATGTGATAAATGTTAATGTTTCCTCATAAAAAGCCAAAATAAATATGAGACATTAGTTTCCATTTCAAAGTACATGGAGCAAAAACCAGAGTAGCCACATAACAGTTTTTAGAGGAAAGTTAAAATGATTTATATGTATTAAAAACAAATATTTCAAACACTGAAGTTAAACTTTCTTTGCCCACAGTTATTTTATTTTGCATGGAATTAGGGAGAATGTTCACTATTGTAAAACCCATTTTAATCGATCCTGTGGCTACCATAAGATAAAAACTTTTGTTACTTTCTAGACTATCTGCAGCAGTCATATGACATAACAATTCATATGACTGTCCAGAATAGCAGAGCCAAAATCAATGAACCAGCATTGCTCTCGGAGGTAAGTATCAAGCATTTCTATTTCTTGGTAGCACTTGGAAAAAGGCATTGTCCAGTAGGGGACAACTCCTTTAACCCCTTTCTGACCTCGGACGGGATAGTATGTCCAAGGTCAGAACCCCTGCTTTGATGCGGGCTCAGGTGGTGAGCCTGCATCAAATCCGAGACATGGCAGCTTTTTTGTACAGCTGACATGTGCCTGCAATAGCGGTGGGTGGAATCGCGATCCACCCTCTGCTATTAACTAGTTAAATGCCGCCGTCAAGCGCTGACAGTGGCATTTAACTATCTCTTCTGGCCATCGGGCCAGAAATGCGCGCATCACTGACCCACGTAACGTGATCGGGGCCAGTGATGTGTCGGCATGACAACCAGAGGTCTATTGAATACCTCTATAGTTGTTGATGCCAGATTGCTGTGAGCGGCAACCACAGGGTGGTGCTCACAGCAATCTGGCATCAAAAACTATAGAAGTCTTCAATGGACCTCTGGTTGTCAAGCCGATAGCAATGCAGCAATTCTACTACACAGGAGGGATCTGAGCATTGCTTCAATGTAGCAGAGCCGATCAGGCTATGCCAGCTTCTAGCCTCCCATGTAGGCTATTGAAGCATGGCAAAAGTAAAAAAAAGTTTAAAAAATATGAAAAAAGATAAAATAAACAAAAAAATATGTAAAAGTTTAAATCAGCCACTTTCGCCCCATTCAAAATAAAATAAAAAAAATTCAAACCTACACATATTTGGTATCGTCGATGTTCAGAATTCAAAGGTTGCCGCGCTGAAAGGCACCTCTTTGGGCAGTCTCACACACCTACTGGCTGGTTTGCCTGCTGCTGTTCTTCCAGGCACACGTGTCTAGCGCCTTTGTGATCTACAATTATACTATTTTTCAGTGATGTTCAGAATTGTCCAATCTATCAATAAAATAAGGATTTACCTGATCTCTAAATGGCGTAGCGAGAAAATAATTTCAAACTCAGAATTACGTTTTTTTGGTTGCCGCGACATTGAATTAAAATGCAATAATGGGCAATCAAAAGAACATATCTGCACCAAAATGGTATCATTAAAAACGTCAGCTCGGCACGCAAAAAATAAGCCCTCACCCAACCCCAGATTATGAAAACTGGAGACGCAATGGGTATTGGAAAATTGCGTAATTTTTTTTTTTAGTAAAGTTTGGAATTTTTTTACCCTTTAGATGAAAAATAACCTAGACATGTTTGGTGTCTATGAACTCATAATGACCTGGAGAATCAAAATGGCAGGTCAGTTTTAGCATGTAGTGAACCTAGCAAAAAAAAAAAACAAATAACAAGTGTGGGATTGCACTTTTTTTTTGCAATTTCACCGCACTTGAAATTTTTTCCCGTTTTCTAGTACACGCTAAAACCAATGACGTCGTTCAAAAGTAAAACTTGTCCCACAAAAAATAAGCTTTCACATGGCCATATTGACGGACAAGTAAAAAAGTTATGGCTCTGGGAAGGAGGGGAGCGAAAAAGAAAAATGCAAAACAGAAAAAAAGCTGGGGTCATGAAGGGGTTAAAGAGATCCTATAGGTTATGGAAAAAATATAAAAAGTGACAGTAAATAAAAAAAATAGCAATTTTCTCAATTACTCATCATTAGTAGTGTTGAGCGATACCGTCCGATACTTGAAAGTATCGGTATCGGAAAGTATCGGCCGATACCGGCAAAGTATCGGATCTCGCCGATACCGATACCCGATACCAATACAAGTCAATGGGACTCAAGTATTGGAAGGTATCCCTGATGGTTCCCAGGGTCTGAAGGAGAGGAAACTCTCCTTCAGGCCCTGGGATCCATATGAATGTGTAAAATAAAGAATTAAAATAAAAAATATTGATATACTCACCTCTCCGACGCAGCCTGCACCTTACCGCTGTGAACCGGCAGCCTTCTTTGCTTAAAATGAGCGCGTTCAGTACCTTCCATGACGTCACGGCTTCTGATTGGTCGCGTGCCGCTCATGTGACCTCCACGTGACCAATCAGAAGCCGTGATGTCATCCCTCAGGTCCTAAATTCCTAGAAGGGAATTTAGGACCTGAGGGATGACGTCGCGGCTTGTGATTGGTCGCGTGGCGGTCACATGAGCGGCACGCGACCAATCAGAAGCTGTGACATCATGGAAGGTGCTGAACGCGCTCATTTTAAGCAAAGCAGGCTGCCGGTTACTACCAGGGCGCGTCAGAGGGTGAGTATATCCCTATTTTTTATTTTAATTCTTTATTTTTTACATGGATATGGATCCCAGGGCCTGAAGGAGAGTTTCCTCTCCTTCAGACCCTGGGAACCATACACTGGGAACTTCCGATTCCGATTCCCGATACCACAAAAGTATCGGATCTCGGTATCGGAATGCCGATACCGCAAGTATCGGCCGATACCCGATACTTGCGGTATCGGAATGCTCAACACTAATCATTAGCACATCAGATAAGTTGTTTTTCCGGGCTTGGGCACATGACGATCCGACAAAAGATCAGATCACACTCGATCCAATGCTATTCTATTGGGACGTGCACATGTAAGTTTTTCTCCTCTGACTGAGTCTGGAATATGGAAATATAATCTGAAGTTTAGAAAACCACAATTCTTGGAGGAAAACTCTCTATGTATAGCCATGTGAGATTACGAAGCAGCAACAGCCTTGCACTTGGCAGCAGCATTACATAGAAGCAAAGCTAATCAATGTCCAACCTTGCATCTTGCTTTTCTATGGTTATCTCTCTGCTTCAGAGATTTATTTTCAGTGAAAAGACTCTTTTTCAAGCAAAACTTTTTTTGCATGATCACTGTTCAATAGTACTTTAAGAACATGAAACACCTTAAGCCAGTCATTTACAATTACAGATAATCTAATATATTAGATATTATATTAATAAAATGGCACATCACCACAAAATAAACTATTTGTGCAAGCCTGTATGCAGAACGAATGTTGTAAAATGTACAAATAAAAAAATATGATCCATGATTGTAGTTTAAAAAGCAGATAACACTTCTCAATCAAAGTTGTTGATCAAACAACGTTTCTTTTTTTCAATAGTCTTTTTGTTCTGAATGAGAACAACATATTTTAGATAAAGACATGAGAAGCAATGAAACTGAAATTGTAATGTTTGCAACGTGGGCAACAATGGCAAAACCTAGCAGGAGACTGAAATAATGAGAAACATAAATGAATAATTAATTATGTGGGTACTTTGCTTTTCCATGAATAATGTACTGTTTTATAATGCAACCACAATAATTCCAGTTTAAAACAAAGCCACTATTTCTCAGTTATATACATATGTATATAAATAATTTAAAATGAAACCACTGCATTATTTCAATCGCTAGGATACTAGTGTCACTGTAGTTTTTACAGGGATATTCTTTTGTTTGAAGTTAAAGAGTTTATGAATTAAATAAATAATCTTTGTGTATGTCAATACAAACACTGTATTGTAGAAATAGCTATTCTTTCTTTTTCCCCTCTAAGAGTCATATGAATATTTGAGTAGAGTAAGTTTTAAAATAATCAACTGCGAAAACTAAGACATATCTCAGAGGTATATGCTGGAGTTTAAAGTCTGGATTTTGTGACTATGAACATATTCAAACTTGCACATATAGTAATGTCCAAAAATGTTGACACCCTTGAAATCGTTCGAGAAAGTAAAGTATTTCTTCCAGAAAATTATTGCAATTACACATGTTTTGTTATAAGGGATATTTATTTTATTTGTGTGTATTGGAACAGCACAAAAATAGAGAAAAAAGGGAAAATTGGACACAACTTCACTAGTGATGAGCGAATACATTTGGCACTATTCGTTATTTGCACAAATAGTACAGTATTCTGGCTATTCGTTACTCAGCGAGTAATTTGGTAATTGCCTCAGTATATTCGAGTGACCCACTCAGCATGTTTAGTGCTTTATTTGCAGCCAATGCACATGCTGGGCTGGCTTGCCAATCACAATATTGCCGGCACCATCTTTGGTGTGGCATTGCTGTGATTGGCTGGCATTCCAACCTCAAAGGGACTATTTAAAGGATTCCAGTGCCACCTTGTGCACACTGCAGCCGGAAACAGCTTAGGGAGAGCATAGCTTGAGCGTAGGGAAAGTAAAAGTAGTGTAGGGAGAGTTATATGAGTTTACACTGAGCGTTTATTCATTCTAAAAAGCTTTTTTAAGAGCTAAAGACTATCAAGATTACTTTTTTTTGTTAGCTGGGGATTTAGTAGTTAGAGATTTAATAACTGGAAGGAGGAAGGATGGGTGAATGGCAGGCACATGGGTGTTCTGATCATTGCAATTACACTGTGTTCCAAATGATTATGCAAATTGGATTTAAGTGTCATAAAGATTTAATTGTTTTGTTTTTCAAATAAACTCGTGGATTGTATTGTGTCTCAGGACTCAATGGATCACTGAAATCAATCTTAAACACATGTGATAATTGGTTTTCCAGGTGATTGTAATTAAAGGAAAACAACTTAAAAATGATGTTCCACATTATTAAGCATGTCACAGTTTTCAAGTAACATGGGAAAGAAAAAGGATCTCTCTGCTGCTGAAAAGCATCAAATAGTGCAATGCCTTGGTGAAGGGATGAAAACATTAGAAATTTTCCAAAAACATAAGCGTGATCATCGTACTGTTAAGAGATTTGTGGCTGTATCTGAGCACAAATGTGTTTGTGCTGATAAAGGCATAATGAGGAAGATTTCTGCCAGGCAAGTTCATCGGATTAAGAGAGCAGCTGCTAAAAAGCCATTACAAAGCAGCAAACAGATATTTGAAGCTGCTGGTGCCTCTGGAGTCCCTCGAACCTCAAGGTGTAGGCTCCTTCAAAGGCTTGCTGTGGTGCATAAACCTACTATTCGGCCACCCTTAAACAGTGTTCACAAGCAGAAATGGTTGGATTGGGCCCACACATACATGAAGACTAATTTCCAAACAGTCTTGTTTACTGATAAGTGTTGAGCAACCCTGGATGGTCCAGATGGATGGAGTAGTGGATGGTTGGTGGATGGCCACCATGTCCCAACAAGGCTGCAACGTCAGCAAGGAGGTGGAGGAGTCATGTTTTGGGCCAGAATTATGGGAAACAGCTGGTAAGGCCCTTTAAGGTTCCTGAAGGTATGAAAATGACCTCTACAAAGTATATAGAGTTTTTGACTGACAACTTTCTTCTATGGTCTAAAAAGAAGAAATATGCCTTCAGGAGCAAAATCATCTTCATGCTGACAATGCCCCATCTCATGCTGCAAAGAATACCTCTGAGTCATTGGCTGCTATGGGCATAAAAGGAGATAAACTCATGGTGTGGCCACAATCTTCCCCTGACCTCAACCCTATAGAGAACCTTTAGAGGATCATCAAGCAAAAGATCTATGAGGGTGGGAGGTAGTTCACATCCAAACAGCAGCTCTGGGAGGCTATTCCAACTTCATGTAAAGAAATACAAGCAGAAACTCTCCAAAAACTCACAAGTTCAATGGATGCAAGAATTGTGAAGGTGACATCAAAGAAGGGTCCTATGTTAACATGTAACTTGGCCTGTTGGGATGTTTTGGCGTTAAATAGCTTTTTTGTTCAGTGAATGTGACCTCCTAATGCTGCAAATTCCACAAATGAGCATTTTCAGTTCTTTAAAACATATCAAATGTTTAGAAATTCTACTGTGCATAATAATTTGGAACAGTGCATTTTGAGTTTTTATTCATTTTGGAGATTATACTGTTATCATTGGGAGGTTTCTTCAATAAAATTCGATGTATAATCTAACGGGTGATGACTTTTATTAGACTGACTGTCATTTGCATCGACCATTTAGGAAAATCTGATAAAAATGTAATTTGCATAATAATTTGGAACATAGTGTATATGCTGCAGCTCTCTGCTATTTTCCACTTAAAATGCCTAATATTTGTCTAGCACTCCCCCTTTGAGAAAGCGATCACGCGAAACGTGCGTCAGGGGTTGTGGGAAGGTCACTCTTCAGTCCTAAGCAACTATGGGTGAGCATTTACCTTGTTGTAATTGTATGTATTGAAGTGTTTACCAGGTGTTGTATAGGAAGTGATACCATATGGTGATACTATGTAAATGGTATTTTCTCACTTGGGTATAATTATTCACATTTGAAAACTACTTTTGCTCTCCTTGGTCATACAGCGTGACTGGTGACCTACCCTTAGTGTACCGGTTTTGTCTCCTCCTTTCTTGCTCCACTTGGAATATTTTTACTATGTTTTATGTGATTTTGATTGTCTGTGTAATTATTTAATAAAGGCTATGTTTTATTTATTTATTGGTGTCACTGATACTCCTTTTTGCTCATTTTCAATATGCTTTGTTTTGGACTATTGCACCAGTTTATGCACTCTAGTGGTTTAATGGGAGAGCTTAGTAATTGAACCATGCTCTCGGCCTTTGATAATAATACGTGCTTTTTCATTTTTGTATTTGATTACTCTGCATTTGCATTGTTATAGCAAGCCGATTGTCAAAACATCTTAGTTTTCTATTGTTCTAAAAAATAGTGTATCTTTATCTACCAATTGTCCGACGGGCGCAATACGGGTACAGATAATCTTATGTGACAATTTAGCAGGGTCAATAATCTTCATTATTCCGCATTTGCTGTGTGTCAGTAAGACGATTTAAAAAACATCTTAATTTTCCATTGTTCTAAAAAATAGCATAACTTTATCTACCAGTTGTCTAACTGGTGTAATATAGGTGCAGATAATCGTATGTGACAATTTAGCAGGGGCAATAATCTTCATTACTCTGCATTTGCAGTGTGCCAGCAAGGGAATTGATAGGGATTACAAGTTTCACCATTGCACAATGTGCCAATTTTTCGCAAAGTACAAAACATAAGCAACATGGGGTATACATGCCTGGGAAATCTCATAAAGTCCCATGGATTCCAGTACCACTTGCATGCTGATGACACTCAGATCTACCTCTCTGGCCCAAATGTCACCTCTCTGCTGTCCAGAATCCAGGATTGTCTATCAGCCATATCCTCCTTCTTCTCCTCTCGCATCCTCAAACTCAACGTGGACAAATTTGAACTCATCACCTTTCCTCCATCTCACAGATCTTCCATACCTAATCTATCTATCACAATTAATTACATCACAGTTTCACCCGTATCGGAGGTCCGCGGCCTCGGAGTAACACTTGACTCTGCCCTGTCCTTCAAACCACACATCCAAGCTCTTTCCACCTCCTTTCGCCTCCAGCTCAAAAATATTTCCAGAATCCGTCCTTTCCTCAACCCTCATTCTACTAAAATGCTTGTGCATGCCCTCATCATCTCCCTCCTCGACTACTGCAGCGTCCTTTTCTGTGGCCTCCCTGCTAACACTCTCGCACCTCTCCAGTCCATCCTTAACTCTGCTGCCTGACTAATTCACTTGTCTCCTTGCTACTCCTCTGCTTCTCCCCTCTGCAAATCTCTTCACTGGCTCCCATTCCCTCAGCATATGGAGTTCAAGTTACTAATACTGAACTACAAGGCCATCCACAGCCAGTCTCCTCCATATATCTCTGAACTAATCTCCTGATATCTTCCCTCACGTAATCTCCAGTCCTCCCAAGACCTCCTTCTCTCCTCCACACTTATTCGGTCCTCACCTAATCGCCTCCAAGACTTCTCCCGAATATCCCCCATCCTCTGGAATTCTGTGCAGCAACACATCGGACTATTAACCACATTCGGATCCTTCAGACGGAACCTGAAAATCCACCTCTTCAAAAAGCCTACAGCTTGCAATGACCCCACTGCCTCCTCACCACTAATGGAGCTACAACCTCACTAACATCGGAGCTGCCACAACCCCCCAACCTACTGTCTCCTTCCACACCATCCTGTAGAATGTAAGCCCGCAAGGGTAGGGTCCTCTCCCCTCTATATTTGTATGTAACCCCTTCTCATGTACAGTACCAATGGATCAATGGCGCTATATATATATATATATATATATATATGATTAAACAATAATAATGACCACTTAATACTAGTTGCAGAAGCAGGAGGAGGAGGAAGTGATTTCATCAACAAAATGGCTTTGGATGGTAAGGAATGGATGTAAAGACAACTTCACAACCAAAAACATTTGGGCATGCATTTACGTTATGTTGCTGTCAACTATAGGGCTTACAAGGTCAGAGGAAATCCAGCCCTTGTTCAATTTTAGAAGAGTCAGCCTGTCTGCATTTTCCATTGACAGGCGTGTGCGCCTACCCATTATGATTGCACAAGCCAAACTAAAAATACACTCAAACAACACACTTTCAGCATTGCATGGCAGCCCCTTCAAGGTATAGAAGGAGAGGTCTTGCCAAATGTGGAGCTTGGTATGATCACCTAAGTAGTCCTTCACTATCTTGGTCAACTTCTCCATCCTCATCATAGTTACACCCACAGATAGTCCTTGCTGATTTGATGGTCTCATGAAAATGTGTAAGTTGGTGGACATTTCCCACCCACTGAGTGGCACCTGGTGTGAGCGGCCCTCCCCTGTAATCCTTGTGGGTGAAAAAGCCGCACCTCTGTCAGCAGCATTGTCTGAGGGTAATCTTTTCAGCAAGTGTTCCACAACGGCCCTCTAACATACATGCACTGAAAATAGCACGTCAGCCTCCGACATAAGAGGAGCAAGTTTTTTCTTGTACCGTGGGTCAAGAAAGGTGCAAAGCCAGTATTTCATGTTGGTCAAAATGTGCTTCACGCAAGGGTCTTTGGAGTGGCATCTGGACATGAACTTTGCCATGTGTAGCAGATCACAAAGCATCAAACATTCAGTGTCCTTACCAGGAAGAAGACTTACCATCCTCTCCTCCTCATGATGCATAGCCTCCTCATCCTTCTCCTCTTCAGGCCATCTATGCGGGACAGGCATGAAGCTAGGATTGGGAGTCACCTCTGTAGCACAGACCAAAAACTCCTGTGGCCTGACAATTGTCAGATCTTATGGATCTAAGAGAGTGAACACGCAGAACCACGACAACGAACATCCCAAGGGTGAGCTGGCCTGGTGGACCACCCCAATACAGGGAGCGTTAGGGGCAGGCCCAAGGGAGACTATTGCTGCAGAAGCTGATACCGGGGAACAGGAAGCAGGAGAGGAAAGATGCGCAAGTGGCTAAGGTGGAGACACAGGACAGAGTGACAGTGACTCAAACACAGAGTGGACTGGATATGGCGAACACCCAGGACAGGCAGGGTATGGCGGAGACACAGGATGGGCTGGATATGGTGGACGCCAAGGACTGGCAGGGTATGGCAGAGACAAAGGACTGACTGGATATGATGGATGCCCAGGACTGGCAGGATATGTCAGAGACACAGGACTGACTGGATATGGCAAAAACACAGGACGGACTGGATATGGCGGAAACACAGGACAAGCAGGATATGATGGATGACCAGGACTGATAAGGTAAGGTGCAGACACAAGAAGGACAGAGAATCACACTGGAAAGCAACAAAGCACAGAGGGACCTGGGTCAACTGAGGACAAATGACAATCAGGCATGGAGCAGAGGAAGGAGTTACCTTAAATAGACTGAGTGCTGCAGAACTTCTGGGTCAAGATCCTCCAGAATCATAGAGTGGAGGAACGGAGTGTCTGCCGGCCAGAGAGAGGAAGTGCGCATGCGCAGTGAGAGGCTTGCACGTGCACACGACAAGAGCAAGGGACAGGCGGCGAATCAAGAGAAGAGACCGGAAGGCGCCCGCACACCACTGGAACACGCCGGGAGAGGTAAGTATGCTGTGAAGCAGGTGCGGCAGGTGTCACAGTACCCCCTCCTTACACCCCCTCCTCCTAAGATCAGAAAGAAACCTAGCTACAAATCTAGGAGCTTGGATGTTCTCCCAGGGCTCCCAAAACCTTTCCTCAGGACCAAAACCTTTCCAATCAATTAAAAAGAGAGTTTTACCATGAGATTTCTTTATAGCTAGATTGTCCTTAACTTCAAAGACATCCTGATCGGAAATGGGTAGAGGCGATTGACCAGAGGTGGCGTGAAATTGATTGAGTATGACTGGCTTAAGTAGAGAAACGTGGAACGAGTTGGGGATGCGGAGCGAGATGGGCAACTTTAACTTATAGGCAACCTCGTTAATATGAGTTAACACCTCAAATGGACCGATATACCGTGGACCAAGTTTATACGAGGGAATCTTAAGGCGGATGAACTTGGAAGATAACCATAACTTTATCACCCGGTTGAAAAGATGGAGAATCCAATCATCTCTTGTCGGAATGTCTCTTAATTCTGTTTCCAGCTTGTTCAAGAGTGGTTTTGGTCTCCTGCCAGACCCTGGAAAAATCCTCGGTCAGAAGATCGACCGCCAGCACACCTGAGGCTGAGAGAACTGGCAGAGGAACACCAGGATGTTGCCCATAAACAACAAAGAAAGGCGACTTGGAAGAGAATTCACTGATGTGGTTGTTGTAAGCAAATTCGGCCCAAGGGAGTAAACTGGACCAGTCATTTTGATGGATGTTAGCGAAATGACCAAGGTGACCAGGATTTGATTTCTACGCTCTGCCTGACCATTAGTTTGAGGATGGTAGGCAGAGGAGAAATCCAGAGTTACATCCATCAATTTGCATAATGCACACCAGAAGCACGAGGTGAACTGAACTCCTCTGTCCGAAACTATGTGTCGAGGAAAGCCGTTTATCCAAAAAATATGAGTGATGAAAATTCTTGCCAATTCAGGGGCAGATGGTAATCCGGAAAGAGGAACAGAGTGAGCCATCTTGGAAAAACAATCCACGACTACAAAGATAACTGTATGACCAGAAGACAGAGGTAGATCGGTGATAAAGTCCATCGCAATGTGTTGCCAAGGAGCCGAGGGAACCGGAAGCGGATGCAGAAGACCCGAGGGCAGATGCCTAGGAACCTTATTCTTGGCGCAAGATGGACAGCAAGCAGCAAAACTTTGGATGTCTCCAGGAAGGGATGGCCACCAGTAGTATCGTGACACAAAAGAAAGGGTTTTCTTGAAACCAACATGACCCGCCAGCTTGGAGGCATGACCCCAACATAAAACTTGCCTCCTGTTGCACTCATGAACAAAAGTCTTACCCGGGGGTACAGAGGTTACAGTGACGGGAGCAACCGAGATGACCTTGCTTGGATCCACGATATGTAAGGGTTTCTCCTCGACATCGGTAGTCAGGAAGGATCTGGATAAGGCGTCTGCTTTGAAATTCTTATCACCAGAACGAAAATGTAACTCAAAATCAAACCGGGCAAAGAATAGCGACCACCTAGCTTGCCGAGGATTAAGTCTTTGTGCTGAGTGGATATATGCCAGATTCTTGTGGTCAGTGTAGATCTTAAAAGGATGTGCGGCTCCCTCCAACAAACAGCACCATTCCTCGAACGCCAATTTGATAGCCAGCAATTCTCTATCACTGATGGTATAGTTTCTCTCAGCCGCCGAGAAGGTCTTAGAGAAGAAGCTGCAAGTGACAAGCCAACTGGAGGAAGACCTCTGGGTAAGCACCGCACCTGCTCCGATGGCCGAAACATCAACTTCCAGAACGAAGGGCTTGCTAATCTCAGGACAATGGAGAACAGGAGCCGCAACAAAGGCTTGTTTCAAGGACCGGAGCGCATCTTCAGCCTCTGGAGGCGAGGAGTGAGGATTGGCTCCCTTGCGAATCAGAGCAGAGATAGCACTAGACAGGGTAGAAAAGTGTGGTATGAACTGCCGGTAGTAGTTAGCGAAACCCAGGAACCGTTGGATCGCCTTGACCCCCTGGGGATGTGGCCAGTTCAGCACGGCAGACACTTTCTCTGGATCCATGTGAAGGCCAGAGTCAGATATGATATACCCTTAAAAGGGTAATGAAGATTGCTCGAAGGCGCATTTTTCAAGCATGGCATAAAGACGATTTGCTCTAAGACGTAAAAGGACTTGACGGACATCTCTTCGGTGGGTGGAGAGATCTGGAGAGAAAATAAGAATATCATCTAAGTACACCACCACACAAGAATAGAGTAGATCCTGGAATAAATCGTTCAGGAACTCCTGAAACACAGCCGGAGCATTGCACAAACCAAAAGGCATCACTAGATACTCGTAATGGCCATATCTAGTGTTGAACGCAGTCTTCCACTCATCCGGGGCGGATTTGGATTCGGTTGTAAGCCCCATGAAGATCTAATTTAGTGAAGACTCGCGCTCCTCAGAGAAGGTCAAGCAGTTCCGGAATGAGGGGAAGTGGGTACTTGTTTTTAACTGTGATATTGTTGAGACCTCGGTAGTCGATGCAATGCCGAAGGGAACCATCTTTCTTCTTGACGAAAAAGAAACCAGCACCAGCACGAGAAGAAGATTTTCGAATAAAGCCTTTGGTAAATTTTCCTGGATATATTCGGTCATAGCTTGAGTCTCAGTAGTGGATAGGGGGTAAATCCGACCCCTAGGTGGAGTAGAACCTGACAAGAGCCAGGTACCGGCGGCGAGTCAAGAGAAGAGACCGGAAGGCGTGTGCACACTGCTGGAGCATGCCGGGAGAGGTAAGGCTGGTTTCACACTTGCGTTTTGATCTGCAGCGTTTTTTTTTTAAAAAAACGCATGTGGTGAAAAAACGCATTTAACCCCTTAATCCCATATGACGTACTATACCGTCGAGGTGGGGTGGGCCTTAATTCCCGGTGACGGTATAGTACGTCATACGCGATCGGCCGCGCTCACGGGGGGAGCGCGGCCGATCGCGGCCGGGTGTCGGCTGCATATCGCAGCTGACATCCGGCACTATGTGCCAGGAGCGGTCACGGACCGCCCCCGGCACATTAACCCCCGGCACACCGCGATCAAACATGATCGCGGTGTACCGGCGGTGCAGGGAAGCATCGCGCAGGGAGTGGGCTCCCTGCGTGCTTCCCTGAGACGATCGGTACAAGGTGATGTACTCACCTCGTACCGAACGTCTTCTCCCTGCAGGCCCCGGATCCAAAATGGCCGAGGGGCTGTATCCGGGTCCTGCAGGGAGCACTTCCGGGTCGGAGCAGGCTGCAGATGAAAGCTGCAGCCTGCACGGCTGTAAGTGAGATCGGAGATCTCACAGAGTGCTGTGCACACTGTGAGATCTGCGATCTGTGATGTCCCCCCCCTGGGACAAAGTAAAAAAGTAAAAAAAAAAATTTCCACATGTGTAAAAAAAAAAAAAAAAAAATCCTAAATAAATAATAATAAAAAAAAAAATATTATTCCCATAAATACATTTCTTTATCTAAAAAAAACAAACAAAAACAATAAAAGTACACATATTTAGTATCGCCGCGTCCGTAACGACCCAACCTATAAAACTGTCCCACTAGTTAACCCCTTCAGTAAACACCGTAAGAAAAAAAAAAAAAAACGAGGCAAAAAACAACGCTTTATTATCATACCGCCGAACAAAAAGTGGAATAACACGCGATCAAAAAGACGGATATAAATAACCATGTTACCGCAGAAAACGTCATCTTGTCCCGCAAAAAAAGAGCCGCCATACAGCATCATCAGCAAAAAAATAAAAAAGTTATAGTCCTCAGAATAAAGCGATGCCAAAATAATTATTTTTTCTATAAAATAGTTTTTATCGTATAAAAGCGTCAAAACATAAAAAAATGATATAAATGAGGTATCGCTGTAATCGTACTGACCCGACGAATAAAACTGCTTTATCAATTTTACCAAGCGCAGAACGGTATAAACGCCTCTCCCAAAAGAAATTCATGAATAGCTGGTTTTTGGTTATTCTGCCTCACAAAAATCAGAATAAAAAGTGATAAAAAATGGTCACGTGTCCGAAAATGTTACCAATAAAAACGTCAACTCGTCCCGCAAAAAACAAGACCTCACATGACTCTGTGGACCAAAATGTGGAAAAATTATAGGTCTCAAAATGTGGAGACGCAAAAACTTTTTTGCTATAAAAAGCGTCTTTTAGTCTGGTTTCACACTTTTTATCTGCATGCGTTTTTTAAAAAAACCGCATGTGTGAAAAAATGCATGTAAACGCGGTAAAACGCATGCGTTTTTATAGAAAAACACAAGAAAACAAGAAAAAAACAAAAAACCCTAACCCTACCCCTAACCCTACCCCTAACCTGAAATACGTGGCACTGAAATACGTGGCACTGAAATATACGTTTATATACGTATATACGATATTTCAGTGGCCACGTATATAAGTGCCACGTATTTAAGTGCCACGTATTTAAGTGCCACGTATTTAAATGCCACGTATTTAAGTGCCACGTATTTAAGTGCCACGTATTTAAGTGCCACGTATTTACGTGCCACGTATTTTTCAGTGCCTGAAATACGTGGCACTGAAATACGTGGCACTGAAATATCGTGGCACTGAAATATCGTGGCACTGAAATATCGTGGCACTGAAGTATTTACGTGCCACGTATTTTTCAGTGCCTGAAATACGTGGCACTGAAATACGTGGCACTGAAATACGTGGCACTGAAATACGTGGCACTGAAATATTGTGGCACTGAAATATCGTGGCACTGAAATATCGTGGCACTTAAATACGTGGCACTTAAATACGTGGCACTTATATACGTGGCACTTATATACGTGGCACTTATATACGTGGCACTTATATACGTGGCACTTATGACTGTCAGAAAATGTTCAGTAAACGGTTAGGGGTAGGGTTTCAGGTAGAATTGGGGAGTTTCCACTGTTCAGGCACATCAGGGGCTCTCCAAACGCGACATGGCGTCCAATCTCAATTCCAGCCAATTCTGCGTTGAAAAAGTAAAACAGTGCTCCTTCCCTTCCGAGCTCTCCCGTGCGTCCAAAAAGGGGTTTACCCCAACATATGGGGTATCAGCGTACTAGGGACAAATTGAACAACAACTTCTGGGGTCCAAGTTCTCTTGTTATCCTTGGGAAAATAAAAATTTGGGGGGCTAAAAATCATTTTTGTGGGAAAAAAAATATGTTTTATTTTCACGGCTCTGCATTGTAAACTGTAGTGAAACACTTGGGGGTTCAAAGTTCTCACAACACATCTAGATAAGTTCCTTGGGAGGTCTAGTTTCCAATATGGGGTCACTTGTGGGGGGTTTGTACTATTTGGGTACATCAGGGGCTCTGCAAATGCAACGTGACGCCTGCAGACCAATCCATTTAAGTCTGCATTCCAAATGGCGCTCCTTCCCTTCCGAGCTCTGTCATGCGCCCAAACAGTGGTTCCCCCCCACATAGGGGGTATCAGCATACTCAGGACAAATTGGACAACAACTTTTAGGGTCCAATTTATCCTGATACCCTTGTGAAAATACAAAACTGGGGGCTAAAAAATCATTTTTGTGAAAAAGAAAAATAATTTTTATTTTCACGGCTCTGCGTTATAAACTGTAGTGAAACACTTGGGGGTTCAAAGTTCTCACAACACATCTAGATAAGTTCCTTTGGGGGTCTAGTTTCCAATATGGGGTCACTTGTGGGGGGTTTGTACTGTTTGGGTACATCAGGGGCTCTGCAAATGCAACGTGACGCCTGCAGACCAATCCATTTAAGTCTGAATTCCAAATGGCGCTCCTTCCCTTCCGAGCTCTGTCATGCGCCCAAACAGTGGTTCCCCCCCACATAGGGGGTATCAGCGTACTCAGGACAAATTGGACAACAACTTTTAGGGTCCAATTTATCCTGATACCCTTGTGAAAATACAAAACTGGGGGCTAAATTTCATTTTTGTGAAAAAAAAAAAAAAAATTATTTTCACGGCTCTGCGTTATAAACTGTAGTGAAACACTTGGGGGTTCAAAGTTCTCACAACACATCTAGATAAGTTCCTTGGGGGGTCTAGTTTCCAATATGGGGTCACTTGTGAGGGGTTTGTACTGTTTGGGTACATCAGGGGCTCTGCAAATGCAACGTGACACCTGCAGACCAATCCATTTAAGTCTGCATTCCAAATGGCGCTCCTTCCCTTCCGAGCTCTGTCATGCGCCCAAACAGTGGTCCCTCCCCACAAATGGGGTATCAGCGTACTCCAGACAAATTGGACAACAACTTTTGGGGTCCAATTTATCCTGATACCCTTGTGAAAATACAAAACTGGGGGCTAAAAAATCATTTTTGTGAAAAAAAAAAATAATTTTTATTTTCACGGCTCTGCGTTATAAACTGTAGTGAAACACTTGGGGGTTCAAAGCTCTCAAAACACATCTAGATAAGTTCCTTAGGGGGTCTACTTTCCAAAATGGTGTCACTTGTGGGGGGGTTTAATGTTTAGGCACATCAGGGGCTCTCCAAACGCAACATGGCATCCCATCTTAATTCCAGTCAATTTTGCATGGAAAAGTAAAATAGCGCTTCTTCCCTTCTGAGCTCTGCTATGCGCCCAAACAATGGTTTACACCCACATATGGGGTATCGTCGTACTCAGGACAAATTGCACAACAACTTTTGTGGTCTAATTTCTTCTCTTACCCTTGGGGAAATAAAAAAATGGGGGTGAAAAGATCATTTTTGTGAAAAAATATGATTTTTTATTTTTACGGCTCTGCATTATAAACTTCTGTGAAGCACTTGTTGGGTCAAAGTGCTCACCACACATCTAGATAAGTTCCTTAGGGGGTCTACTTTCCAAAATGGTGTCACTTGTTAGGGGTTTCAATGTTTAGGCACATCAAGGGCTCTCTAAATGCAACATGGCGTCCCATCTCAATTCCAGTCAATTTTGCATTGAAAAGTCAAATGGCGCTCCTTCCCTTCCGAGCTCTGCCCTGCGCCCAAACAATGGTTTACACCCACATATGGGGTATCAGCGTACTCAGGACAAATTGCACAACAATTTTTGGGGTCCAATTTCTTCTCTCACCCTTAGGAAAATAAAAAATTGGGGGTGAAAAGATAATTTTTGTGAAAAAATATGATTTTTTATTTTTACGGCTCTGCATTATAAACTTCTGTAAAGCACTTGTTGGGTCAAAGTGCTCACCACACATCTAGATAAGTTCCTTAGGGGGTCTACTTTCCAAAATGGTGTCACTTGTTAGGGGTTTCAATGTTTAGGCACATCAAGGGCTCTCTAAATGCAACATGGCGTCCCATCTCAATTCCAGTCAATTTTGCATTGAAAAGTCAAATGGCGCTCCTTCCCTTCCGAGCTCTGCCCTGCGCCCAAACAATGGTTTACACCCACATATGGGGTATCAGCGTACTCAGGACAAATTGCACAACAATTTTTGGGGTCCAATTTCTTCTCTCACCCTTGGGAAAATAAAAAATTGGGGGTGAAAAGATAATTTTTGTGAAAAAATATGATTTTTTATTTTTACGGCTCTGCATTATAAACTTCTGTAAAGCACTTGTTGGGTCAAAGTGCTCACCACACATCTAGATAAGTTCCTTAGGGGGTCTACTTTCCAAAATGGTGTCACTTGTGGGGGGTTTCAATGTTTAGGCACATCAGGGGCTCTCCAAATGCAACATGGCGTCCCATCTCAATTCCAGTCAATTTTGCATTGAAAAGTCAAATGGCGCTCCTTTGCTTCCAAGCTCTGCCATGCGCCCAAACTGTGGTTTACCCCCACATATGGGGTATCAGCGTACTCAGGACAAATTGTACAACAACTTTTGGGGTCTATTTTCTCCTGTTACCCTTGGTAAAATAAAACAAATTGGAGCTGAAATAAATTTTGTGTGAAAAAAAGTTAAATGTTCATTTTTTTTTTTAAACATTCCAAAAATTCCTGTGAAACACCTGAAGGGTTAATAAACTTCTTGAAAGTGGTTTTGAGTACCTTGAGGGATGCAGTTTTTACAATGGTGTCACACTTGGGTATTTTCTATCATATAGACCCGTCAAAATGACTTCAAATGAGATGTGGTCCCTAAAAAAAAATGGTGTTGTAAAAATGAGAAATTGCTGGTCAACTTTTAACCCTTATAACTCCGTCACAAAAAAAAATTTTGGTTCCAAAATTGTGCTGATGTAAAGTAGACATGTGGGAAATGTTATTTATTAAGTATTTTGTGTGACATATGTCTGTGATTTAAGGGCATAAAAATTCAAAGTTGGAAAATTGCGAAATTTTCAAAATTTTCGCCAAATATTCATTTTTTTCACAAATAAACGCAAGTTATATCGAATAAATTTTACCACTAACATGAAGTACAATATGTCATGAGAAAACAATGTCAGAATCGCCAAGATCCGTTGAAGCGTTCCAGAGTTATAACCTCATAAAGGGACAGTGGTCAGAATTGTAAAAATTGGCCCGGTCATTAACGTGCAAACCACCCTCGGGGCTTAAGGGGTTAAACGCGTGCAAACGCTGCGTTTTTTAGACGCATGCGTTTTTGAGCCCCCCAAAAAAACCGCGGGAAAACGCGGAGTTTTCCCGCGTTTACATGAGTTTTTTCCCGCGACGCATGCTGAGAAGTGTGTGACAGCTGCCAATCATCAAAATCAACTAGAAAACACACTATTAATAGAATTAGCTAGGGTTAGGGTTAGGGTTAGGGTTAGGATCCCTAGGGTTAGGGGTAGCTTTTTATTAGAATGTCCTGGTCACCAGGTCACTGATAAGCCACCCCCCACCATCAAGGTGATAAAGGGATCCAAACCCTAACCCTAACCCTACCCCTAACCCTAACCCTAAGGATCCAAACCCTAACCCTACCCCTAACCCTAACCCTAGGGATCCAAACCCTAACCCTACCCCTAACCCTACCCCTACCCCTAACCCTAACCCTAGGGATCCAAACCCTAACCCTAACCCTACCCCTAACCCTAACCCTAACCCTAACCCTAGGGACCCAAACCCTATCCCTAACCCTACCCCTAACCCTACCCCTAACCCTAACCCTAACCATAACCCTTGGGATCCTAACCCTAACCCTAAACCTAGGGATCCTAACCCTAACCCTAAGAGTTAGGATCCTAACCCTAACCCTAAGGGTTAGGGTTAGGATCCCTAGGGTTAGGGTTAGGGTTAGGATCCCTAAAGTTACTAGGGATCCTAACCTTAGGGTAAGGGTTAGGGTTAGGTTTAGGGTTAGGATCCCTAGTAACCCTAGGGTTAGGGTTAGGGTTTTCTTGTTTTTTCTAGGGTTAGGGTTAGGGTTAGGGTTTTCTTGTTTTTTCTTGTGTTTAGGGTTAGGGTTAGGGTTTTCTTGTTTTTTCTTGTGTTTAGGGTTAGGGTTTTCTTGATTTTTCTTGTGTTTTCTTGTTTTTCGGTAAAAACGCATGCGTTTTTAATGCAAGCAAACGCATGTGCTTAAAAACGCATGCGTTTACATAGACAGCAATGCTTTTTTTTGCCGCGAATAAACGCATGCGTTTTTTGCGGCAAAAAAACGCCACTAGAAATTACTACATGTTGCATTTCTGCAAATGAACGCACGCGTCAAAAAACGCATGCGTTGCCGAAAACGCGTCAAAACGCATGCTAAAAAACGCATGCGTTTTTTAATGTTAAGTATAGGGGAAAAAACGCATGCGTTTTTAGCGCTAAAACGCTGCAGATCAAAACGCAAGTGTGAAACCAGCCTAAGTATGCTGCGAAGCGGGTGCCGCAGGCGCAGCAGGCGTCACAACAATATTGTGTGAGGCTGGGCTGTGTGATATCAGCCACTTTTGCTCCATAGCCACCTGATCGGCATTCAAAGCTTCCTCTTTGAGATTCTTCAGCAAATATTTTAATAGACAGAACAGAGGGATGGTTACAATAACATTAGCATCATGAGCGCTCACCATCTTGGTGCAGTACTGAACATTTTGAAGTACTTCACAAATGTCATCGATCCATACCAACTCAGCAATTGTTATGTGTGGGGGCTGAGTGTTACTCTGACGAGCATTGAGAAGCTGGAATTCAGACACTGCTGTCTGCTGCTCACTAAGCTTTGCCAACACATGAACTGCCTACATTTATTGAACTATTTCTGTGTTGCCCATTCAAAATTTTATTTATAACCAGGATCCTAGTATCTTGTTCTCACATGCTTTATGCATTTGATATCCCTCTGTGTCTGTACTTTTACACATACTGGTTAGTAACCGGTTCTTGCAGCATTATATGAACACCCGATTTCTTATATTATGGCTGGTCAGAACAGTGAAAGCAATTGTTACCATCCATCTTTAGTGTCTCCTCTATTTCCTCATAGATTGTAATCTTGTGAGCAGGGCCCTCATTCCTCTTGGTATCTGTTGTTCATGTGATTATTGTTATTCTGTAGTTTCTTTTAATGTCTGTAAAAGTACCCTCTATAATGTAAAGTGCTGCGGAATATGTTAGCACTATAGAAATAAAATAATTATTATTATTAGTTGAATTATAGCTTGTGGGCAAGTCACAAATCAGCTGGTGATGAGGCAAATTAAAGTGCTGCTGCAGCAAAGCTAGTCCGCCGTAAGCCTGAGATCACTTTAGGAAATGTGCGCTGACATGTCGTTCCTTGGCAAATAGGTCCACCAAGTGTGGGTGTGTTTTTAAAAACCGCTGTGCAACCAAGTTCAGCACGTGGGCTATGCATGAATCATGTAAAAACTTGCTGAGCTTTAAAGCCAACACCAACTTACACCCATTACTGCACACAACCTGACCTGGCTGTGGTTCATCTGGGAGAGCCACTGATTGGGCTGTTCTTTTATCACCTTCAACATTTCAGCTGCACTGTTAACTTTATCACCTAAACAGATAAGCTTCAGCAGAGTGTGCTGCCACTTTGTCAAAGCAGTGCTGCAGACCTCCCAGCTTGGGAGTGATTGGGAGGCTACTTTCAGTGAGGAGGAAGAGGAGGAGAGAAAGGAACTGTAATACTAGAAGACCTAAACCATGATGGGTGTTGGGACTGCTTTTCTTGGTGTGGGTAAGATGTGTGATGTCCCAGCCTCTGACTTTGTCCCAGACTCCACCAGGTACAGCCAGTGTGCCATAAGAGAAATGTATAATCCTTGTCCAAAAGAACTTGTCCACATGTTTGTGGTAAAGTAGACCTTCCCTGTGACTGCGTTGACCAGAGCACGACTGATAATGTGTAACACGAAAGCTTATGTAATGCATTAATGGCACACCGGGAAAAATAGTGTTGGATCGTAATCGAGTACCGTGAGGGCAGGTGGCATCAGCACCTGCTTCATGGTCAACAGATTGGACAGGCCATAACACAGGGATGGGGCAGTGGTATCACCATCAGACACAGATTTTGTACCCAGGTGTGAGGGATGAGGGAGACACCATTTTGATTTATTAATGTCAAGCCAAATATATTATCCAGACTTCTCCCTCTCTCCATGCTCCTGAACTGTGGCCCCCCCATGGGATTAATACACAATTTCTCAAAAGAAGAGGACCTTGCCATATGGCCAGAGAATTAAAGGTCATGTGTTAATTAATGTGAGGAGGAACAGAGCTGGGACTTCTTGTTGTCTTTTGTGCAGGGCGGCCAGCTATCAATGGAAGCCCTAGACAGAGCGGCACCAACACATTGAGATGGATTATGAGAGTACCATGCATCTCAGGTTTAAGTTCAATATACCACCAGTATCCTCGGAGTCCTCCGCACAGATACCTGGGTCCCATTGTTCTCTAGCTGTCACAGATACTGAGCTATTGAGACTGGCTCTCCAGAACCACTTAGCCAACCCAAGCTTGGATTCTCCATATTGATCAAGCCCCAAGGAAGCCATTGAGACATCAGTTATGCAGTTTGGACCTCCCACTAGGAAGCTGTGACTCATCCTAGATATTGTGAGTTATTTCAGCTAGGAGGTCCAGGGAGGAGATTTCTGTTTGGTCCAGAGTAGTGTTGAGCATTCCGATACCGCAAGTATCAGGTATCGGATGATATTTGCGGTATCAGAATTCCGATACCGAGTTCCGATATTTTTGCGATATCGGGAATCGGGATCGGGATGCATATTCATGTGTAAAATAAAGAATAAAAATAAAAAATAGGGATATACTCACCCTCGTACGCGCCCTGGTTGTAACCGCTGCAACCGGCAGCCTCCGTTCCTAAGAATGAGCGAGTGAAGGACCTGCAATGACGTCGCGGTCTTGTGATTGGTCGCGTAACCGCTCATGTGACCGCTCACGTGACCGCGACATCATTGAAGGTCCTTCACTCGCTCATTCTTAGGAACGGAGGCTGCCGGTTGCAGCGGTTACAACCAGGGCGCGTCCGAGGGTGAGTATATCCCTATTTTTTATTTTTATTCTTTATTTTACACATGAATATGGATCCCAGGGTCTGAAGGAGAGTTTCCTCTCCTTCAGACCCTGGGAACCATCCAGGATCACTTCCGATATTTGTGTCCCATTGACTTATATTGGTATCGGGTATCGGTATCGGCGATATCTGATATTTTTCGGATATCGACCGATACAATCCGATACCGATACTTTCAAATATCGGAAGGTATCACTCAACACTAGTCCAGAGGTGGGAAATATGTGAGGGGTGAGCTAAGGGTTGAAAAATAGTCACACACCTTTAGCTAGTGCTATTGTTCTGCCACAGAAGCCACATCACATCATGCATGGAGAAGGACCAGAAACAAAGAAAGTACCTGTGGACTCGAGTGCTTCCCTAGATCCACATGATAAGGACCGGTAATGTGACACATACAGCTAACTGCAATCCCATACCTGTACTCTACCTTTTTATGCACTTCTGGCTGTAATATCAGTATATTACTCTGTATATATTTGTATTATCTAGTGTGCCTTTTGCCAATTAAAATATCAATTAATTCTGGGCTGCTCTTTTACCTCAAATCCCGATTTCCCACGTCCGTGTGTCCGGCTAGTACTTATATGCTACCTGGGGTTGGTTTCTGACCCAATGTAACTTGTAAATGGACCGCACTTAAATATAACGAGGAACTGGTGGCAGCATACCGTTCTGGGGTTACTTAGGGATCCTGGTAGTGACAGACCAGAGGTTTACATATATATTTCCAGCCTGGAACTAGTGATATATATACCACCCTCACTGCAGGGAGCCTCGATATCCAGTGTGTAACAGGGCAGCCTCTCCGTTGACCACTTATCCTAGGTGCAGTTCCCTGACTGACCTTAGAGTAAGGGGGGCAACAGAGAGCTGCAACTATTTAAGCAGCCAAGTGCAGGGGGGCTCTGTGGAATGTAAGCCCGCAAGGGCAGGGTCCTCTCCGCTGTATCAGTCTGTCATTGTTAGTTGGTTTACTGTAAGTGATATCTGTATTTTGTATGTAACCCCTTCTTATGTACAGCTCAATGGAACCAGACAAAAAATGGATGAGGATTCAGAGGCCCAGCCTCTTGGCTACTGAGACTGGACTGTATGGAAGACTTTGTGGTGCTGCTTGTCAACACACTGGAGACTTTGTCTGCCATACAACCCACAACATTCTGGCAATTGTCTGGGTTCATCAGTTGTGTACAGTGCTGACCACATTTTGACAGGAAGCTAGAGCGAGATCCATTCACCTTCTGATCTGTAACACAGCCTTGGCGGGCACCACCACATCCACATCCCTTTACATCACTCTTTCTCATAATGAATGCTTTATGCTTATGAAAATAAAATCCTGGCTTTATTTTTGACACGTAATCTAACAGAGGTGTTATGTCTAAATTCAACATATCTAGCAATATGTGACAATTTTTTTAAGATATCAGCTTTATTACACATGGCAACAGCAGAAGCATGAAAATTAGAGATAGTCACATTTGCATACCTCTGCAGGCTGTGCGCCAGTCGCACAACTGATACATAAAGATATACTGTTTATTAAACCAACAGAAAATGCGTAGGCTTGTGCTGCTTGGTCAATAGCACACATGTTTCTTTCCCTTTAGGAGACTGATTTCAATTAAAATGAGGCTTGTACATGTTCATGACATGGGTTTCCGGCCTGACAGACTGACAACAATACAGGCACTCACTTGCATACACTGTATTCAGAACTTAATTCTAATGATTTTGGTGTCTGGTAGAATCCATTTTACTGACATTGATCATACTGCTCACCCAACTTCTCTATTAAATTCACCTTACAGTGGCTTCGCCCACTATGACAGTTGTTCCATTGGGATCCGGTGGCAAAAATGAACTGTGGAGCTTAAAAAACGCAGATTTCCCAGCACCTTCTGTCCCTCTGCTAATTGTCAGCGAGGGCCACATAATGAAATGGTGGTTGACGTGGTGGTGGCAGGCAAAGCCCAAAATTCAAATTGACATGTTTCAGCTGGCACTGTAAAGTGATGGGGAATATGTATTCCACTATTTGGCTTTCTTTTTGGCATGAGGGAGGGACCTCCCAAATGTAGAAGTGAGAGCTCTCCCAAATGTATGATACAGGGCCTCCTGAGGGCTCTTGCCAATCTCAGGCTTCACGAAGCCTGCTGGCCTTCTGCTAATTGTCAGTGAGGGCCACATAATGACATGGCAGTGGTGATGGTGATGGTGGTGGGCAAAGGCCAAAATTCAAATGGTCATGTTTGAAATGGCATTGTGAATGGACGGGGAATATATATTCCACTATCTTGCTACCTATTTGGCATGAGGGAAGGTCCTCCCAAATGTAGTGCTGAAAGCCTTCACAAATGTTAAAGTAAAAAATAAAGCCAAAATGCTCCATGTGGACATATGCTAAAGAGGAAGTATGTATATATATTTTTTTAATGTTGCGTTACATACTGTTAGGGTTTGCGGAACGCACCAAATATATTTATTGATGTGATTGGTGCGTTCGCAACCCGGGGTCCACCGTGCAGGAAATATCCTGCCGCTAAGTGAATGGTGGCTCAGTATGGCGGTATTAACCAGCTCTGTTAGCTTCACAGAGCGGCCAAGAAAGCAAAGCTCTGTGCCCTGTTAACTCTCACAGAGACACAGGCTAACTACCCAGAAGAGAGCAGTCAGTGGTCATGCATGCACACAACACTCCTCGCCGGAGGTGCCAGCATTCTAGGGGCTTATTTCAGCTGGGTCCCTGAATACTTTCATACACAATCTCCTCGCCGGAGGTGCCAGCATTCTAGGGGCTTATTACAGCCGGGTCCCTGAACACATTCACACATATGACCACAGTGGCGCAAAGCATGTAACTTTAGAAGATACTAGCGCATGGCCGTGCGGCCATGCGAGCCTTAAATAGCAGCAGCACATACAGGACCTTCCAAAAGAGGACCAATGAGAAACTGCTACAGAGCCTGCGTACCTACAGGACCTTCCTAGAAAGACCAATAGATTTGGCTGCAGTACCTGAACATGTGACCCTTGATCTCCAGTGAGAGATCTTATCCTGGGCATGCTCAGTGTGTGCAAAGCAGGACTTAGTCCCAGAAAAGCATGTTTGCCGTAGATCAGTGCAGGGTACAATAGCAGAGCCTGGAGAGGCAGCAATAACCCTTTGCACTGAATCAGACTCAGTGAGACGCTGGGACCGACGTCTCTGCTGAGCAGGCTCCACTGCGTCCGATGGAGAATGGGAGACCGCAGCAGACATGCATCGAGATTCCCCCTGTGCAGCAAAGGAAACTCAACTCCTAACATTGCCCCCCCTCCTTGAGCCTCGCTACGCTCAAAAGCTGCAATGAGCAGCGGAGCCCGAATGTGCTCTACAGGCTCCCAGGTTCTATCCTCTGGACCGTGACCCTTCCAATCCACCAGATAAAATTTCTTGCCACGTACCACCTTGCACCCCACGATAGCATTCACCTCAAACTCATCCGTGGATGAACCTGATGTCCCGGCAGATGACTCAGAAAACCGGGACAAGAGAACGGGCTTTAAGAGGGAAACGTGAAAGGTATCGGTGATACAAAGGCGTGGAAGAATAGCCAAACGGTAGACCACAGGGTTCACCTGTTCCAGAACCTTGAACGGGCCAATGTAGCGAGGCGCAAACTTAGTGGACTCAACTCGCAGCCTGATGTTACAGGCGGAGAGCCACACTAAGTCGCCAGGAGCAAAGATCGGAGTGGGGCGCCGGTGTGTATCAGCCGAGACCCTCATTCTCCTTGGAGGCCCGGATGGCATCCTGTGTGCGGTCCCAGATTTCACGTGCCTCCACCGCCCAGTCTGCCACCCTAGAATCAGTGGAGGGCATGGGCACAGGGACACGTGGATGCTGGCCGTAATTAAGGAGAAAAGGAGTCTGACCAGTGGAATCGGCTACGGCATTGTTCAAGGCAAATTCCACCAAAGGTAGCAAAGATGCCCAGTCATCCTGCCTAGCATAGACAAAATGACATAAGTATGTCACCAGAGTCTGATTGGTTCTCTCTACCAACCCATTCGTCTCGGGATGATATGCAGAGGAGAGATTCAGCTCTATGCTGAGTAAACGGCAGAGATCTCTCCAAAACTGAGATGCAAACTGGGAGCCCCGGTCGCTGACAACTTTATCAGGCATTCCATGTAAGCGGAAGATATGTTTAATGAACAACGCCGCCAAGGCCCGTGCAGAAGGTAACCGTGGTAGTGGCACCAAATGCACCATTTTAGAGAAATGATCGGTGATGACCCAAATGATGGTACAGCCGCGAGACTTGGGCAAACCCACCACAAAGTCCATCCCGACCATCTCCCAGGGCCTGTCTGCCACCGGCATGGGGTAAAGTAACCCAGCAGGCCGTTGTCATGAAGACCGATTCTGGGCGCAGGAAACACATGCCCGAATATAGTCCATATGCGGCCACCAGTACGTCCTCGCCAAAAGCTCAGATGTCCTCTTCGTTCCAAAATGTCCACCCACTCTGGACGAGTGAGCCCAAGAGAGAACCTCCGGTCACAAATTCGCCGATATGAAAGTCTTGCCCGGGGGCACAGACTCTAGCGAAATCGCGGCCACAGTTCTCAGGCTCTCAGAGGGGACAATAAGCCGAGGCTCCTCATCCTCCTCCTCAGATGACACTACGGAGCGGGAGAGAGCATCGGCACGAATGTTCTTCTCACCAGAGAGAAAATGGAGAGTAAAATGGAACCAGGAGAAGAACAGGGACCATCTGGCCTGGCGAGAATTCAGCCGCTGGGCCGTCTGTATGTACACCAAGTTTTTGTGGTCGGTGAATACTTGGAAGGGAAAGCGAGCTCCCTCCAAGAGGTGTCTCCACTCAGAAAAAGCCAACTTCATTGCTAGCAACTCCCTGTCCCCGATGGAATAATTCCTCTCCGTTGGTGTGAAGGTCTTGGAGAAGAAGAAGCAAGGATGCTTCCGACCTTGAGCATCCTTTTGGAAAAGGACTGCTCCAGCACCAACGGATGAGGCATCCACCTCCATAATAAATGGCTTATCTACATCGGGGCGATGTAGAATAGGAGCGCTAGCGAAATGTGACTTAATCGAAAGGAATGCCTTGGAGACATCCTCCGATTACAACTTGGGATTTGCTCCCTTCTTGGTGAGAGCAACCAAGGGAGCTACCAAAGTTGAAAAGTGTGGAATGAACTGGCGATAGTAATTGATGAACCCCATAAAGCACTGCACCGCTTTAAGTGAATGGGGTTCCTGCCAGTCCATCACAGCCTGTAGTATGGCAGGATCCATAGCCAAACCCTGGGCAGAGATGATATAACCAAGGAATGGCAAGGACTAATGCTCAAACACACACTTCTCCAACTTGGCGTAGAGGGAGTTTGCCCGTAAGAGGTCGAAGACTTTGCGAACATCTCTCCGGTGGGAGTCAATATCTGGAGAGTAGATGAGAATATCATCCAGATAGACTACGACCGAGGTGGTGAGCATCTCCCGGAAGATGTCATTCACAAAGTCTTGGAAAACGGCTGGGGCATTACAGAGCCCGAAGGGCATCACCAGATAGTCATAGTGCTCATCCCTGGTGTTAAAAGCCATCTTCCACTCGTCCCTCTCACGGATGCGAATCAGGTTATAAGCACCCCGCAGATCTAATTTAGTAAATACCCTTGCTCTCCGTAGCCTATCAAAGAGCTCTGATATCAGGGGTAGTGGGTACTTGTTTTTAACGGTGATGGCATTAAGACCCCTGTAGTCAATGCATGGACGTAATTCTCCATTCTTCTTCTGCACGAAGAAGAACCCAGCCTGTTGTGAACTATACTTCTTGGCTCCCTCTTGTGGTCACTAGTGGTTTGGCACTTGGATTGTCTTTTCCCAGGTTGGTACTCACCTGGTTCGTTAGGCCTGGGGTGTTGCTATTTAGACTTCCTGGATTCTCAGTCCAGTGCCTGGCATCGTTGTAATCAGTTCATTTCTGTTTGCTCCTGTCTTCAGGTCCTGGTTCTTTGCAAGATAAGCTAAGTCCTGCTTTCTTATTTTTGTTTATTTGCATTGTTCATATTTTTGTCCAGCTTGTACAAAATGTGATTCCTGATATCGCTGGTATTTATGTTTGCAGACTTTGCTGTAATCTCTGAGATCCTCTGCCATTGGGATCATAACACCAGCCCCTGCAAGTGACACTGACTTCCTAATAAAACCCCTTGCCAGATTTTCTTGGATATACTGAGACATTGCCTCTGTCTCCGGGAGAGATAATGGATAGACTCGACCCCGGGGAGGCTCAGCACCAGGCAAGAGATCAATAGGACAGTCATAGGGGCGGTGAGGCAGAAGGGTCTCCGCAGCCCTTTTGGAGAACACGTCCACATAAGGCCAATAGTGCTTGGGGAGAGAGTAAAGATCTGCGGGTACCTCAGTTGTAGCAACCTGAACGCACTCCCTCTGACATCTACCCTCACAGGATTTACTCCATCCCAAAATTTTCCCTGAGGACCACTCTATATGAGGAGAATGAAAACGAAGCCAGGGTATCCCCAACAGGACCTCATCAACTCCCTCAGGAAGGACCAAAAGAGAAATAATCTCCTGATGTGATGGAGATACAGAACGAGTGAAAGGGATGGTTTGATGTGTAATCTGTGAAGGTAGTGTCGACCCATTTACCACTCGAATGGTTATTGGCTTGGCGAGCATCACCAGGGGTATTGCGTGTCACTGAGCGAAAGCGGAAGACATAAAATTACCCTCCGCCCCAGAGTCCACGCAAAGCTCTACCATAAGAGTGGATGGGCCCATGGTAATTGTCCCCTTGAAGGACAATTTTGAGGTAAACGTTGCCGTGTCTAATGTACCTCCTCCAACTGCCACTAGACACTGACGTTTCCTCGACCGCTGCGGACACTTGGAGGCAAGATGTCCGGACTGCCAGCAAACAAGACAGACCTTAAGGGCACGAGCGGCCTGGGACTTAGACCCCGCTTGCGACCCCCAAATGGCCTTATGTGACTCGAGCGCCTGGACCGAAGATTCCAAAGGTGTGGCAAACGTGGGAGCCAGCCGAAACCTCTGCTTACACTGGGCTCGCTCCAACCCTCTTGCTTGTGAAAACGAAGGTCTATGCGAGTTGATATAGATATGAGCTCCTCCAGTGTAGCGGGAATCTCCCTAGTGGCCAAAGCGTCCTTCACATGGTCAGCCAGCCCCCTCCAAAATACTGGGATGAGGGTTTTATCTGACCACTCCAACTCAGACGCTAAAGTCTGGAAGAGAATGGCAAATTGACTGACCATGGTCGAACCCTGAGTCAATGCCAGCAATTGGAGCGCCTTATCATGGGTGACTTGAGGTCCTACGAAGACCTGCTTCAGAGTGCCCAGAAACCGAGGAACACTCTGCACCACATGATCGTTGCGCTCCCACAGCGGCGTAGCCCACTCCAAAGCTCTGTCCGATAGGAGAGAAATTACAAATCCCACCTTTGCCCGCTCTGTGGGAAACCGTGCAGCCAGGAGCTCGAGATGTATACTGCACTGGCTCACGAATCCCCTACAGGACTTACTGTCCCCAGAGAATTTTTCATGCAACGGAAGGTGGGATAAGGTCGGAACAGAGGTGGCAGTGGGTAAAGCTGCTGCAGCCACGCTAGCAGCCTGAACAGCAATTGCAGTAACATCCACCGCCAAGGTTGCACACTCAAGAGATGCCAACCGGCTCTCCAGCAGCTGGATGTACCCCTGCAATTGCTGTTTGTCCGCCATTACTTAGCCAGACCCTGGCGCTAGTATACTGTTAGGGTTTGCGGAACGCACCAAATATATTTATTGATGTGATTGGTGCGTTCGCAACCCGGGGTCCACCGTGCAGGAAATATCCTGCCGCTAAGTTAATGGCGGCTCAATATGGCGGTATTAACCAGCTCTGTTAGCTTCACAGAGCGGCCGAGAAAGCAAAGCTCTGTGCCCTGTTAACTCTCACAGAGACACAGGCTAACTACCCAGAAGAGAGCAGTCAGTGGTCATGCATGCACACAACACTCCTCACCGGAGGTGCCAGCATTCTAGGGGCTTATTTCAGCCGGGTCCCTGAATACTTTCATACACAATCTCCTCGCCGGAGGTGCCAGCATTCTAGGGGCTTATTTCAGCCGGGTCCCTGAACACATTCACACATATGACCACAGTGGCGCAAAGCATGTAACTTTAGAAGATACGGTGCGGCCATGCGAGCCTTAAATAGCAGCAGCAAGTACAGGACCTTCCAAAAGAGGACCAATGAGAAACTGCTACAGAGCCTGCGTACCTACAGGACCTTCCTAGAAAGACCAATAGATTTGGCTGCAGTACCTGAACATGTGACCCTTGATCTCCAGTGAGAGATCTTACCCTGGGCATGCTCAGTGTGTGCAAAGCAGGACTTAGTCCCAGAAAAGCCTATTCGCTGTAGATCAGTGCAGGGTACAATAGCAGAGCCTGGAGAGGCAGCAATAACCCTTTGTACTGAATCAGACTCAGTGAGACGCTGGGACCGACGTCTCCACTGAGCAGGCTCCACTGCGGCCGATGGAGAATGGGAGACCGCAGCAGACACGGATCGAGATTCCCCCTGTACAGCAGAGGAAACTTGACTCCTAACACATACATGTAATTATGAAGGAAATAATGTTTTTTTGCTTTGCAGGTCTTTTTAAAAATCTGTAAAACCGGCTCAAGAGTCTGACAACATTATTCCCAGATACCTTTTTTATCTTATCTGGAATGCATGCAAGATAAACCTTTTATCATGCCACAAGTTCTACTTCCGGTTATGCGCGATAACACCACGGTATGGAACGCATGACTCATTTCTGATCATGCACACCACTCACTAGCAAGGATGCATATTACCAAGTGCCCGACTTCAGCTACACTCTGATGGAAGATCCAAACTTTTGAGATAACAGCGCCTCCTCTGTCATACACCCAATCAGGGGAAGCTAGGAGCAGTGGTAATCAAGGCACTCTACCAATGGGGATTGCTCTCGCATGTCCTGTATCATATTGATTTTATGCCATGCATCTACATCAAAAACGTCATCTAAATCAATTGTTTACACTGTCATCTCACTCCTGATGAACCTCAAAAGAGGGGAAACGCGTCAAGTACTAAGTGTGTTGTTTCTTACTATCGTGTTGTTGTCACAGCTTGCTTAATGTGGCTCTGCTGGCTATGCTGAACTCATCACTTGAATTACCCTACTAATGTGTTCTTGGGTTACACTGGCTGCACCCATCACATTTAGTGTTGAGCATTCTGATACCGCAAGTATCGGGTATCGGCCGATATTTGCTGTATCGGAATTCCGATACCGAGATCCGATACTTTTGTGATATCGGGAATCGGTATCGGAATCGATATTAATGTGTAAAATAAAGAATAAAAATAAAAAATATTGATATACTCACCTCTCCGACGCAGCCTGGACCTTACCGATGTAACCGGCAGCTTCCGTTCCTAAGAATGAGCGCTTGAAAGACCTTAGATGACGTCGCGGCTTGTGATTGGACGATACTATTCCATACCGATACCTTCAAGTATCGGACGGTATCGCTCAACACTAATTACATTCCTTTATGTTATTAAGGCACTAAGCACTTTAATATACATCCAGTGTCATTAGTTCTGTCACAGATGTGGAATATTTTTGTGTAGTTATGCTATAATAAGAAGACTAACCTTTTGTGACACTAATTACATAACCTATAGCATTGACACCAAGCACTTTTCACACACACACACTCTCTCTCTCTCTCTACAATGCCAATTGACATTTATACTCAGTAAGGGATAGAAGGGACAGCTGCCAAAGAGCAGGGGTGCCACTCTCGCTGCATCTAGGGTGTCAATCCCCGCTGGCAGGCAATTTTCAAACACAGTGGCAAGCAAGTAATAAATGCCTTATATACAGACAAGCCTCTTTCAGCAACTTAATAAGGATTTATAAGTGTTGTTCATAGTTTCAAACAATCTGACACGTTTATCCATTTTTGTGCTGTCTTCTTGCTTTTTTTCTGCCTTACTCCAACTAGGGCCTACAGGGCCAGCAGGGTGAGCTGTCGACGAGCAGGGGCGCCACTGTGCAGGATTCACGTTGTCAACCTCTGCTGACAGGTAAGGTAATATCAGACTACTATAGGGACAGGCACCTCCCTAGGTATCCTTTATAAGTGTCTGTATGATACTTTGAAAGTGGTATGTGATTATTTCACTTTGATTGTTAATTTTAATATATACATTAAAAGTTATATTTTAATATATCCTTAAGCTGGGGTTCTGTCAGTAATGCTATAAATAGTAATTACCTGTGGCCATAGTGTAAAAGACAGTTTGCTGCACACCTTGATGCGTGTTTCATCGCCGCCTTTTGTTTTGTCAGACGTTGAAGAGGAGATGGACTTGAAACCTTGATATTGTCAATATTTTTCAACAATTTTAGTTATCATGTCCTCAGGAAGTTCTCTTCTCTTTCTGTTCTCCATGATTAATGTGGTACAAGCAGAGACACAATGCAAAGTTTGAGTCAACTCCTCCCCTTTTTATCTGGTTTCAGGTGTGATTTTCAAATTGCCCACATCTGTTACTTGCCACAGTTTTGAACAAAAGCATCACATACTTGAAACAAAGTTGTTTGCCACAATTTTAGAAAGGAGTTAACAATGAAGTCCTGCCCATTCTTGGGGTCTTGTGTGAAATTATGTCCAGTTTGCCTTTTTATTCCTGTTTTTCTGTGTTGTTCCAATACACACAAAGGAAATAAACATGTGTATAACAAAAAAACCATGTGTAATTGAAATAACTGTAAGGGTGCAAACACTTTCAGCTATGTGAATTGTGAAGTAGGGTTATCTTGCAGACCTGAGTAACAGGATGGAATTAGCTAGGGTAAGGTAGACCAGATGAGAAAAAGAAGGGAGTTGTGAAAGAAGTGGTTAATTTGTATTCTGAATAAAATAGAAGAAAATAGTATTATGCAATAATGGTCTATGTTCTTAGTTATCATCTGTCTACATGCCGCTATTCTTATGGCCAATGGTCAGTTCCTACAATTGCCAGAAATTGTCAAAGACATTTTGTTGTATTCAATATAGTCTGTAATCACCTAAAAATTCTATTTCTTCAGCCAGATTCTCTTGAGAACTTCAACTTCTGAACCAGAACACATTGACATGGTGGAAGTACCCCCACATTTTCTCATGTAAATTATCTCATATCCCAGGATGTGTTTGACAACCCATTGTATAACTCATATTTTTGCCAGATTATAGTGTAATGCCTCATTTCCCTTTGATCTTGTACTATGAAAGAACACCCTAACTCCCCCCTCCCCATTAAACAGAGACTATTTGGAAAGACAACGAGCAGTCTGGCTCTCTGATTATTGCTTCATCGCTTGGGTACGTAAGACAGAGAACACCGGAGTAGGTTAGAAATCCCTCCTCTAACAGCTATAACTGTAAATACATGTTTTTCCACAAATATACAGTATATACACACATTTATATATTTGTACACATATATACACATAGTGTATACACAGAAATATCCTTATACATACGTATTCACACACCCTTCACATCTAACATCTCTGCTGGATTTCTCTTATGGATGGTATAAACAGAACAAGACAGGATGAACCAGCCAGCAGCGATACGAAGACACCAAAGTCATAATTCCCTTATTCTTCCCTCCTGCTGGACTGTTGTATGTCACCTTTCAACACCACCATGGAAAAAAATTGTGGAGAATGGGAAAAACAAATTATGGCTGCACATGCCAAAAAACTGATCTGCGATAATACTGATTATCAGCAGAGATCTATTTATAGGTGGAGATGCGTCCAACTCTCCACTAGAAACAAGAGATCTTCAATCTTGTCTGTCACTTCCTTGGGAGAAACTTTGGATACATCACAACAATCCATGAGAAGCCACTTTGGGAATGGTGGTAAAAGAAAATGGGAACAGAAAACTACCATCAGTAAATGTGCTCCCATTCCAAATAAAAAAAGAGACACAATGAAGGTAATCAATGCGTCAGATAATACCTTTAGAATAGATGAAATCTCTTTTCTTTCTAAAGGCCTTACATTCTCACCCAGTATGCGGTTTGATCCATTCACAGCCGTAAAGGATCAGCATTAGTGTTGAGCGATACCTTCCGATATCGGAAAGTATCGGTATCGGAAAGTATCGGCCGATACCGTCAAAATATCGGATCTAATCCGATACCAATACCCGATCCCAATGCAAGTCAATGGGATGAAAATATCGGAATTAAAATAAACCCTTTATAAACTTGTAGGTTCATTCTACATGAAGGAAAACAACTAAGAATAATGTAGGATGTATTGGGGGACGTGGCGGAGACATTAAAGGCACAGAGGTTTAGCCCAATGTAGTAGAATAGCAGGATTTTGGGGTTTTTTTATGACGTTCGGCGTTAGAAAGATTTTGACTATGTTAATTTTTTTTTTATTTTGTCAGATATTGATGTTTCACTACTTCCATGCCCTTCACCTTCTTTTTTACTTTTCCCACACTTTCTTCTTCATTATCCTCATCATCAGCTTCTTTGACATCAACTTCTTCACCTTATTCATCTTCTTCTTCATCTTCTACCTATTATTTTTTTGGTTACATTGTTCATATTCTTTTTATTTTACTATTATCTTCATCATATTCTACTTCTTCATCATATTCTTATTTGTGACAGGCATTCCCGTAGTTGTTATCTATAAAAGTTTGAAGATTACACCTTCCGTTCTGCCTGTCACAAAACAGTTACATTTGTCCGCGTTCAGTTTGGCCTGCAGCATCAGGCTTTATCCAGGGGCACCACGAGGAGGAACGGACTCACCCCCATACACTGCTTAGTCTTCTTCTGCTTATAATTTAGATAATATTTTTTGCTCTGATAATTAGTGTTATGCTTAATGTTCTTCTGCTCTTTGTTCTGCAGCCTCTTGTTCTTCTGCTTCTCGGTCTTCCAGGTCGTCGTCGTCTCCAGGGTCATCGTCTCCGGGGTCGTCGTCATCGGGGTGGTCTTCAGGGTCGTCGTCTCCGGGGTCGTCGTCATCAGGGTGGTCTTCAGGGTCATCGTCTCCAGGGTCGTCGTCATCACGGTGGTTGTCGTCTCTGGTGTTGTCGTCATCTTAGGGGTGGTCTTCCGGGTCATCGTGCTTAGTCTCTTGAACTTGGAAATGTAGCAGAAGGTACAAGAAGGCTGAGAAAATGCCGAGAACCAGCTGATGGAACTGGAACTCGGATGGCTACCCGAAGGTCCAAGAGCCAATGGAACTACCGAGGACCAGCTGACGTTACTGGAACCCGGTTACTAAGCAGGAGGTACCCATGCTTGAAAGCACTACCAAGGACCACCTGACGTTGGTGGAACTCGGATACCCAGAGGGAGGCACCTAAGCCAAAGGCTCTGCCCGGAACCAGCTGACGGTACTGGAACCAGGATGGGGAGCAGAAGGTACAAGAGCAAAAGACAGTGCCGAGAACCAGCTGACGGTGCTGGAACCCGGATGGGTAGCCGAAGGTCCAAGAGCCAATGGAACTACCGAGGACCAGCTGACGTTACTGGAACCCGGTTACTAAGCAGGAGGTACCCGTGCCTGAAAGCACTACCAAGGACCACCTGACGTTGGTGGAACTCGGATACCCAGAGGGAGGCACCTAAGCCAAAGGCTCTGCCCGGAACCAGCTGACGGTACTGGAACCAGGATGGGGAGCAGAAGGTACAAGAGCAAGTGTCTGCGTGGCTTTTGCAGGACACGATGCCGGCTGCACAGCAGGGGAACAGCTGGCGGTGCTGAACCCCACTGACACATTGGCTGGTGTTTTTCTCTGTGCAGCTAGCAGTACCGGGCCCCAACTGGCGGTGTTAGAGCCCGGGGTCAGCAGGAGGAGGAGAGGGAGCAGAGTGTAGGCCGAAGCCTGCACTGGCGGCAGCTTTGGGTCTGTTGTGCCTGCGTGGCAGTTGCAGGACACGTTGCCGGCTGCACAGCAGGGGAACAGCTGGCGGTGCTGAACCCCACTGACACATTGGCTGGTGTTTTTCTCTGTGCAGCTAGCAGTACCGGGCCCCAACTGGCGGTGTTGGAGCCCGGGCTCTGCAGGGGGAGCAGAGTGTAGGCCGAAGCCTAATTGAACCAATTTCAAAGGTAACCTTTAACCCCCCCTCAGGGGTTACAAAGTAGAAGAGCCACAGCTTATGCAGCAGTAGTGCTGCACAAGTCAAAGGTTGCTCTTTTAATTTTGCTCCTTGCACACGCTGAATGAAACACGTATAACATTTAGCCCTTTATACAGTCAAACTGTGTTGGAGGCGCGAGTTCCCTTTGTAATGAGACGCAGCACAGATGTCAAGAATCCCACCTTGGTGCTGGGTGCAGCCTCCTGAGCGTTGTTATTTGCTGTACAGGAGTCTGCGCTGTCGTGTTATCCCTTGGCCTAGCGCTGTTAGCGCTGCCCATCTTCTGACCTCATTTAATGTCGGCCGGTGCGGTTCGCGATGACCATGAATCCCAGCCCCGCGGTGTCTTAACATTGTTAAAACACTGCGGGGCTGGGATTCATGGCCTGGCGCAGCACATATGTTCGCCTCTCGCACTCGGGTCCTTACACCCGCTTCAGACTGTGTTGCGTCAGCTGATCCCTTATCGCATGCCACGGCCATGAAGCCGCACAGTCTGAAGAAGGCGGAAGGAGGTGAGGGACAGGCGAACTGATGCACTGATCATTCCCATCAATCACACCCTCGCAGTCCCAATAAATAAGACACCGAGGGGCGTTGTGTGGGTCAGGGCGGCCGCAGAGGCGCAGGCAGCCAAACAATGATGCCAGAAGACGGGCAGCGCTACCAAGGGGGTTGCAGCGTGTCATTACAAAGGAAAGTCACACCTCCGGGATGGATGGTTAAATGGTCACACAGAGGACACGTTTTAGACGTCTTTTCAGTTCCACATGTGCGAGGAGAATACGTTTATGAGCCACCTTGCACACATGCAGCATTACCGCTGTACAAGGTGGCTGTAAAACGTACAAACGCCTGGGGGAGGGGGGACAGGTTCCCTTCAATTTCAGTTCTTGTGTCTGCGTGGCTTTTGCAGGACACGATGCCGGCTGCACAGCAGGGGAACAGCTGGCGGTGCTGAACCCCACTGACACATTGGCTGGTGTTTTTCTCTGTGCAGCTAGCAGTACCGGGCCCCAACTGGCGGTGTTAGAGCCCGGGGTCAGCAGGAGGAGGAGAGGGAGCAGAGTGTAGGCCAAAGCCTGCACTGGCGGCAGCTTTGGGTCTGTTGTGCCTGCGTGGCAGTTGCAGGACACGTTGCCGGCTGCACAGCAGGGGAACAGCTGGCAGTGCTGAACCCCACTGACACATTGGCTGGTGTTTTTCTCTGTGCAGCTAGCAGTACCGGGCCCCAACTGGCGGTGTTGGAGCCCGGGCTCTGCAGGGGGAGCAGAGTGTAGGCCGAAGCCTAATTGAACCAATTTCAAAGGTAATCTTTAACCCCCCCTCAGGGGTTACAAAGTAGAAGAGCCACAGCTTATGCAGCAGTAGTGCTGCACAAGTCAAAGGTTGCTCTTTTAATTTTGCTCCTTGCACACGCTGAATGAAACACGTATAACATTTAGCCCTTTATACAGTCAAACTGTGTTGGAGGCGCGAGTTCCCTTTGTAATGAGAGGCAGCACAGATGTCAAGAATCCCACCTTGGTGCTGGGTGCAGCCTCCTGAGCGTTGTTATTTGCTGTACAGGAGTCTGCGCTGTCGTGTTATCCCCTGGCCTAGCGCTGTTAGCGCTGCCCATCTTCTGACCTCATTTAATGTCGGCCGGTGCGGTTCACGATGACCATGAATCCCAGCCCCGCGGTGTCTTAACATTGTTAAAACACTGCGGGGCTGGGATTCATGGCCTGGCGCAGCACATATGTTCGCCTCTCGCACTCGTGTCCTTACACCCGCTTCAGACTGTGTTGCGTCAGCTGATCCCTTATCGCATGCCACGGCCATGAAGCCGCACAGTCTGAAGAAGGCGGAAGGAGATGAGGGACAGGCGAACTGATGCACTGATCATGCCCATCAATCACACCCTCGCAGTCCCAATAAATAAGACACCGAGGGGCGTTGTGTGGGTCAGGGCGGCCGCAGAGGCGCAGGCAGCCAAACAATGATGCCAGAAGACGGGCAGCGCTACCAAGGGGGTTGCAGCGTGTCATTACAAAGGAAAGTCACACCTCCGGGATGGTTAAATGGTCACACAGAGGACACATTTTAGACGTCTTTTCAGTTCCACATGTGCGAGGAGAATACGTTTATGAGCCACCTTGCACACATGCAGCATTACCGCTGTACAAGGTGGCTGTAAAACGTACAAACGCCTGGGGGAGGGGGGACAGGTTCCCTTCAATTTCAGTTCTGGTGTCTGCGTGGCTTTTGCAGGACACGATGCCGGCTGCACAGCAGGGGAACAGCTGGCGGTGCTGAACCCCACTGACACATTGGCTGGTGTTTTTCTCTGTGCAGCTAGCAGTACCGGGCCCCAACTGGCGGTTTTAGAGCCCGGGGTCAGCAGGAGGAGGAGAGGGAGCAGAGTGTAGGCCGAAGCCTGCACTGGCGGCAGCTTTGGGTCTGTTGTGCCTATGTGGCAGTTGCAGGACACGTTGCCGGCTGCACAGCAGGGGAACAGCTGGCGGTGCTGAACCCCACTGACACATTGGCTGGTGTTTTTCTCTGTGCAGCTAGCAGTACCGGGCCCCAACTGGCGGTGTTGGAGCCCGGGCTCTGCAGGGGGATCAGAGTGTAGGCCGAAGCCTAATTGAACCAATTTCAAAGGTAACCTTTAACCCCCCCTCAGGGGTTACAAAGTAGAAGAGCCACAGCTTATGCAGCAGTAGTGCTGCACAAGTCAAAGGTTGCTCTTTTAATTTTGCTCCTTGCACACGCTGAATGAAACACGTATAACATTTAGCCCTTTATACAGTCAAACTGTGTTGGAGGCGCGAGTTCCCTTTGTAATGAGACGCAGCACAGATGTCAAGAATCCCACCTTGGTGCTGGGTGCAGCCTCCTGAGCGTTGTTATTTGCTGTACAGGAGTCTGCGCTGTCGTGTTATCCCCTGGCCTAGCGCTGTTAGCGCTGCCCATCTTCTGACCTCATTTAATGTCGGCGTGTGCGGTTCGCGATGACCATGAATCCCAGCCCCGCGGTGTCTTAACATTGTTAAAACACTGCGGGGCTGGGATTCATGGCCTGGCGCAGCACATATGTTCGCCTCTCGCACTCGGGTCCTTACACCCGCTTCAGACTGTGCGGCGTCAGCTGATCCCTTATCGCATGCCACGGCCATGAAGCCGCACAGTCTGAAGAAGGCGGAAGGAGATGAGGGACAGGCGAACTGATGCACTGATCATGCCCATCAATCACACCCTCGCAGTCCCAATAAATAAGACACCGAGGGGCGTTGTGTGGGTCAGGGCGGCCGCAGAGGCGCAGGCAGCCAAACAATGATGCCAGAAGACGGGCAGCGCTACCAAGGGGGTTGCAGCGTGTCATTACAAAGGAAAGTCACACCTCCGGGACGGTTAAATGGTCACACAGAGGACACATTTTAGACGTCTTTTCAGTTCCACATGTGCGAGGAGAATACGTTTATGAGCCACCTTGCACACATGCAGCATTACCGCTGTACAAGGTGGCTGTAAAACGTACAAACGCATGGGGGAGGGGGGACAGGTTCCCTTCAATTTCAGTTCTGGTGTCTGCGTGGCTTTTGCAGGACACGATGCCGGCTGCACAGCAGGGGAACAGCTGGCGGTGCTGAACCCCACTGACACATTGGCTGGTGTTTTTCTCTGTGCAGCTAGCAGTACCGGGCCCCAACTGGCGGTGTTAGAGCCCAGGGTCAGCAGGAGGAGGAGAGGGAGCAGAGTGTAAGCCGAAGCCTGCACTGGCGGCAGCTTTGGGTCTGTTGTGCCTGCGTGGCAGTTGCAGGACACGTTGCCGGCTGCACAGCAGGGGAACAGCTGGCGGTGCTGAACCCCACTGACACATTGGCTGGTGTTTTTGTCTGTGCAGCTAGCAGTACCGGGCCCCAACTGGCGGTGTTAGAGCCCGGGGTCAGCAGGAGGAGGAGAGGGAGCAGAGTGTAGGCCGAAGCCTGCACTGGCGGCAGCTTTGGGTCTGTTGTGCCTGCGTGGCAGTTGCAGGACACGTTGCCGGCTACACAGCAGGGGAACAGCTGGCGGTGCTGAACCCCACTGACACATTGGCTGGTGTTTGGCTCTGTGCAGCCAGCACTTCCGGACAGCAACTAACGGTGTTGGAGCCCGGGCTCTGCAGGCGGAGCAGAGTGTAGGCCGAAGCCTAATTGAACCGATTTTAAAAGTAACCTTTAACCCCCCCTCAGGGGTGAAAAACTACAAGAGCCACAGCTTGGGCAGCAGTAATGCTGCACAAGTGAAAGGTTGCTCTTTTAATTTTGCTCCTTGCACACGCTGAAAGGAACATGTACAACATTTAGGCCCTTACACAGTCAAACTGTTTTGGAGGCGCGAGTTCCCCTCGTAAGGAGACGCAGCACAGCTTGCAAAAATGCCACCTTGGTGCTTTGCGCGGCCTCCTGAGCATCGTTATTTGTTGCACAGGAGTCTGCGCTGTCGTGTTATCCCTTGGCCTTGCGCTGTTAGTGCTGCCCGTCCTCTGACATCATTTGATGTCGGCCGGTGCGGTTCGCGATGCCCATGAATCCCAGCCCCGCAGTGTCTTGACATAGTTAAAACACTGTGGGGCTGGGATTAATGGCCTGGCGCAGCACATATGTTCGCCTCTCACACTCGGGTCCTTACACCTGCTTCAGACTATGCGGCGTCAGCTGATCCCTTATCGCATGCCACGGCCATGAAGCCGCACAGTCTGAAGAAGGCGGAAGGAGATGAGAGACAGGCGAAGAAATGCACCGTTCATGCCCGTCAATCACACCCTCGCAGTCAAAATAAATAAGACACCGAGGGGCGTTGTGTGGGGCAAGGCGGCCGCAGAGGCGCACCCAGCCAAACAATGATGCCAGAAGACGGGCAGCGTTACCAAGGAGCTTGTTGCGTGTCAATACAAAGGAAAATCACACCTGAGGGACGTTTTAGTGGTCACAGAGGACACATTTTAGACATGTTCAGTTCCACGAGTGCAAGGAGAATAAGTTTCTGAGCCACCTTGCACACATGCAGCATTACTGCTGTACAAGGTGGCTGTAAAACATAGAAACACCTGGGGGAGGGGGGACAGGTTCCCTTCAATTTCAGTTCTTGTGTCTGCGTGGCGGTCGCAGGACACGTTGCCGGCTACACAGCAGGGGAACAGCTGGCGGTGCTGAACCCCACTGACACATTGGCTGGTGTTTTTCTCTGTGCAGCTAGCACATCTGGGCCAAAACTGGCGGTGTTAGAGCCCAGGGTCAGCAGGAGGAGCAGGGGGAGCGGAGTGTAGGCCGAAGCCTGCACTGGAGCAAGTTGAAAGGAAACCTTTAACCCCCCCCCCAGGCGTTTGTAGCTGAAAGAGCCATTGTGTACAGCACTAATGCTGGAAAAGGTAAACTTAGCTCTTTTAATTATGGTCCTTGCACATGCTGAACCTAACACTTATGAAATGTGTCCACTCACAGCGTTAAACCGTCCGGTAGGTGGAACTTTCCTTTGTCGTGTGACGCAGCACAGCCATCATTTTTACCCCCTTGGCGCCGTGCGCCGCCTCCTCAGCGTTGCTTGAATCTGTCCCGGAGCCTGCGCTGTTAGGTTAGCCCTTGGCCATGCACACATGTTGCGCTGCCCGTCTTCTGACATCATTTGGTGTCAGGCTGGCTGCGCCTGTGCGGGTGCGCTGGCCGAGATCCCGCCTCGCAGTGTCGTCTAATGTAATCCCACCACGGGCCTGGGATCCGTGGCCATGCGCAGTGCATATCCTCGCCTCTCACTCCCCTCCCTACAGCTTCTTCAGACTGTGCGGTGTCACGGCCGTGGCATGCTATTAGGGATCAGCTGACACCGCACAGTCTGAAGAAGCCGTAGGGAGGGGAGTGAGAGGCGAGGATATGCACTGCGCATGGTCACGGATCCCAGGCCCGCGGTGGGATTACATTAGACGACACTGCGAGGCGGGATCTCGGCCAGCGCACCCGCACAGGCGCAGCCAGCCTGACACCAAATGATGTCAGAAGACGGGCAGCGCAACATGTGTGCATGGCCAAGGGCTAACCTAACAGCGCAGGCTCCGGGACAGATTCAAACAACGCTGAGGAGGCGGCGCACGGCGCCAAGGGGGTAAAAGTGATGGCTGTGCTGCGTCACACGACAAAGGAAAGTTCCACCTACCGGACGGTTTAACGGTGTGTGGGGACACATTTCATAAGTGTTAGGTTCAGCATGTGCAAGGAGCACCACGAAAAGAGGCACTTTTTCCCTTTGCATCATTACTGCTGCACAAGGTGGCTCCTTCAGTAACAAACGCCTGGGGGGGGTGGGGACAGGTTCCCTTAAATTTAACTTGTTGTGCCTGCATGGCGGTCGCAGTACACGTTGCCATATACACAGCAGGGGAACAGCTGGCGGTGCTGAACCCCACTAACACATTGGCGAGGTGTTTGGCTCTGTGCGTACAGCACTTCTGGACGGCAACTAGCGGAGTTGTAGCCCAGGGACAGGTGGAGGAGGAGGAGGTAGGAGGAGGTAGGAGGGATTGCCACACACACAGCTGGGGAACAGCTGACGTTACTGAACCCCAATAACAGAGGAGGGACTGTTGACTGTGCGTACAGCACTACTGGACGGCAACTAGCGGTGTTGGAGCCCAGGGACAGGAGGGGGAGGTGGAGGTAGGAGGAGGTAGGAGGGATTGCCACACACACAGCAGGGGAACAGCTGACGTTACTGAATCCCAATAACAGAGGAGGGACTGTTGACTGTGCGTACAGCACTACTGGACGGCAACTAGCGGTGTTGGAGCCCAGGGACAGGTGGAGGAGGAAGAGGTGGAGGAGGTAGGAGGTGGTAGGAGGGATTGCCACACACACAGCAGGGGAACAGCTGACGTTACTGAACCCCAATAACAGAGGAGGGACTGTTGACTGTGCGTACAGCACTACTGGACGGCAACTAGCGGTGTTGGAGCCCAGGGACAGGAGGGGGAGGTGGAGGTAGGAGGAGGTAGGAGGGATTGCCACACACACAGCAGGGGAACAGCTGACGTTACTGAACCCCAATAACAGAGGAGGGACTGTTGACTGTGCATACAGCACTACTGGACGGCAACTAGCGGTGTTGGAGCCCAGGGACAGGAGGGGGAGGTGGAGGTAGGAGGAGGTAGGAGGGATTGCCACACACACAGCAGGGGAACAGCTGACGTTACTGAACCCCAATAACAGAGGAGGGACTGTTGACTGTGCGTACAGCACTACTGGACGGCAACTAGCGGTGTTCGAGCCCTGGGACAGGTGGAGGAGGAGGAGGTGGAGGAGGTAGGAGGTGGTAGGAGGGATTGCCACACACACAGCAGGGGAACAGCTGACGTTACTGAACCCCAATAACAGAGGAGGGACTGTTGACTGTGCGTACAGCACTACTGGACGGCAACTAGCGGTGTTGGAGCCCAGGGACAGTAGGGGGAGGTGGAGGTAGGAGGAGGTATGAGGGATTGCCACACACACAGCAGGGGAACAGCTGACGTTACTGAACCCCAATAACAGAGGAGGGACTGTTGACTGTGCGTACAGCACTACTGGACGGCAACTAGTGGTGTTGGAGCCCAGGGACAGGAGGGGGAGGTGGAGGTAGGAGGAGGTAGGAGGGATTGTCACACACACAGCAGGGGAACAGCTGACGTTACTGAACCCCAATAACAGAGGAGGGACTGTTGACTGTGCGTACAGCACTACTGGACGGCAACTAGCGGTGTTGGAGCCCAGGGACTGGAGGGGGAGGTGTAGGTAGGAGGAGGTAGGAGGGATTGCCACACACACAGCAGGGGAACAGCTGACGTTACTGAACCCCAATAACAGAGGAGGGACTGTTGACTATGCGTACAGCACTACTGGATGGCAATTAGCGGTGTTGGAGCCCAGGGACAGGAGGGGGAGGTGGAGGTAGGAGGAGGTAGGAGGGATTGCCACACACACAGCAGGGGAACAGCTGATGTTACTGAACCCCAATAACAGAGGAGGGACTGTTGACTGTGCGTACAGCACTACTGGACGGCAACTAGCGGTGTTGGAGCCCAGGGACAGGAGGGGGAGGTGGAGGTAGGAGGAGGTAGGAGGGATTGCCACACACACAGCAGGGGAACAGCTGACGTCACTGAACCCCAATAACAGAGGAGGGACTGTTGACTGTGCGTACAGAACTACTGGACGGCAACTAGCGGTGTTGGAGCCCAGGGACAGGAGGGGGAGGTGGAGGTAGGAGGAGGTAGGAGGGATTGCCACACACAGAGCAGGGGAACAGCTGACGTTACTGAACCCCAATAACAGAGGAGGGACTGTTGGGACTGTGCGGACAGCACTTCTGGACGGCAACTAGCGGTGTTGGAGCCCAGGGACAGGTGGAGGAGGAGGAGGTGGAGGAGGTAGGAGGAGGTAGGAGGGATTGCCACACACACAGCAGGGGAACAGCTGACGTTACTGAACCCCAATAACAGAGGAGGGACTGTTGGGACTGTGCGTACAGCACTTCTGGACGGTAACTAGCGGTGTTGGAGCCCAGGGACAGGTGGAGGAGTTGGAGGTGGAGGAGGTAGGAGGGATTGCCACACACACAGCTGGGGAACAGCTGACATTACTGAACCCCAATAACAGAGGAGCGACTGTTGGGACTGTGCGGACAGCACTTCTGGACGGCAACTAGCGGTGTTGGAGCCCAGGGACAGGTGGAGGAGGAGGAGGTGGAGGAGGTAGGAGGGATTGCCACACACACAGCTGGGGAACAGCTGACGTTACTGAACCCCAATAACAGAGGAGCGACTGTTGGGACTGTGCGGACAGCACTTCTGGACGGCAACTAGCGGTGTTGGAGCCCAGGGACAGGTGGAAAAGCAGAGGAACACAATGTAGGCTGAAGCCTGAGAAAGTCGAAAGGGAACCTTTAACCCCCCCAAGGCGTTTGTAGCTGAAAGAGCCAGCTTGTGCAGCACAAAAGATGCAAAAGGAAAAGGTGGTTCTGTTCATCATGCTCCTTGCAAACACAGAACTAAACACTTATAAAATGTGTCCCCTGAAACCGTGAAACCGTCCCGGAGGTGGGACTTTCCTTCGTAATATGACGCAGTACAGCCGTCATTCCTACCCCCCGGCGCCGCGCCCCGGCTCCTCAGCGTTGTTTGATTCCGTCCCGGAGCCTGCGCTGTTATGTTATCCCGTGGCCAGGCACACTTAGCGCTGCCCATCTTCTGACATCATTTGGTGTCAGGCTGGCTGCGCCTGTGCGGCCGCGCTGGCCGAGAGCCCGCCTCGCAGTGTCTTCTGATTTAATCCCACTGGGGGCCTGGGATCCATGGCCATGCGCAGTGCATATCCTCGCCTCTCACTCCCCTCCCTACGGCTTCTTAAGACTGTGCGGTGTCACGGCCGTGGCATGCTATTAGGGACCAGCTGACACCGAACAGTCTGAAGAAGCCATAGGGAGATGAGTGAGAGGTGGAGGTTCAGATATGCACTGCGCATGTCCATGGATCCCAGGCCCCCAGTGGGATTAAATCAGAAGACACTGCGAGGCGGGCTCTCGGCCAGCGCGGCCGCACAGGCGCAGCCATCCTGACACCAAATGATGCCAGAAGACGGGCAGCGCTAAGTGTGCCTGGCCACGGGATAACATAACAGCGCAGGCTCCGGGACGGAATCAAACAACGCTGAGGAGCCGGGGCACGGCGCTGGGGGGGTAGGAATGACGGCTGTGCTGCGTCATATTACGAAGCAAAGTCCCACCTCCGGGACGGTTTTACGGTATCAGTGGACACATTTTATAAGTGTTAAGTTCTGCGTGTGCAAGGAGTTAAACAAAAATAGCTACCTTTTCCTTGTGCAGCATTACTGCTGCACAAGGTGGCTCTTTCAGTAACAAACGCCTTGGGGGGGGGGGACAGATTCCCTTACATTTCAGTTGTTGTGTCAGCGTGGCGGTCACAGGACACATTGCCGGCTACACAGCTGGGGATCAACTGACGTTACTGAAACCCAATAACACTGGGTCGTATGTTTTGACTGTGCAGACGGCACTTCTGAGCCTCAGCTGGCGGTGTTGGAGCCCAGGAATTTAAGTTCAGGTGGTAGAAAGATGAACACAACAGGAGACCTGGATAACGTATACAGTGACCTAATTATTTAATCAGGAAGAGGAGTGGCAAATTCCTGCGAGATCCAGGCCTTGTTCATTTTCAGGAAAGTAAGCCAGTCAACGTTATCGGAGGATAGTCGCATGCGACGGTCAGTTAGTACACCACCTGCAGCACTAAAGACACGTTCCGATAATACACTGGCCGCAGGGCAAGACAGCACCTCCAATGCATACTGGCTTAGCTCTGGCCATGTATCCAGCTTTGAGACCCAAAACTTGAAAGGGGAAGAGCCGTCTGGGAGTACAGCAAGAGGGCAAGACATGTAGTCTGTCACCATCTGACGGAACCGTTGCCTCCTGCTGACTGGAGCCGTCTGTGATGGTGTAGACTTTTGTGGGGGGCACAGAAAACTGTGCCACAGTTGGGCCATACTGGTCTTGCCTTGGGCAGAGGCACTGCTTCTGCTCCCTCTTTGTGCAGAGCCTCCACCACTGCCTGGACGCACTGAGCTGCTTTGGAATGCACTAGCAGCACTTCTCTCAGTTGGAATGGAGAAGATGATGGAATTCACCAGTGTGTCTTGGTACTCCCGCATTTTTCGCTCCCGGTTCAACGGTGTGATGAGGCTTTCTACGTTGTCCCGGTAGCGAGGATTGAGGAGGGTGAACACCCAATAATCAGACATGTTGAGAATGTGGGCGATGCGGCGGTCGTTTCTCAGGCACTGCAGCATGTAATCCACCATGTGCTGCAGACTGCCAACTGCCCAAGAAACGCTGTCCCCTGCTGGAGGCGTGATCTCTGCCCGCTCGTCATCACCCCACCCTCGCTGTACACACTGAGTACTGGACAATTGTGTAACTCCCTCCTCTGGACGGATGTCTTCCTCCTCCATTGACTCCTCCTCATCCTCCTCACAAACTGTCCCCTGCCTACGCGTTTGTGAGGAACCACGTGGCGCTGACTGTCCAGAAGATGATGGAAATGGTGAATCCTCATCCTCCACCTCTTCCACAACATCATCCCTTAGCGCTTGCAGTGATTTTTCAAGCAGGCAGATAAGGGGGACAGTCATGCTGACTAGTGCATCATCTGCACTCGCCATCCGCGTGGAATAATCAAAGGGACGCAAAACCTGGCAGACGTCATTCATAGTGGCCCACTCTGTGGTTGTGAAGTCTGTACGGCGCTGAGTGCGACTTCTTTGCGCCTGAAGCAGCTGGTACTCCATTACAGCTTGCTGCTGCTCACACAACCGCTCCAACATATGTAACGTGGAATTCCACCTGGTAGGTAGGTCACATATGATGCGATGTTCCGGCAGGCGGTGTCGGCGCTGCCGAGCCGCAATGCGCGCTTTTGCCGTGCTGGAACGCCGCAAGTGAGCACACTCTAGGCGGACCTTGTGCAGCAGTGCATCAAGATCCGGATAGTCCCTCAAAAAGCTCTGCACGACCAAATTGAGCACATGTGCCAGACATGGGATGTGAGTGAGGTTGCCGAGGCCCAGAGCTGCCACCAGATTTCGGCCATTATCACACACTACCATGCCTGGCTGGAGATTCGCTGGCACAAACCACACATCGCTCTCCTGCTTGATGGCATTCCAGAGCTCCTGCGCTGTGTGGCTACGATTCCCCAAAAAAATTAATTTCAAGACGGCCTGTTGACGTTTGGCCACGGCTGTGCTCATGTCGGTCGTAACAGGTACACGTTCATCACGGGTCCATGTGGAGGTGGACTGTGACGGCTCCTGCAGCGATGATTCTGAGGAACTGGTGTAAGAGGAGGAGTCAATGCGTACAGAATGGATTCCTGCAATCCTTGGAGTGGGCAGGACACGTCCTGCGCCACTCGCACGGTCTGTACCCGGCTCAACGACATTAACCCAATGGGCAGTGAGGGAAAGGTATCGCCCCTGTCCATGTTGACTGCTCCACGCATCGGTGGTGAGGTGGACCTTGCTACTGACGGCGTTCAGTAGCGCGTGTTTTATGTGTCCCTCCACATGCTTGTGCAGGGCAGGGACGGCTTGCCTGCTGAAGTAAAAGCGGCTGGGCACATTGTACTGTGGGACTGCCAATGACATCAAGTAACGGAAGCTGTCAGTCTCCACCAGCCTGAATGACAGCATTTCCAGTGACAGAAGTTTGGCAATGCCTGCAGTCAGAGCGTGTGCTCGTGGGTGGTTTGACGAGAAAGGCCGCCTTTTCTCCCATGCCTGTACTACCGATGGCTGTAGACTGGGCTGGGAGTGTGTGGATGACTGGGAAAGTGGTGCTGTGGGTGGAATTACAGCGGGTCTCTGGACAACAGGGCCAGAGGTTCTTCCACGGCGATCCTGGGAGGAAGCCGAACCAGCTGCGTGTGAGCTGGAGGAAGAGGCAACACGAGCTGAAGAGGTGGTAGCTGCCGCTGTTGGTTGGCCTAGCTCTTCAGTGTGTTTTTCTAACTCCGCCGGGTGCCTGGTGCGCACATGTTTCCACATGTTGGAGGTATTGAGGTTGCTGACATTTTTCCCTCTTTTGACTTTTTGATGACACACCTTGCATCTGACATAGCAAATGTCATCTGCAACTGTGTCAAAAAAGGACCAGGCACTGCAAGTCTTGGGAGCGCCCTTTTTGGCTTTTGGAAGAGACATGCTCCTAACGGGTGCCAAAGCGGAGGCTGCAGGATCCGCAGTCTTCCCCCTCCCTCTCCCTCTTTGGGCCGTACGGGGAATCTCTTCCTCAGAGCTGCTCCCACCACCTTCCTGTGTCTCACGCCAAGATGGGTCAAGGACCTCATCATCTACACTACCCTCTGCCCCCAACTGCTCCTCCTGGGTAGTCTCAGCAGCAGAGCACGCATCAGTAAGTGGCACCTGAGTGTCATCATCAGCTGATGCGGCCTGCGATGTGGTGACCGGAGCCACTGGCCCACCCGCCTCTTCAGAGGAAGAGAGAAAAAGCTGTTGGGCATCACTGCACCCTGCCTCTTCTTCCATTTCTCCAATGCTGCTTGGCTGGCCCCCTGTTTCCAAGCCAAGAGATTCAGAGAACAGAAGTAGAGACGGCTCCTGTCCTGGGCTCTCTGTCTGCCAGGGCAATTTGGCAGGTGGTGAAGAGACAGATGGCTGCTCTCCAGTGCTCTGTGTCTGAGAGGATGTGGCACTAATTGAAGTTGATGCATTAGCTGCCATCCATCCGACAACGGCTTCAATTTGTTCTTCACGCAGCAGCGGTGTACGGCGCTCTGACACAAAGCTGCGCATGAATGACTGTTGCCTGGTGAAAGTGGGTGCTGATGAGTCACCGGTGTCCGCAGCAGGCACAGAATCCCCACGTCCCCTCCCTGCTCCGCGCCCACGCCCACGCCCACGTGCCTTACTCACTGCCTTCTTCATCTTGGTTGACTGATAAAGATAAGCAGAAAAGTACTAACGGCTTTGTGTGCTTATTCCTGAACAACTCCTCCTAACAGGTATAAGAAACACTAATTTTCTAAAGTGTGGACTAGACTTTAATATGAGCTAATGTGGCCTACACAAATGTAAAGTGGTGTAACTGGTGTGTTTGGTGAACTTTATTATTTATTTATTTTTTGGGGGCTGAACTGACAACAGATAGAGCTGCAGTCACACGGAGACCGTGCAGACAGCCGTAAACGGCGCTGCAAGGCCCAAAAACCCTCCTCTACGTTATCCTATGTAGTGTTTTTCCACAAGTTAGCTGGAGACGGGTGGAAAGACACTAATAGGAATTTTTTGAAAAAATGTGCAGCAGCCTGCACTACTTAAAACAAAATGAAAATTGATTTGGCGGTATGACGCAGTGAAGAACCCTGAGCTGGAGACAACCAGGCTATGGCTGCTCACAGACTACAGGGCGAGCTGCAGTCACACGGAGACCGTGCAGACAGCCGTAAACGGCGCTGCAAGGCCCAAAAACCCTCCTCTACGTTATCCTATGTAGTGTTTTTCCACAAGTTAGCTGGAGACGGGTGGAAAGACACTAATAGGAATTTTTTGAAAAAATGTGCAGCAGCCTGCACTACTTAAAACAAAATGAAAATTGATTTGGCGGTATGACGCAGTGAAGAACCCTGAGCTGGAGACAACCAGGCTATGGCTGCTCACAGACTACAGGGCGAGCTGCAGTCACACGGAGACCGTGCAGACAGCCGTAAACGGCGCTGCAAGGCCCAAAAACCCTCCTCTATGTTATCCTATGTAGTGTTTTTCCACAAATTAGCTGGAGACGGGTGGAAAGACACTAATAGGAATTTTTTGAAAAAATGTGCAGCAGCCTGCACTACTTAAAACAAAATGAAAATTGATTTGGCGGTATGACGCAGTGAAGAACCCTGAGCTGGAGACAACCAGGCTATGGCTGCTCACAGACTACAGGGCGAGCTGCAGTCACACGGAGACCGTGCAGACAGCCGTAAACGGCGCTGCAAGGCCCAAAAACCCTCCTCTATGTTATCCTATGTAGTGTTTTTCCACAAATTAGCTGGAGACAGGTGGAAAGACACTAATAGGATTTTTTTGAATAAATTAGCAGCAGACTACACTACTTGGAAAAAAAAAAAAAAAAAAAGAACAGTATGAGGCAATGAACCACCCTCCCTGAACTGAATACAACCAGCTATGGATGGCCTATGTGGCTGCACTCAGACTAGAGAGTGGGCTGCACTCACACACACACACACACACACACACACAGACCTTGCAGATCGCTGTGAAAACAGCGCTACAAGGCAAAAGCAAGGTGAATAGTAGGTGAACACAGCAGTTGCTAAATTAGCCTTTGGAAAGCACAAAGAAGCAAATCGCTATCTCTAAACTGGCCCTCAGTCAGCAAACAGCGTCCTGTCACTAACTGAATTCACAGCAGAGTGATCGCAAAATGGCGCCAGCGACTTTTAAACTGCATCATGACATCATTTCAGCAGCCAATCACAGCCTTGCCAGTAGTTTCATGCCCTCCATGCTAAACAGGATGTGCCCACACTTGGAATCATTCTCATTGGCTGAATTTGTGCATTTTGAATCTGGGAACTTCCGATTCCGGTATCTGATACGCGGCAAGTATCGGAATACCGGTATCGGAATTCCGATACCGCAAGTATCGGCCGATACCCGATACTTGCGGTATCGGAATGCTCAACACTAATCAGCATATATTCGTAAGCACACTTCTTTTAAAAAAATGGTCACATTGTTGAGATTCAGAAAACCTTTCTCATTCCTAATGAAGAAGCTGCCTTACAGACCTTAAAGGAATTGGCCTGTGAACACATAAATCCTACTCTAGGTAAGATTCTTATCTCACGCCATCAAAATCTAAGAAATTTCCTCCTTTATATTTAGGTTCCAAAGTAGAGATCTTTGTCCAACTTGTCTCTAACGACTTTGACAAAATTACATCTCGGATCTATCAAAATAACTTAACCGGATCTGAACATCTTTGTCTCAAGCGTCTTAAAAAACTTAAAGAAGTTGTATACAAACCCACCGACAAAGGCTGGAATATTGTTGTATGGCAATCAAAAATGTATGAAGCAGAAGCTTACCGCATGCTAAGAGATTCATCCTGCTACAAGAAATTGACTTTCAATCCTTTGACATCTTACAGGGAGGAATTCCATAAACTATTACAGAAAGCAGAGGAGGATGAGGTCATTACCATAGCAGTATGAGACACATTGACGACAAAAGATCCATGCATCCAGACGTTATACCTTCTACCCAAAGTTCACAAAAACCTGCAAACCCCTCCAGGTAGGCCCATCATCTCTGGTGTTGGTGGACTTACGGAAGGCATCGAAAAGTGCATTAATTCTTTCTTAAACCACTGGTGGAGACGATTTCCTCACATCTAAAAGATACATCAGATTTCTTAAAAAATAATGACACACATTGAAGAAGACATGATTCATGTAACAGGTGATGAAGCATCACTCTATAAGAATATTCGCCACCAGAACGGTTTACGAGCAGTTTCACATTTCTTGTCCATGACCAATTTTTCATCTATGGACATTAATTTTTTGTCTTTTCTAAAATGTATTTTAACCCACAATTTCTTTTTATTTAATGGATCTTTCTACTTAATGCTCCAGGGTACAGCAAAGGGTGCTGCATGCGTTGCTTTGTACTTTACCCTGTTCCTGGGGCTGTGGGAGAGATCTGTTGTCAGTGTATTGGGCCCATCGATGGAGCGTCTCATATTTTGGACCCACTACATCGATGATGTGCTTCTGATCTGGCTGGGAACATCAACTGAACTTAACAAGACAACCAAAAATTAATTGAATATGCATCTCTCTTATAATTTAATTACCATCAAATTGATTTTTTTAAATGTCCTGGTCAAGAGAGAAAAAGATGTTCATCTGCTGTCCGATGTTTTCTGTAAATATACAGTACTCAACTCCGTGCTGCATGCATCTTCCCACCCCTCCCCATGTGATAAAATCTGTCCCCTCTGGTCAATTTCTTTGTATCAAATAGATATGCTCTACAGAGGTTGATTTTGAGACCCATGTTGAGGAAATGAAAATCCAATTTTTGGATCGAGACTACAGTAAAAGGTATATCAAAAAAGCCTACAATAGGGCCATGAACACTGATGGATAACAACTATTCAAAAAATGTAAACCCAGTAATCAGGTAAGATTGGTAACCCCATAACCCTTTCCTATGTAGATTGATGCAGGAGATCATACAAAGGCACTAACCCATGTTGCTTGCTGATTCAACCCTAAGGCAATATCTTCCCTTAAAATCTTCTATTACAGAAAGAGGGTCTCGGAATTTAGGGGACAGCCTGGTTAGGAGTTATTATCCACTCAAAAATCCTCCTAGACTGTTTTCCACTGGCTCTCGGTCCAACTCTCTACCTTGGGTTGTAGACCCTGTGGAAAATGCATGGCATACCCCAATATTGATAATACAAAAGGCTTTCTTTCAACAGATCCGTTACATGCTCTACGAATACAGCCATATGCCATGCAACCTGCCTATGTACCAAAAGCTATATGGAACTCACTACATGTGCTCTCATTGTTAGGGCACGTTAACATGTAAGGGATATATTGGCTGCTGCTAAGGATGATGATCTTGATACCTTGAAAGCCATTCCTAGATATTTGAAGCTACATCACTCATGCGATCTCTCTGGTCCCCGTATTAAGGGAATAGACTGTGTTCATACAGATCTTCAGAGTGGAAACCTGAGCCATCGTTTGGCACAAAGAGAATCTTTCTGGATTGATTTGGAAATTGCGCACCCTACAGCCGCTTGGCCTTAACAAAATGTTAAGTTTTGCCTCTTTTTTCTGGTTCACTTTCCCCATGAATCCCGTGTTCGGTATCTCTGCTTATTTTATAGGTGTTTTAATAATTATTCTCTTTTTATATAGTTTTATCATTTCATTTTCTTTTCTAGTGTATCTATTATTTGAGCTGCATCCATGGGCCGCACTTTCATCAGGCCATGGTATATTTTTTTTTCCATAGGAATGAGAACATTTTTCATCTACACAAGCCTGCTAACTTCATCTGGCATTTCTTGTATTAACAATCAACTTCTTATATTCACAGTTTTTTCATTGTTTGTATTCCTTTTATTCTTACATATGGCATTTTTGTGACCTTTCTGGAGTGGTTCCATTATATGCTCTAAGACACTTTTTCTCACTTTTAATTTCATGTGCAAAGTTTATGCTTTTCTGTAAACCTATAATGCTTTATGCACATGCTACTGGTTCTCTTCTCACAAGCATCTCTTGCCCCAAGTTATGTTTTATTATGTCACTTTTATATATTTCACTCATTCTATCAGTTTACATTCAAACATGCACATTGCACTTTTATTTTCTACCTTCAGTGGTGATACTGAACTACACTCTTTGCGTCTAATTACAGTATGATAAATTGTGACACTAACTTTTCTTGTCACCTACGTTTTAGCATCCCCCTATATAGTATCTCCATTTTATGCATATAACTTTTACATTGTCCCAGTTTTGGGACTTCACTATGTCTTTATATGATTGGTGATTTACAGTTCATGAGTACACAAGCATGTCCAGCATTAGATAATTTAATAAATTCTTATCTTACTGCAACTCTCATTCTCGTGGTGTTGTTCAGTCATGATTCTCTGTTTCCTTCTATTTTCTATCCAGATGCCTGCTTGTTTGCATGCAGGCTGACGTCCCATTAAATGGCATCTCCAACTGTGTCTCCCCACCAGCTCTGGGCTGGTCTTGGCAAGTCTCGTGACTGCAGGTTCACTCGTGATCACATGTGGGTGGCTCCATGTATCGCAGAGCCCTCACATCTGATAATGCCCTCAGTGATGCCTAAATCCAGAGTATTCCAGCTCTGCATGTTCAAACCTTGAGCAGCATTACATCTACTCAATACGATCCACCCATTCTCATTGGTTCTTAGGCTAAGTACACATTTGCATACCTGTCCGCAGCGTATCATCTGCATGTGCAAACGCATGCCAAAAATATTCAAACGCATGCTTATACATGATGCAAAAAAACGCTGCGTGTGCATGCGTTTGTATGCGTTTTGCCAGCATTTACGTTATTTATGCGCATGCATTCAATATTTCCAAGAGGACGTGTCTCAATGGGCATGTCTCAATCACTTCCTGGACATGTGCAGTCCGAAGTATGCAAGCGCATCGAATGCATGCGTATCCATGTCCTTGCATACCAATGCATTCCCATGGAAAGTAATGTGTTGTTTATACGCCCTCATCCACATGCGTATGCCTGCGCTTATTTGACTCCTCAAAAACTGCAAACTGATGCAAACGCATGTCCCTGCATACACAATGTTAAATATATGTACGCAACATGCATGCGGATCGGTACGCAGGTATACGCTGCTCACACATACGCTAATGTGAAACTGGCCTTAGTCACTATGTAATGTTACTGTACCATAGCGATCCACTCTCCCAAATATATATACTCCTGATCACCAATGTGTTGGTGATTTCACCCCCTCCTTTGAGTAGGCACTGATTACTAGGGTTGAGCGACTTTCATTTTTTTAAGATCGAGTCGGGTTTTGTGAAACCCGACTTTGTCCAGAGTCGAGTCGAGTACAGTCGGCCGATTATCGCTAAAAGTCGGGGATCGACCGAAACACGAAACCCAATGCAAGTCAATGGGGAAGCATAGTCGGCAGTGAGTGGAGGCCAGGAAAACACCTACAGTGCCCATTTTAATGCCAAAAACATCCATTCTTGTTTCTGAAGCTTGTCAATCTTAATTAACTTTATAATAATAGTTGGGCATAGGAAATTGGGGGTCATTTGGCTAAAGTTGTGGGGGGAGTAGGGCTGGCTCAAGTTTTTTGTGGGCCCAGGAAATGCGGACTACGTCACGGTGGTGGAGCAGGGAGAGGTAAGTATTTCAACGTTGCAAGTGCTGTGATCCTGAGCAAGCAGGGGGGGCCCACTCGTTCGCATTGGCACTGGCACAGGGCCCCTCAAAGTACGGCGGTGTGTTTGCATGGCGGGGGCGCCTCCCACCAGCAGCGACACTTTTGCGTACTCTGAGGGGCCCTGTGCCAGTGACGTCGCCAACGAGTATGCCCCCCCCCCACCTGATGAAGGAACCTGCACTTTCATCTGCACCTTCCTCTTTGTCCCTGTGTAAGGTGGTATAACATGTGGGAAGGGGAACCTTACTTTCAGCAGGGTCAGATTCTGGCTGTGTAGAGTACAAGGGGAATGTAGTGGTCTAGGTCAATGTACCAGCAGACTCATCTAGCAGTGGCTGGGCAATGGGCAGGATGAGGAGGAAACAGATATAGGGCCAAAGAATAAAGTAGGCTAAATGCAGTTCAAAATTGGTAACAGGACTAAACAGGCGGCATTGCTTTGTTCAGTGGAGTAGCAAACCCAAGAGCAGCAGACACTGTTTCAAGGGCCTAACCACACTAGTAGGCCAAATGCAGTTTAATATCTGATAGTATAGGCCGAAAGCCAGAATGTGGAAGCTCAGCTTTGTTCAGTTGAGGACAACACCAGGGAGGGGCAGACACCGTTAGTAGGCCGGAACAGCCAATTTTTAAAAAAACAGCAGTTAATAAGAGCCAGAAGGTTGAAGCACAGCTTTATTCAGTTGAGGACAACACCAGGGAGGGGCAGACACCGTTAGTAGGCCGGAACAGCCAATTTTTAAAAAAACAGCAGTTAATCAGAGCCAGAAGGTGGAAGCTCAGCTTTATTCAGTTGAGGACAACACCAGGCAGGGGCAGACACCGTTAGTAGGCCGGAACAGCCAATTTTTAAAAAAACAGCAGTTAATCAGAGCCAGAAGGTGGATGCTCAGCTTTATTCAGTTGAGGACAACACCAGGCAGGGGCAGACACCGTTAGTAGGCCGGAACAGCCAATTTTTTAAAAAAACAGCAGTTAATAAGAGCCAGAAGGTGGAAGCTCAGCTTTATTCATTTGAGGACAACACCAGGCAGGGGCAGACACCGTTAGTAGGCCCTAAACACCCAATTTCTTTTTTAAAAATCTTAATTTGGAACAGAAGGTTGAAGCACAGCTTTATTCAGTTGAGGACAACACCAGGCAGGGGCAAACACCGTTAGTAGGCCGGAACCAAAGTTGAAGGCCAAATGCAGTTTAATATCTGATACTATAGGCCGAAAGCCATAAGGTTGAAGCACAGCTTTATTCAGTTGCAGCTTCTTGGCAATAATATAAAGAAGACGCGACAGGACAACACTCGGTGGATGCCATATCTGTGTTTTCAACTGAACAAAACCTTTCAGTTAACTACTTGCAGGAGAAAGTTTTTGTAGCTGGTGGCCAATTTTTGTACTGTACCAGTTTTTTGTTGTATGTGTTTTTGTTTTTAATGTTAAAATGTCTGCATTTGATATCTCTCCAGTATTTTCTTTTTTATAAGCAAAATACTTATTTTTATATTTTCTGATGTTTTATACCGGAGTGTTCCTCGGGACACGCTTATAAAGTGTCTTATATATGTGTTTCTAATGAGTCACATTATATATTTTTTGTAATTGTGGCTCTAAGAGATCTCAAAGATTTCATGGTTTGGAAATGATTGTTATGCCTTTACTGTTATATATAATAAAAACTGAATGGACACTTGTCAGCTCTTCTCAGGTGAAATGTTATCAAGTTCCGTCTTTTGGGCCATTATTCTAGGTCATACCCCCAGATCTGTGAACTGAGCAGTAAGGAAAATTAGCTGGTCTAAGAAGCATGTCCATCTTTCCTACTTAAACACTTTCTTCATTGCTACTTAATGTGTTATATTTTAAAGCCATTGCAAGATTTTATAGAAGGAACTGATTGTAATTATCACCATAGGTATCATCACCTTTTAAGGACAGTGGGCAATCATTCAGCACTTTTTTGTAGGCATACATCCTCTCCCCAGCAACCTGTATGCATTTGACATGACATTATTTGTTCCTTTTATTGCATTACTTTCTTCATTGATTCCTTTTGTATAATTTATATGTAGTTTTAGTGCTGGTTTTGTACTCTGAGCTTGTTGCCCTGTGCACAATATTTTAAGACAGACTTAAATGTCAAGTTTGTTCTGTCAAAAGCAGTAGTGTTTCAAAATAGATAAAAAACAACATAAAGACAACATTCTAGAGCTGCTGTTATACTTATAAAGACAGTAAAATGTGATAACAACTATTAGCAGGTCATCTTTAGTATGTAGGTTTGATGAATCGGTGAGTGGTTGTATTGTATTGTGTGTGGTATTGTTATTAGTATTGTGAATTTTATTAAAATGTTTGCCTTCTGATTCAGTGTTTACTTTTCTTAATTTCCAAAATGCATGATTTCTTTGAAGGTTGTGTCTTCTGTCTTTACACACTTCTTTCTTAACCCCTTCCCAACATGCGCCATATATGTACAGTGCTGTGGGATCATATGAGCTCACACAAAGCACCGTCACGATCAAATGTGGGTGTCAACTCAATATGAGAGGTGACGCCCTGCTAGCATTGATCGTGGGCGTTTAGCCCCTCTGATGCTGCTGTCAATATGGGGAGAACTACGTCCATGCATAGACTACTGGGGTCTTAACGCCATCACTTAAGAATAAGTATCCTTTGCCCTTGATATCTGAGCTCTTTGATAGACTCTGTAATGCCCCAGCCGTTTTCCAAGACTTTGTGAACGACATCTTCCGGGTGATGCTCACCACCTCGGTCGTAGTCTATCTGGATGATATTCTCATCTACTCTCCAGATATTGACTCCAATCAGAGAGATGTTTGCAAAGTTTTTGACCTCTTACGGGCAAACTGAAGTGTGTGTTTGAGCAGGAGTCTTTGCCTTTCCTTGGATATATCATCTCTGACCAGGGATTGGCTATGGATCCTGCCAAGCTACAGGCTGTAATGGACTGGCAAGAACCCCGTTCTCTTAAAGCAGTGCAGCGCTTTATGGGGTTCATTAATTACTATCGCCAGTTCATCCCACACTTCTCATCTTTGGTAGCTCCCTTGGTTGCCCTCACCAAGAAGGGAGCAAATCCCAAGTTGTGGTCGGAGGAGGTCTCCAAGGCCCTACTCACTATTAAGTCACACTTCGCTAGCGCTCCCATCCTACATCGCCCCGATGTAGATAAGGCATTTATAATAGAGGTGGATGCCTCATCCGTTGGTGCTGGAGCAGTCCTCTTCCAAAAGGATGCTCAAGGTCGGAAGCATCCTTGCTTCTTCTCCAAGACCTTCTCACCAGCGGAGAGGAATTATTCCATCGTGGACAGGGAGTTGCTAGCCATGAAGTTGGCTTTCTCAGAGTGGAGACACCTCCTAAAGTTTTTACAGACCAAAAAATTATTTCAGCCAGACCCTGAATCCAAGCATACAAAACTCCTTACTGGAGATGCCAGTATTCTAAAGGCTTATTTCAGCCAACCCTGACCACAAGCAGACATGACTGCCAAGAAACAAAGCTCATAACATAGGTTGATACTAGCGCATGGCTGTGCGGCCATGCAAACCTTATATAGCTGCAGCAGACAAGGACCTTCCTAGTGGTCCAATTGGAGCTGCTACAGGACCTGAGCATGTGACCCCCGACCTCAAGTGAGAGGTCCTCCCGTGGGCATGCTCAGTGTGTACAAAGCAGGACTTAGTCCCAGAAAAGCCTGCTCACCGCTGACCAGTGCTACAAAAGCAGAGCCTGGAAAGGCAGCAGTAACCCTTTGCACAGTATAAGGCTGAGCGAGACGCTGGGACCGACGTCTCCGCTGAGCAGGCTCCACTGCGGTTGATGCAGAATGGGAAACTGCAGCAGACATGGCTCGAGATTCCCCCTGTGCAGAGGAGGGAACTTCCCACGTACCACCTTACACCCCACGATAGAGTTCACCTCAAACTCATCTGTGGATGAACCCGATGTCCCAGCAGATGACTCGGAAAACCGAGACAAATAGACGGGCTTTAAGAGGGAAACGTGAAAGGTGTCGGTGATACCAAGGCACCGAGGAATAGCCAAACAGTAGACCACAGGGTTGACCTGTTCCAGAACCTTGAAAGGGCCTATGTAGCGAGGCGCAAACTTAGTGGACTCAACTCACAGCATGATGTTATGGGTGGAGAGCCACACTAAGTCACCAGGAGCAAAGGTCGGAGCGGGACGCCGGTGTGCATCAGCAGTAACCCTCATTCTCTCATTGGAGGCCCGGATAGCATCCTGTGTGTGGTCCCAAATGTCCCATGCCTCCACCACCCAGTCTGCCACCCTTAAATTGGTGGATGACATGGGCATGGGCACAGGCACACGCGGATGCTGGCTATAAATAAGGAGAAGTGGAGTCTGCCCTGCAGAGTCGGCTACGGCATTGTTCAAGGCAAATTCCACCCAAGGTAGCAAAGATGCCCAGTCATCCTGCCTGGTTGAGACAAAATGTCACAAGTATGTGACCAGAGTCTGGTTGGCCATCTCTACCAACCCATTCGTCTCGGGATGATAAGCAGAAGAGAGATTCAACTCAACGCTGAGTTAACAACTGAGCTCTCTCCAGAATGAGACACAAACTGAGGACCCCGGTCACTGACAATTTTGTCAGGCATGCCATGTAGACGGAAAACATGTTTGATGAACAACGCCACTAAAGCCCATGCAGAAGGTAACTGTGGAAGTGGAACCAAGTGCACCATCTTAGAAAAATGGTCGGTGACTTCCCAGATAACTGTACAGCTACGAGACTTGGGTAAGCCTACCACGAATTCCATCCTGACTATCTCCCAAGGCCTGTCTGCCACCGACAGGGGGTAAAGTAGCCCAGCAGGCTGTTGCCAAGGAGACTGATTCTTGGCACAGGAGACACACACCCGAATATAGTCCCCGACGTCACGGCCATATGCAGCCATCAGTTCGCCCTCGCCAAGAGCTCAGATATCCTCTTGGTCCCAAAATGTCCACCCACCCTGGACGAGTGAGCCCAAGAGAGAACCTGTGATCGCAAATTACATTGAACGAAAGTCTTGTCTCGGGCTGAGCAGAGGTTTTAGAATATCATATGCTCCCATCCAGACAACATCTATTTTGGAAAAGGCCTTGCATACTTTGGCAAGGCAATGCTAAAACACCTGCTGCATCCATCAAATCAGTATGTGTTTGCAGAGGAAGACTTGGGTGATGAACTGGCCACCTGCAGTCAAAATCATCTTTCAATAGAAAACATTTGCTGCATTATTAACCCCTTTACCCCCAAGGGTGGTTTGCACGTTAATGACGGGCCAATTTTTACAATTCTGACCACTGTCCCTTTATGAAGTTATAACTCTGGAACGCTTCAACGGATCCTGGTGATTCTGACACTTTTTTCTCAAAACATATTGTGTTTCATGATAGTGGTAACATTTCTTTGATATTACTTGCGTTTATTTGTGAAAAAAATGGAAATTTGGTGAAAATTTTGAAAGTTTTGCAATTTTCCAAATTTGAATTTTTATGCCCTTAAATCACAGAGATATGTCACACAAGATACTTAATAAGTAACATTTCCCACATGTCTACTTTACATCAGCACAATTTTGGAGCCAAATTTTTTTTTGTTAGGGAGTTATAAGGGTTAAAAGTTGACCAGAAATTTCTCATTTTTACAACACCATTTTTTTCTTAGGGACCACATCACATTTGAAGTCATTTTGATGGGTCTATATGATAGAAAATAACCAAGTGTGACACCATTCTAAAAACTGCACCCCTCAAGGTGCTCAAAACCACATTCAAGAAGTTTATTAACCCTTCAGGTGTTTCACAGTAATTTTTGGAATGTTTAAAAAAAAATCAACATTTAACTTTTTTCGCAAAAAATTTATTGAGCTCCAATTTTTTTTATTTTACCAAGGGTAACAGGAGAAATGAAACCCAAAAGTTGTTGTACAATTTGTCCTGAGTATGTCAATACCCCATATGTGGGGGTAAACCACTGTTTGGGCACAAGGCAGAGCTTGGAAGGGAAGGAGCGCCATTTGACTTTTTCAGGGCAAAATTGACTGGAAATGAGATGGGACGCCATGTTGCATTTGGAAAGCCCCTGCTGTGCCTAAACATTGAAACCCCCCACAAGTGACACCATTTTGGAAACTAGACCCCCTAATGAACTTATCTAGATGTGTGGTGAGCACTTTGACCCACCAAGTGCTTCACAGAAGTTTATAATGCAGAGCCGTAAAAATATAAAGTAAAGGGAAGGACCGCCGTTTGACTTTTCAATGCAAAATTGACTGGAATTGAGATGGGACACCATGTTGCGTTTGGAGAGCCCCTGATGTGCCTAAACAGTGGAAACCTCCAATTCTAACTGAAACCCTAACCCAGACACACCCCTAACCTAATCCCAAACACAGTCCTAACCCCAACCATGCCCCTAACCCCAACACACCCCTAACCCTAATCCCAACCACATCCTTAAAGGGAACCTGTCACCTGAATTTGGCGGGACCGGTTTTGGGTCATATGGGCGGGGTTTTCAGGTGTTTGATTCACCCTTTCCTTACCCGCTGGCTGCATGCTGGCGGCAATATTGGATTGAAGTTCATTCTCTGTCCTCCGAAGTACACGCCAGCACAAGGCAATGCCTTGCGCAGGCTGGCGTGTACTTCAGAGGACAGAAAATGAACTTCAATCCAATATTGCGGCCAGCATGCAGCCAGCGGGTAAGGAAAGGGTGAATCAAACACCCAAAAATCTCGCCCATATGACCCAAAACCGGTTCCGCCAAATTCAGGTGACAGGTTCCCTTTAACCCTAATCCCAACCGTAAATGTAATCCAAAATCCTAGCCCTAACCCTAGCCCCAGCCCTAACCCTAAACCTAGCCCTAACCCTAGCCCTAATCCTAACCCTAGCCCTAACCCTAACCCTAACCCTAGCCCTAGCCCTAAGCATAACCCTAGCCTTAACCCTAACCCTAGCCCTAATCCTAACTCTAGCAGTAACCCTAATGGGAAAATGGAAAAAAAATATATTTTTTTAATTTTTAATTTTTCCCTAACTAACGGGGTGATGAAGGGGGGTTTGATTTACTTTTCTAGCGGGTTTTCTAGCGGATTTTTATGATTGGCAGCCATCACACACTAAAAGATGCGTTTTATTGCAAAAAAATATTTTTTACATTACCACATTTTGAGAGCTATAATTTTTCCATATTTTGGTCCACAGAGTCATGTGAGGTCTTGTTTTTTGCGGGACGAGCTGACGTTTTTATTGGTATCATTTTCGGGCATGTGACATTTTTTGATTGCTTCTTATTCTGATTTTTGTGAGGCAGAATGACCAAAAAACAGCTATATATGAATTTCTTTTGGGGGGGGCGTTTATACCGTTCCACGTTTGATAAAATGGATAAAGCAGTTTTATTCTTTGGGCCAGTATGAGTACAGCGATACCTCATTTATATCATTTTTTAATGTTTTGGTGCTTTTATACGATAAAAACTATTTTATAGAAAAAATAATTATTTTTGCATCGCTTTATTCTGAGGACTATAACTTTTTTATTTTTTCGCTGATGATGCTGTATGGTGGCTTGTTTTTTGCAGGACAAGATGAAGTTTTCAGCGGTACCATGATTATTTATATCTGTCTTTTTGATCGCGTGTTATTCCACTTTTTGTTCGGCGGTATGATAATAAAGCGATGTTTTTTGCCTCGTTTTTTTTTTTACGGTGTTCACTGAAGGGGTTAATTAGTAGTTTTATAGGTTGGGTTGTTACGGACACGGTGATACTAAATATGTGTACTTTTATTGTTTTTTTTTATTTAGATAAAGAAATGTATTTATGGGAACAATATATATATATATATATATATATATATATATATATATATATATATATATATATATATATATAATCCACCTCCCTGCAGGACCTGGATGCAGCCCCACAGCCATTTTGGATCCGAGGCCTGCAGGGAGAAGACAGTATGAGACCCTCGGTGCAACGCGATCACATCACGTTGCTCCGAGAGTCTCAGGAAAGCCCCCTCCCTGCGCGATGCTTTGCTATACCGCCGGAACACTGCGATCATGTTTGATCGTAGTGTGCCGGGGGATAATGTGCCCGGGGCTGTCCGTGACCACTCCTGGCACATAGTGCCGGATGTCAGCTGCGATAGCCAGCTGACACCCGGCCGCGATCGGCCGCGCTTCCCCCGTGAGCGCGGCCGATCGCTATGATGTACTATCCCGAAGGTGGGCATACGAGCCCACCGCAACTCAACGGGATAGTACGTCTAATGTCAGAAAGGGGTTAAAGGAAAAATCTGTCAAAAGAAAAATGACTGCTCAGCAGCTACAATCCTATATTTGACAAGAGCAGGGCAAAATTTCTCTCCCTATAATCCAACAATTGGTCTTCTCACTTTCCAAACATTTACAGATTGTTGTAAAAAAAAGGACAAAAATTCTAACTTTCAACTTCTGATCTGTGGGGTATGTTCTGTTGTGAATAACAATATAGCTAAAAGAGATTTGCAAATAATTGAATTATTGTTTTCTTTGTATTTTACATATTGGTCAAATTTTGGGGGAATTGGGGTGGTAGTTGATGCTGTTATTCTTAGCTGTACATTGTGGCGAGGGTAATCTGACCACCTATGATTGCATTCAAAAGCATGATGAACTGGCAGCTATGACACTGGGTTTTTCTTATTCAAATAATGAGAAGCAGTAAGTAGGCAGAGACTCTGAGTAAGGATATGTTTCCACGTTCAGGAAACGCTGCGTGTTTGATGCTGCGTAGAGCCGCAGCGTCAAACATGCAGCATCCAGATGTTACAGCACAGCGGAGGGGATTTCATGAAATCCCGTCTCCACTATGCATTAAAAGACGCATGCGGCAGACCCACAGAAATGGAAATGTGGAGCATCTTTTAAGAACGCAGCATGTCCTTACAATGCAGAAACAATGCAAGGACAACGCAGGTGACCTGCCAGTGACCTCAGGTGCAGATTTGGTCAGGATTTTATCTGCATAAAATCCTGACCAAATCCTGATGCAATCCTGAACGTGGACACATACCCTAAGTCCTATTGGACTAATTAAAGACTAGAAAATTATATTTATATACAATAATGGTCAAAAGTTCTGGCACCCTTGAAATTGCTCCAGACGATAAATAATTTATCCCTGAAAATAATTGCAATTACATGTTTTCTTATACACATGTTTATTTCCTATGTGTGTTTTGGAAGAACAAAGAAATACAGAGGGAAAAAAAAGGCAAATTGGATATAATTTCACATTAAACCCCCAAAAATGTGCCAGTCAAAATTGTTGGCACCTTTTCCGAATTGTGGGTAGAGATCTTTGTTTCTACCATGTTAGGGTTTAAACTAATCTGTGGCAAGTAACAGGTGTGAACAATATGAAAATTACACATGAATACAAATGGGGATTACAAGGAGAGAAATTAATACAAATAAAAAGGGGAGAAGTTGTCTCAATCTTTACATTGTGTGTCTATGTGTGCCACACAAAGCGTGGAGATGAAAGAGAAGAGAACTGTTTGAGGACTTGAGAACTAAAATTATTAAAAAATATTAGCAATCTCAAGGTCACAAGTCCATCCCCAGAGATCTTGATGTTGCTTTGTCCATGGTGAGCAACATAATCGAGAAGTATGCAACCCATGGCACTGTGGCTAATCTCTGTGGACATGAACAGCAGAGAAAATTTGATAAAACATTGCAACGCAAGATCGTCAAGGTGGTGGGTGAGCAGCCCCAATCAAGTTAAAAAAAAATTCAAGCTGTCCTGCATGCTCAGGGTGCATCAGTGTAAGGACTAACTATCCCTGAATATTTTAATGAAAAGAAATGCTATGGCAGAGACATAAAAAAGCTAGACTGTAGTTTGCCAAAATGTACATGAGTAAACCAAAATCCTTCTGTGAAAGGTGTCTTGTAGACAGATGAGACTAAGATAGAGCTTTTTGTTAAAGCACATCATTCTACTTTTTACCAAATACTGAAAGAATCTTATAAAGAGAATATTGTAATACCTACAGTCAAATATGGTGGAGGTTTGAAGATATTTTCGGTTGTTTTGCTGCCTCTGGCACTGGATGCCTTGACTATGTGTAATGCATCATGATATTTGAAGATTACCAAAGGATTTTGGATCTCAATATAATGTCCAGTGTCAGAAGCTGGGTTTGCCTTATGGGTCATGGGTCTTCCAGCAGGACAATGACCCCAAACATACTTCAAGAAGCACCAAGGAATGGATAGAAAGCACAGGAGAGTTTATAAATGGCCAGCAATGAGTCCTGATCTAAATCCCATTAAACACTTGTGGAGAGATCTTAACGTTGCTGGGAGAAGGCACCCTTCAAATATGAGAGACCTGGAGCAGTTTGCTAAAGAAGAACAATTGTGCCTGGTCCACTTTTGGGGTTTTGTGTGAAATTATGTCAGATTTGCCTTTATTCCTCTGTTTTTTGTTTTGATCCAATACACACAAAGGGAATAAACATGTGTATAACCAAACATGTGTAATTGCAATAATTTTCTTGGGGAAATACTTCATTTACTGGAACCATTTCAAGGGTGCCAATACTTTCAGTGTAAATTTAATCTATAAATAAAATATATATAAATAAGAAGATAGATTGAACAAGAGGACATGTTTGAGTGAATCCATAAATGGCACAAACAGTAATAAGATTAGATATTAGCAGTGGTGAAACTAAAGTTCCATGGGCCCGATGCAAAATTTGGCTCTGGGACCCCACCTCCTTGTTGATCACATGTATAGTCCATTGTAGCATTTTACATCCTATAAAGACATATATTAGCCCTCAATGTCCTCATCCAGGCACCTTCCTGTAATAATATCCCCTTTTTGTAAAAATGTCCCTCTTCCTTGCCCATTTCTGTAATAATGTTCCTTGTCCTGGTTCAAGGCTATAATAATGTCCCTCATCCTAGATTGATTCCTGGTATAATGTCCTCCATCCTGTGTCCCTTCATTTTATAATGTCTCCTGTCTTGGGTCTTTTTTCTGATATAGTGATCTGTCTCCTGGTAGATTGTCAACCATCATGGACCCTTTTTGATATAATGTCCTTCATTCTGAGCTCCTTCCAGTAATAATGTCCTCCATCCTGGGCACCTTCCTGGTGCATTGTTACCCATCATGGGCCCCTTCCTGATGTAATGTCTTCCATCCTGAGCACCTTCTATTAATAATGTCTCCTGTCCTGGTACTCTTACTGTAAAAAAAATGTAAAAATGTCCCCAATCTGACCCCTTCATGTAACAATGTCCCTTTTTCTGGTATAATGACCACCATCCTTGGCCCCTTCCATGTATACTATCCCCCATCCTGGGCCCCTTCCTGGTATAATGACCCCATCCTAGTATAATGACCAACAACTTTTGCATCTCTGAAGCCAAGACACATACAACTGGCTTCAGAGTATCAATGATGAGTGGGGAAGAAGCTACGCGCATGTGCCAGGTAAGTACAGTGCTTGCAATGTTGCAGGTGACAAATTTTGCACACAGACACTTCTTACATTATTAGTGAGGAATATGTAAAAATATAAGGGATATGAAATGGTTTTCTGTATGTACACCATGTCTCATATCCTGTCAGATTTGAGAAGGAGATAGCAAAAGCCGGCAATTGAATTACTGGCTTTTCTGCTATCTAGCTCTGTATTAAATAAATATATATATATATATATATATATATATATATATATATATATATATATATGTATATAATAGAAAAAATGGAACAGCACACTCCACTACTTATCTTCGAGTGCAGAGCCCAGACAACCCGTCCTCGGTTGTTTCCAATTCATATACTTCGCAAAAACAGGCAGCACTCCATAATCTTTCAGGTAAATATGCAGGTGTTTATTGTGCCCACATCTTCATGCAACGTTTCGGCTCTAACTGAGCCTTTCTCAAGCAGTGCACAAACCTCTTTACAGCATATATATAGGGACAAAACCCCATCATCCCCTAGATCCAGCCAATTAGTGAGTTCCATTAATTTAAAAGTGATTACATTTCATTTACATGTGCATTGGTGCCAGCGGTGTACTATTTAAAAATACATAAGACAACTCTTTCATCCTATTAACTATCATACCTTAGGAGAGGCATTAATAATGGAGGAAACAGCATGTTCACAGCGTTCTCCAAGCGCTACTGCGCATGTCAAAGCGCTTCTATGTGCATAGTGATCACATGTTAGGTGGGAGGCCAATGGGGGCTCTATTGTCTATATGACGTCACGCGCGTGCGCAGTAGCGCCTAGGTTCTCCATCTTGGAAAAGGAATAAGCTGGCTTCATTAGCCCACTGCGCATGCGTCGTAGCGCTAGTAACTAGATCTCATTAGAGATCATGCAATGATCTCCACAGCGTTGCTATAAGAGCGGTGTGGATAGGTGCCTATGGATATTTGCTAGTCCCAGCACAATATTAGGACAGTTGTCTCATAAGGGTCATATTTATTATAAAGCATTCCATTCTTTTAAAAAAATATATAGTATTATTGATATTTAAGGAAGAATTCCATATTTTATTAAAACACATTTGGTATTATATATTAACCACCTCTCTGTTCAAAGGAGCAACCCCGCTCCTTATATGCCATATGGACTCATATATACTGTGTCCTAACCTGCTATGAATTATCAGGGAGTGTCTTGATTCAGACCCCCACCTGGCATTCATACAGTGTCTAGAGGATGCCCCTCATCCCTCCGGACAAGGCGCCTCCACTCATGACCTCTGTATTGCAGTAGCACAGTAGTCCTGGCTATAGTGAATAGATTGTGGTTTCATCTGCCAAAAATAACCAGTTTATATATTGCACTTAACCCATTATGGCCATAGCATCCATCATACCCAAAAAAAATTATTATTTAAAAAATTTATAAGAGACAAACATAGGGGTTTTTTTTTAGATAATTTATTAATTGACCTCCCACCATCCACGTGTATATTCTAGAAGGTTTTCAAACAAAAATCATATAAATATCTGATATAAATATGTGTATTTTCTTAAAAGAGTTATTCCTCCAGGATATATGTCTCTCCAAACAGGGTCTTCCATTACTTTAGACAACAACAGTACCTGGACAAAACATATACAAGATAAAATTAGGAACATACTATTAAAAATACAGTATTCCCAAAGACAAAAGATACCAAAATTTCAATTACACAGTGTTACTGTAGGAACGTTTTCTTATATAATTGCATGTAATTTGAAATCTACATTAAGGCCCATTGGCCTAAGTGTATTCAATTTATAGATCCACATCATTTCTCTTTTGCGGAGGATCAGCTCCCTGTCACCCCCCCTCCTATTAAGTGGTACCCTATCAATTATTTTGAATTTTAAATCCCTTTCCGAATGATTACATTCCACAAAATGTTTAGGAACCGGAAGATCGGTCCTCTTTTTCCTAATAGAATACCGGTGCTGATTCATTCGTACCTTGAACTCACACGTCGTTTCCCCGACGTACCACAACTTACAAGGGCACATCAAAAGATACACTACATAGTCTGAGCTGCATGTCAGATAATGTTTAATGTCATATTTTTTCTTTGTTTTTGGATGTTCAAACGTTGCTCCTTTCACCATAAAGGTGCAGTTCACACAGTTTAAACATGGGAAGCAGCCAGTTTTTTCTAGGCCTGTTATGGATAATTGTCTGCTCTTTTTCCTCGGACCAATATCGGACTTAACCAAAAAAATCTTTAATATTCTTGTTGCGTCTATAGGAATATAGCGGCGGTAGTTGCAATTCTTTTATGCCAGGCAGGCATCTGCCAAGCATACCCCAATGTTTGCTAATCACCTTAGCTACCTCTCTACTCTCTTCACCATATGTAGTAACAAAAGGGACTCTCATTTGTTTCCTCTCACGTCCATCATTTTTCTTTTTGTGGATAAGTTCAACCCTATTCTCCTTTAGTACCCTATTTTTAGTTGTTTCCAATAATTGCATAGGGTAACCTCTAGCCAGAAATTTTTTCACCAGTACATCCACCACTTTGTCCATATCCTCTTCTTCCTTGACAATCCGCCTGACCCTAAGTAATTGGCTCAGTGGGATGGATTTTACCATGGACCGCGGGTGTTGGCTATCATAGAGTAACAGATTGTTTTTATCTGTGTTTTTTACAAACAATGTGGTACTAAGTTGCCCCTCTTTCAGACTAACAAGTACATCCAGAAATTGAATTTCTTTTTTGGACATTACAAGTGTAAATTTGATAGTGTTATCTATGGTGTTTAAATACTGGAAGAATTCTTCCAATTCACCCTGGGTACCTGTCCAAAGGAGGAAGACATCATCTATGTATCTCCACCACACCAAAACATGTCGGAAGTGGTGGGATACATAGACGAGGTCCTCCTCCAGGACTTCCATGACCAAATTAGCGTACGCGGGGGCCATATTGGCCCCCATAGCCGTTCCTCGCTTTTGCGTATAAAACGCGTCACCGAACATAAAATAATTTCGTTTCAGGATAATCTCCAACATTTTTAAGAGAAAAGCCCTGCCTTCAGATGTGCACCTATTTGGGTTAAGTTTATTACCTATTGCTTTTAAACCATGTTCATGGTCTATCGCAGTATAAAGGGACACCACGTCGAAGGAACTCACTAATTGGCTGGATCTAGGGGATGATGGGGTTTTGTCCCTATATATATGCTGTAAAGAGGTTTGTGCACTGCTTGAGAAAGGCTCAGTTAGAGCCGAAACGTTGCATGAAGATGTGGGCACAATAAACACCTGCATATTTACCTGAAAGATTATGGAGTGCTGCCTGTTTTTGCGAAGTATATGAATTGGAAACAACCGAGGACGGGTTGTCTGGGCTCTGCACCCGAAGATAAGTAGTGGAGTGTGCTGTTCCATTTTTTCTATTATGTTTTTGTCTGGAAATTTTTGCACATTTATTATTTATTTATTGACTTTCTCTAACATCCTTAAGCCATTTTTTGGGAACATGGATGGATTTACCATGGACCCGGGGGTTTTTAATTACACTGTGGAAGATGAAGAACGTATTCTGAGCAACATAGAGGGGGATGCAGCCTTCTTGAAAATACCCTCACAAATTGATATGAAACATAAATATTTGAATGACAAAAAACGTTTGATTAGCTCACAACTAGTGTTGAGCGATACTTTCCGATATCGGAAAGTATCGGTATCGGAAAGTATCGGCCGATACCGTCAAAATATCGGATCTAATCCGATACCGATACCCGATCCCAATGCAAGTGAATGGAACGAAAATATCGGAATTAAAATAAACCCTTTATAAACTTGTAGGTTCATTCTACATGAAGGAAAACAACTAAGAATAATGTAGGATGTATTGGGGGACGTGGCGGAGACATTAAAGGCACAGAGGTGTAGCCCAATGTAATAGAATAGCAGGATTTTGTTTTTTTTATGACGTTCGGCGGTAGAAAGATTTTGACTATGTTAATTTTTTTTTTATTTTGTCAGATATTGATGTTTCACTACTTCCACGCCCTTCACCTTCTTTTTTACTTCTCCCACACTTTCTTCTTCATTATCCTCATCATCAGCTTCTTTGACATCAACTTCTTCACCTTATTCATCTTCTTCTTCATCTTCTACCTATTATTTTTTTGGTTACATTGTTCATATTCTTTTTATTTTACTATTATCTTCATCATATTCTACTTCTTCATCATACGGCATTCCCGTAGTTGTTATCTATAAAAGTTTGAAGATTACACCTTCCGTTCTGCCTGTCACAAAACAGTTACATTTGTCCGCGTTCAGTTTGGCCTGCAGCATCAGGCTTTATCCAGGGGCACCACGAGGAGGAACGGACTCACCCCCATACACTGCTTAGTCTTCTTCTGCTTATAATTTAGATCATATTTTTTGCTCTGATATTTAGTGTTATGCTTAATGTTCTTCTGCTCTTTGTTCTGCAGCCTCTTGTTCTTCTGCTTCTCGGTCTTCCAGGTCGTCGTCGTCTCCAGGGTCGTCGTCTCCGGGGTCGTCGTCATCGGGGTGGTCTTCAGGGTCGTCGTCTCCGGGGTCGTCGTCATCGGGGTGGTCTTCAGGGTCATCGTCTCCAGGGTCGTCGTCATCACGGTGGTTGTCGTCTCTGGTGTCGTCGTCATCTTAGGGGTGGTCTTCCGGGTCATCGTGTTTAGTCTCTTGAACTTGGAAATGTAGCAGAAGGTACAAGAAGGCTGAGAAAATGCCGAGAACCAGCTGATGGAACTGGAACTCGGATGGCTACCCGAAGGTCCAAGAGCCAATGGAACTACCGAGGACCAGCTGACGTTACTGGAACCCGGTTACTAAGCAGGAGGTACCCGTGCTTGAAAGCACTACCAAGGACCACCTGACGTTGGTGGAACTCGGATACCCAGAGGGAGGCACCTAAGCCAAAGGCTCTGCCCAGAACCAGCTGACGGTACTGGAACCAGGATGGGGAGCAGAAGGTACAAGAGCAAAAGACAGTGCCGAGAACCAGCTGACGGTGCTGGAACCCGGATGGGTAGCCGAAGGTCCAAGAGCCAATGGAACTACCGAGGACCAGCTGATGTTACTGGAACCCGGTTACTAAGCAGGAGGTACCCGTGCCTGAAAGCACTACCAAGGACCACCTGACGTTGGTGGAACTCGGATACCCAGAGGGAGGCACCTAAGCCAAAGGCTCTGCCCGGAACCAGCTGACGGTACTGGAACCAGGATGGGGAGCAGAAGGTACAAGAGCAAGTGTCTGCGTGGCTTTTGCAGGACACGATGCCGGCTGCACAGCAGGGGAACAGCTGGCGGTGCTGAACCCCACTGACACATTGGCTGGTGTTTGGCTCTGTGCAGCTAGCAGTACCGGGCCCCAACTGGCGGTGTTGGAGCCCGGGCTCTGCAGGGGGAGCAGAGTGTAGGCCGAAGCCTACTTGAACCAATTTCAAAGGTAACCTTTAACCCCCTCTCAGGGGTTACAAAGTAGAAGAGCCACAGCTTATGCAGCAGTAGTGCTGCACAAGTCAAAGGTTGCTCTTTTAATTTTGCTCCTTGCACACGCTGAATGAAACACGTATAACATTTAGCCCTTTATACAGTCAAACTGTGTTGGAGGCGCGAGTTCCCTTTGTAATGAGATGCAGCACAGATGTCAAGAATCCCACCTTGGTGCTGGGTGCAGCCTCCTGAGCGTTGTTATTTGCTGTACAGGAGTCTGCGCTGTCGTGTTATCCCCTGGCCTAGCGCTGTTAGCGCTGCCCATCTTCTGACCTCATTTAATGTCGGCCGCTGCGGTTCGCGATGACCATGAATCCCAGCCTCGCGGTGTCTTAATATTGTTAAAACACTGCGGGGCTGTGATTCATGGCCTGGCGCAGCACATATGTTCGCCTCTCGCACTCGGGTCCTTACACCCGCTGCAGACTGTGCGGCGTCAGCTGATCCCTTATCGCATGCCGCGGCCATGAAGCCGCACAGTCTGAAGAAGGCGGAAGGAGATGAGGGACAGGCGAAGTGATGCACTGCTCATGCCCATCAATCACACCCTCGCAGTCCCAAGAAATAAGACACCGAGGGGCGTTGTGTGGGTCAGGGCGGCCGCAGAGGCGCAGGCAGCCAAACAATGATGCCAGAAGACGGGCAGCGCTACCAAGGGGGTTGCAGCGTGTCATTACAAAGGAAAGTCACACCCCCGGGACGATTAAATGGTCACACAGAGGACACATTTCAGACGTGTTTTCAGTTCCACATGTGCGAGGAGAATACGTTTATGAGCCACCTTGCACACATGCAGCATTACCGCTGTACAAGGTGGCCTTAAAAACGTACAAACGCCTGGGGGAGGGGGGACAGGTTCCCTTCAATTTCAGTTCTTGTGTCTGCGTGGCTTTTGCAGGACACGATGCCGGCTGCACAGCAGGGGAACAGCTGGCGGTGCTGAACCCCACTGACACATTGGCTGGTGTTTTTCTCTGTGCAGCTAGCAGTACCGGGCCCCAACTGGCGGTGTTAGAGCCCGGGGTCAGCAGGAGGAGGAGATGGAGCAGAGTGTAGGCCGAAGCCTGCACTGGCGGCAGCTTTGGGTCTGTTGTGCCTGCGTGGCAGTTGCAGGACACGTTGCCGGCTGCACAGCAGGGGAACAGCTGGCGGTGCTGAACCCCACTGACACATTGGCTGGTGTTTGGCTCTGTGCAGCTAGCAGTACCGGGCCCCAACTGGCGGTGTTGGAGCCCGGGCTCTGCAGGGGGAGCAGAGTGTAGGCCGAAGCCTACTTGAACCAATTTCAAAGGTAACCTTTAACCCCCCCTCAGGGGTTACAAAGTAGAAGAGCCACAGCTTATGTAGCAGTAGTGCTGCACAAGTCAAAGGTTGCTCTTTTAATTTTGCTCCTTGCACACGCTGAATGAAACACGTATAACATTTAGCCCTTTATACAGTCAAACTGTGTTGGAGGCGCGAGTTCCCTTTGTAATGAGACGCAGCACAGATGTCAAGAATCCCACCTTGGTGCTGGGTGCAGCCTCCTGAGCGTTGTTATTTGCTGTACAGGAGTCTGCGCTGTCGTGTTATCCCCTGGCCTAGCGCTGTTAGCGCTGCCCATCTTCTGACCTCATTTAATGTCGGCCGCTGCGGTTCGCGATGACCATGAATCCCAGCCTCGCGGTGTCTTAATATTGTTAAAACACTGCGGGGCTGTGATTCATGGCCTGGCGCAGCACATATGTTCGCCTCTCGCACTCGGGTCCTTACACCCGCTGCAGACTGTGCGGCGTCAGCTGATCCCTTATCGCATGCCGCGGCCATGAAGCCGCACAGTCTGAAGAAGGCGGAAGGAGATGAGGGACAGGCGAAGTGATGCACTGCTCATGCCCATCAATCACACCCTCGCAGTCCCAAGAAATAAGACACCGAGGGGCGTTGTGTGGGTCAGGGCGGCCGCAGAGGCGCAGGCAGCCAAACAATGATGCCAGAAGACGGGCAGCGCTACCAAGGGGGTTGCAGCGTGTCATTACAAAGGAAAGTCACACCCCCGGGACGATTAAATGGTCACACAGAGGACACATTTCAGACGTGTTTTCAGTTCCACATGTGCGAGGAGAATACGTTTATGAGCCACCTTGCACACATGCAGCATTACCGCTGTACAAGGTGGCCTTAAAAACGTACAAACGCCTGGGGGAGGGGGGACAGGTTCCCTTCAATTTCAGTTCTTGTGTCTGCGTGGCTTTTGCAGGACACGATGCCGGCTGCACAGCAGGGGAACAGCTGGCGGTGCTGAACCCCACTGACACATTGGCTGGTGTTTTTCTCTGTGCAGCTAGCAGTACCGGGCCCCAACTGGCGGTGTTAGAGCCCGGGGTCAGCAGGAGGAGGAGATGGAGCAGAGTGTAGGCCGAAGCCTGCACTGGCGGCAGCTTTGGGTCTGTTGTGCCTGCGTGGCAGTTGCAGGACACGTTGCCGGCTGCACAGCAGGGGAACAGCTGGCGGTGCTGAACCCCACTGACACATTGGCTGGTGTTTGGCTCTGTGCAGCTAGCAGTACCGGGCCCCAACTGGCGGTGTTGGAGCCCGGGCTCTGCAGGGGGAGCAGAGTGTAGGCCGAAGCCTACTTGAACCAATTTCAAAGGTAACCTTTAACCCCCCCTCAGGGGTTACAAAGTAGAAGAGCCACAGCTTATGTAGCAGTAGTGCTGCACAAGTCAAAGGTTGCTCTTTTAATTTTGCTCCTTGCACACGCTGAATGAAACACGTATAACATTTAGCCCTTTATACAGTCAAACTGTGTTGGAGGCGCGAGTTCCCTTTGTAATGAGACGCAGCACAGATGTCAAGAATCCCACCTTGGTGCTGGGTGCAGCCTCCTGAGCGTTGTTATTTGCTGTACAGGAGTCTGCGCTGTCGTGTTATCCCCTGGCCTAGCGCTGTTAGCGCTGCCCATCTTCTGACCTCATTTAATGTCGGCCGCTGCGGTTCGCGATGACCATGAATCCCAGCCCCGCAGTGTCTTAACATTGTTAAAACACTGCGGGGCTGTGATTCATGGCCTGGCGCAGCACATATGTTCGCCTCTCGCACTCGGGTCCTTACACCCGCTGCAGACTGTGCGGCGTCAGCTGATCCCTTATCGCATGCCGCGGCCATGAAGCCGCACAGTCTGAAGAAGGCGGAAGGAGATGAGGGACAGGCGAAGTGATGCACTGCTCATGCCCATCAATCACACCCTCGCAGTCCCAAGAAATAAGACACCGAGGGGCGTTGTGTGGGTCAGGGCGGCCGCAGAGGCGCAGGCAGCCAAACAATGATGCCAGAAGACGGGCAGCGCTACCAAGGGGGTTGCAGCGTGTCATTACAAAGGAAAGTCACACTCCCGGGACGGTTAAATGGTCACACAGAGGACACATTTCAGACGTGTTTTCAGTTCCACATGTGCGAGGAGAATACGTTTATGAGCCACCTTGCACACATGCAGCATTACCGCTGTACAAGGTGGCCTTAAAAACGTACAAACGCCTGGGGGAGGGGGGACAGGTTCCCTTCAATTTCAGTTCTTGTGTCTGCGTGGCTTTTGCAGGACACGATGCCGGCTGCACAGCAGGGGAACAGCTGGCGGTGCTGAACCCCACTGACACATTGGCTGGTGTTTTTCTCTGTGCAGCTAGCAGTACCGGGCCCCAACTGGCGGTGTTAGAGCCCGGGCTCTGCAGGGGGAGCAGAGTGTAGGCCGAAGCCTACTTGAACCAATTTCAAAGGTAACCTTTAACCCCCCCTCAGGGGTTACAAAGTAGAAGAGCCACAGCTTATGCAGCAGTAGTGCTGCACAAGTCAAAGGTTGCTCTTTTAATTTTGCTCCTTGCACACGCTGAATGAAACACGTATAACATTTAGCCCTTTATACAGTCAAACTGTGTTGGAGGCGCAGTGCATATCTGAACCTCCACCTCTCACTCATCTCCCTACGGCTTCTTCTGACTGTGCGGTGTCACGGCCGTGGCATGCTATTAGGGACCAGCTGACACAGCACAGTTTGAAGAAGCCATAGGGAGATGAGTGAGAGGTGGAGGTTCAGATATGCACTGCGCATGTCCATGGATCTCAGGCCCCCAGTGGGATTAAATCAGAAGACAGTACGAGGCGGGCTCTCGGCCAGCGCGGCCGCACAGGCGCAGCCAGCCTGACACCAAATGATGTCAGAAGACGGGCAGCGCAAAATGTGTGCATGGCCAAGGGCTAACCTAAGAGCGCAGGCTCCGGGACTGATTCAAACAACGCTGAGGAGGCGGCGCATGGCGCCAAGGGGGTAAGAATGACGGCTGTGCTGCGTCACATCACAAAGGAAAGTTCCACCAACCGGACGGTATCACGGTAGGAGGGGACACTTTTCATAAGTGTTAGGATCAGCATGTGCAAGGAGCACCACGAAAAGAGGCACTTTTTCCCTTTGCATCATTACTGCTGCACAAGGTGGCTCCTTCAGTAACAAACGCCTGGGGGGGGACAGGTTCCCTTAAATTTAACTTGTTGTGCCTGCGTGGCGGTCGCAGTACACGTTGCCGGCTGCACAGCAGGAGAACAGCTGGCGGTGCTGAACCCCACTAACACATTGGCGAGGTGTTTGGGTCTGTGCGGACAGCACTTCTGGATGGCAACTAGCGGTGTTGGAGCCCAGGGACAGGTGGAGGAGGAGGAGGTGGAGGAGGTAGGAGGGATTGCCACACACACAGCTGGGGAACAGCTGACGTTACTGAACCCCAATAACAGAGGAGGGACTGTTGACTGTGCGTACAGCACTTCTGGACGGCAACTGGCGGTGTTGGAGCCCAGGGACAGGTGGAGGAGGAGGAGGTAGGAGGAGGTAGGAGGGATTGCCACACACACAGCTGGGGAACAGCTGACGTTACTGAACCCCAATAACAGAGGAGGGACTGTTGACTGTGCGTACAGCACTTCTGGACGGCAACTGGCGGTGTTGGAGCCCAGGGACAGGTGGAGGAGGAGGAGGTAGGAGGAGGTAGGAGGGATTGCCACACACACAGCAGGGGAACAGCTGACGTTACTGAACCCCAATAACAGAGGAGGGACTGTTGACTGTGCGTACAGCACTTCTGGACGGCAACTGGCGGTGTTGGAGCCCAGGGACAGGTGGAGGAGGAGGAGGTGGAGGAGGTAGGAGGGATTGCCACACACACAGCTGGGGAACAGCTGACGTTACTGAACCCCAATAACAGAGGAGGGACTGTTGACTGTGCGTACAGCACTTCTGGACGGCAACTGGCGGTGTTGGAGCCCAGGGACAGGTGGAGGAGGAGGAGGTAGGAGGAGGTAGGAGGGATTGCCACACACACAGCAGGGGAACAGCTGACGTTACTGAACCCCAATAACAGAGGAGGGACTGTTGACTGTGCGTACAGCACTTCTGGACGGCAACTGGCGGTGTTGGAGCCCAGGGACAGGTGGAGGAGGAGGTAGGAGGGATTGCCACACACAGAGCTGGGGAACAGCTGACGTTACTGAACCCCAATAACAGAGGAGGGACTGTTGACTGTGCGTACAGCACTTCTGGACGGCAACTGGCGGTGTTGGAGCCCAGGGACAGGTGGAAAAGCAGAGGAACACAATGTAGGCCGAAGCCTGAGAAAGTCGAAAGGGAACCTTTAACCCCCCCCCAAGGCGTTTGTAGCTGAAAGAGCCAGCTTGTGCAGCACAAAAGATGCAAAAGGAAAAGGTGGCTCTTTTCATCATGCTCCTTGCAAACACAGAACTAAACACTTATAAAATGTGTCCCCTGAAACCGTGAAACCGTCCCGGAGGTGGGACTTTCCTTCGTAATATGACGCAGCACAGCCGTCATTCCTACCCCCCCGGCGCCGCGCCCCGGCTCCTCAGCGTAGTTTGATTCCGTCCCGGAGCCTGCGCTGTTATGTTATCCCTTGGCCAGGCACACTTAGCGCTGCCCATCTTCTGACATCATTTGGTGTCAGGCTGGCTGCGCCTGTGCGGCCGCGCTGGCCGAGAGCCCGCCTCGCAGTGTCTTCTGATTTTATCCCACTGGGGGCCTGGGATCCATGGCCATGCGCAGTGCATATCCTCGCCTCTCACTCCCCTCCCTACGGCTTCTTAAGACTGTGCGGTGTCACGGCCGTGGCATGCTATTAGGGACCAGCTGACACCGAACAGTCTGAAGAAGCCATAGGGAGATGAGTGAGAGGTGGAGGTTCAGATATGCACTGCGCATGTCCATGGATCCCAAGCCCCCAGTGGGATTAAATCAGAAGACACTGCGAGGCGGGCTCTCGGCCAGCGCAGCCGCACAGGCGCAGCCATCCTGACACCAAATGATGCCAGAAGACGGGCAGCGCTAAGTGTGCCTGGCCACGGGATAACATAACAGCGCAGGCTCCGGGACGGAATCAAACAACGCTGAGGAGCCGGGGCGCGGCGCCGGGGGGGGGGGGAGGAATGACGGCTGTACTGCGTCATATTACGAAGGAAAGTCCCACCTCCGGGACGGTTTTACGGTATCAGTGGACACATTTTATAAGTGTTAAGTTCTGCGTGTGCAAGGAGCTAAACCAAAATAGCTACCTTTTCCTTGTGCAGCATTACTGCTGCACAAGGTGGCTCTTTCAGTAACAAACGCCTTGGGGGGGGGGGGGACAGATTCCCTTACATTTCAGTTGTTGTGTCAGCGTGGCGGTCGCATGACACATTGCCGGCTACACAGCTGGGGATCAGCTGACGTTACTGAAACCCAATAACACTGGGTCGTATGTTTTGACTGTGCAGACGGCACTTCTGAGCCTCAACTGGCGGTGCTGGAGCCCAGGAATTTAAGTTCAGGTGGTAGAAAGATGAACACAACAGGAGACCTGGATAACGTATACAGTGACCTAATTATTTAATCAGGAGGAGGAGTGTCAAATTCCTGCGAGATCCAGGCCTTGTTCATTTTCAGGAAAGTAAGCCGGTCAACGTTATCGGAGGATAGTCGCATGCGACGGTCAGTTAGTACACCACCTGCAGCACTAAAGACACGTTCCGATAATACACTAGCCGCAGGGCAAGACAGCACCTCCAATGCATACTGGCTTAGCTCTGGCCATGTATCCAGCTTTGAGACCCAAAACTTGAAAGGGGAAGAGCCGTCTGGGAGTACAGCAAGAGGGCAAGACATGTAGTCTGTCACCATCTGACGGAACCGTTGCCTCCTGCTGACTGGAGCCGTCTGTGATGGTGTAGACTTTTCTGGGGGGCACAGAAAACTGTGCCACAGTTGGGCCATACTGGTCTTGCCTTGGGCAGAGGCACTGCTTCTGCTCCCTCTTTGTGCAGAGCCTCCACCACTGCCTGGACGCACTGAGCTGCTTTGGAATGCACTAGCAGCACTTCTCTCAGTTGGAATGGAGAAGATGATGAAATTGACCAGTGTGTCTTGGTACTCCCGCATTTTTCGCTCCCGGTTCAACGGTGTGATGAGGCTTTCTACGTTGTCCCGGTAGCGAGGATCGAGGAGGGTGAACACCCAATAATCAGACATGTTGAGAATGTGGGCGATGCGGCGGTCGTTTCTCAGGCACTGCAGCATGTAATCCACCATGTGCTGCAGACTGCCAACTGCCCAAGAAATGCTGTCCCCTGCTGGAGGCGTGATCTCTGCCCGCTCATCATCACCCCACCCTCGCTGTACACACTGAGTACTGGACAATTCGGTAACTCCCTCCTGTGGACGGATGTCTTCCTCCTCCATTGACTCCTCCTCATCCTCCTCACAAACTGTCCCCTGCCTACGCATTTGTGAGGAACCACGTGGCGCTGACTGTCCAGAAGATGATGGAAATGGTGAATCCTCATCCTCCACCTCTTCCACAACATCATCCCTTAGCGCTTGCAGTGATTTTTCAAGCAGGCAGATAAGGGGGACAGTCATGCTGACTAGTGCATCATCTGCACTCGCCATCCGCGTGGAATAATCAAAGGGACGCAAAACCTGGCAGACGTCATTCATAGTGGCCCACTCTGTGGTTGTGAAGTCTGTGCGGCGCTGACTGCGACTTCTTTGCGCCTGAAGCAGCTGGTACTCCATTACAGCTTGCTGCTGCTCACACAACCGCTCCAACATATGTAACGTGGAATTCCACCTGGTAGGTAGGTCACATATGATGCGATGTTCCGGCAGGCGGTGTCGGCGCTGCAGAGCCGCAATGCGCGCTTTTGCCGTGCTGGAACGCCGCAAGTGAGCACACTCTAGGCGGACCTTGTGCAGCAGTGCATCAAGATCCGGATAGTCCCTCAAAAAGCTCTGCACGACCAAATTGAGCACATGTGCCAGACATGGGATGTGAGTGAGGTTGCCGAGGCCCAGAGCTGCCACCAGATTTCGGCCATCATCACACACTACCATGCCTGGCTGGAGATTCGCTGGCACAAACCACACATCGCTCTCCTGCTTGATGGCATTCCAGAGCTCCTGCGCTGTGTGGCTACGATTCCCCCAAAAAATTAATTTCAAGACGGCCTGTTGACGTTTGGCCACGGCTGTGCTCATGTCGGTCGTAACAGGTACACGTTCATCACGGGTCCATGTGGAGGTGGACTGTGACGGCTCCTGCAGCGATGATTCTGAGGAACTGGTGTAAGAGGAGGAGTCAATGCGTACAGAATGGATTCCTGCAATCCTTGGAGTGGGCAGGACACGTCCTGCGCCACTCGCACGGTCTGTACCCGGCTCAACGACATTAACCCAATGGGCAGTGAGGGAAAGGTATCGCCCCTGTCCATGTTGACTGGTCCACGCATCGGTGGTGAGGTGGACCTTGCTACTGACGGCGTTCAGTAGCGCGTGTTTTATGTGTCCCTCCACATGCTTGTGCAGGGCAGGGACGGCTTGCCTGCTGAAGTAAAAGCGGCTGGGCACATTGTACTGTGGGACTGCCAATGACATCAAGTCACGGAAGCTGTCAGTCTCCACCAGCCTGAATGACAGCATTTCCAGTGACAGAAGTTTGGCAATGCCTGCAGTCAGAGCCTGTGCTCGTGGGTGGTTTGACGAGAAAGGCCGCCTTTTCTCCCATGCCTGTACTACCGATGGCTGTAGACTGGGCTGGGAGTGTGTGGATGACTGGGAAAGTGGTGCTGCGGGTGGAATTACAGCGGGTCTCTGGACAACAGGGCCAGAGGTTCTTCCACGGCGATCCTGGGAGGAAGCCGAAACAGCTGCGTGTGAGCTAGAGGAAGAGGCAACACGAGCTGAAGAGGTGGTAGCTGCCGCTGTTGGTTGGCCTAGCTCTTCAGTGTGTTTTTCTAACTCCGCCGGGTGCCTGTTGCGCACATGTTTCCACATGTTGGAGGTATTGAGGTGGCTGACATTTTTCCCTCTTTTGACTTTTTGATGACACACCTTGCATCTGACATAGCAAATGTCATCTGCAACTGTGTCAAAAAAGGACCAGGCACTGTAAGTCTTGGGAGCGCCCTTTTTGGCTTTTGGAAGAGACATGCTCCTAACGGGTGCCAAAGCGGAGGCTGCAGGATCCGCAGTCTTCCCCCTCCCTCTCCCTCTTTGGGCCGTACGGGGAATCTCTTCCTCAGAGCTGCTCCCACCACCTTCCTGTCCCTCACGCCAAGATGGGTCAAGGACCTCATCATCTACACTACCCTCTGCCCCCAACTGCTCCTCCTGGGTAGTCTCAGCAGCAGAGCACGCACCAGTAAGTGGCACCTGAGTGTCATCATCAGCTGATGCGGCCTGCGATGTGGTGACCGGAGCCACTGGCCCACCCGCCTCTTCAGAGGAAGAGAGAAAAAGCTGTTGGGCATCACTGCACCCTGCCTCTTCTTCCATTTCTCCAATGCTGCTTGGCTGGCCCCCTGTTTCCAAGCCAAGAGATTCAGAGAACAGAAGTAGAGACGGCTCCTGTCCTGGGCTCTCTGTCTGCCTGGGCAATTTGGCAGGTGGTGAAGAGACAGATGGCTGCTCTCCAGTGCTCTGTGTCTGAGAGGATGTGGCACTAATTGAAGTTGATGCATTAGCTGCCATCCATCCAACAACGGCTTCAATTTGTTCTTCACGCAGCAGCGGTGTACGGTGCTCTGACACAAAGCTGCGCATGAACGACTGTTGCCTGGTGAAAGTGGGTGCTGATGAGTCACCGGTGCCCGCAGCAGGCACAGAATCCCCACGTCCCCTCCCTGCTCCGCGCCCACGCCCACGTGCCTTACTCACTGCCTTCTTCATCTTGGTTGACTGATAAAGATAAGCAGAAAAGTACTAACGGCTTTGTGTGCTTATTCCTGAACAACTCCTCCTAACAGGTATAAGAAACACTAATTTTCTAAAGTGTGGACTAGACTTTAATATGAGCTAATGTGGCCTACACAAATGTAAAGTGGTGTCACTGGTGTGTTTGGTGAACTTTATTATTTATTTATTTTTGGGGGGCTGAACTGACAACAGATAGAGCTGCAGTCACACGGAGACCGTGCAGACAGACGTAAACGGCGCTACAAGGCCCCAAAACCCTCCTCTACGTTATCCTATGTAGTGTTTTTCCACAAATTAGCTGGAGACGGGTGGAAAGACACTAATAGGAATTTTTTGAAAAAATGTGCAGCAGCCTGCACTACTTAAAACAAAATGAAAATTGATTTGGCGGTATGACGCAGTGAACAACCCTGAGCTGGAGACAACCAGGCTACGGCTGCTCACAGACTACAGGGCGAGCTGCAGTCACACGGAGACCGTGCAGACAGCCGTAAAAGGCGCTGCAAGGCCCAAAAACCCTCCTCTACGTTATCCTATGTAGTGTTTTTCCACAAATTAGCTGGAGACGGGTGGAAAGACACTAATAGGATTTTTTTGAATAAATTAGCAGCAGACTACACTACTTGAAAAAAAAAAAAAAAAAAGAACAGTATGAGGCAATGAACCACCCTCCCTGAACTGAATACAACCAGCTATGGATGGCCTATGTGGCTGCACTCAGACTAGAGAGTGTTCTGCACTCACACACACACACACAGACCTTGCAGATCGCTGTGAAAACAGCGCTACAAGGCAAAAGCAAGGTGAATAGTAGGTGAACACAGCGGTTGCTAAATTAGCCTTTGGAAAGCACAAAGAAGCAAATCGCTATCTCTAAACTGTCCCTCAGTCAGCAAACAGCGTCCTGTCACTAACTGAATTCACAGCAGAGTGATCGCAAAATGGCGCCAGCGACTTTTAAACTGCATCATGACATCATTTCAGCAGCCAATCACAGCCTTGCCAGTAGTTTCATGCCCTCCATGCTAAACAGGATGTGCCCACACTTGGAATCATTCTCATTGGCTGAATTTCTGCATTTTGAATCTTGGAACTTCTGATTCCGGTATCCGATACGCGGCAAGTATCGGAATCCCGGTATCGGAATTCCGATACCGCAAGTATAGGCCGATACCCAATACTTGCGGTATCGGAATGCTCAACACTACTCACAACTACATCTAACCACATTGGGACATTATTTAAGGGAGCGCAAGATACCTAGAGGCTTAAGATCAAGTATACGCCCTAATTTGTTTGCTGGGAATGTGGCATTTTGTAGCAGGTTTGCACAGATATCTAACAAGTATGCCATGGATATCATGTTACTCAATATAGAGTTCTTACAAGATGAGGTGAAAAAAATACAACATAATATTGAGGAAATGGAGAAAAAAATGCAGGAAATATTGAAAAAAGATGATTGGACAATGTTTAAAGACAAATTTGAAAAAGACATGTGCAAATTTCGTGGAGAATTGGAGGAAACTAAAAGAAAAAAATGGAGTCGGGATATTGGTGACTATGAGACTGGCCGTATATATTCTTGGCAAACGGATAATATTAAAGCATCATGGAAGAAAAGAGGTCCTTTGGGCATAAAAGAAATGTATTTTAAAAATGATGGTTATGCAAATAATGATTTTGTTCCTTATAGATCTAGTGAACACCCTAGAGGAAGAAAAAGACGCGGAGGCAAGCGCCAGCATCGGAGGCAAAAAGAAATTAGAAAAAAACAAAACTCAACCCCAAAAGACATTGAACCTCAGAAGGAGGGAACAGACCTCATAGTGAATATCTCCAAGAAGGTATTAACAGATATGCAAATTTCTGTGTTGAGTAAAGGACTAAGTTTTAGCCCATGTTCACATATAGACTGGTTCGAATTACAAATAGACCTTGAACGGTTTTTCAGACAGATTAAACTGAGAGAGTGGTTTAATGATAAAGATATCAATAGGAAAATTAAAACAAGTGAATTTGATTTAAATGGTGTGCAATTAAGAAAAGGGAGTACTTTTACACCACCTACAAGCCCGGCTATTATTGAGGCTTTTGAACGAGCAGTAAGGGGTGACATCGAACAATTGAAAAATAAGGCAATAAAAGAGTATTCACATCCAAACATCCGGAAAGAGGAGTTTGAGGCATTGCAGGAACTTGTCCATGACGGTGACATAGTAGTGAAACCCGCGGATAAAGGGGGTGCTGTCGTCGTCATGGACAAGGAAATGTACATTGCTTAAATATCTACAGTTACATGGATGAAGAAGTGTATTTGAAAATGGATGGTGACCCTAAATTTGCCATTATGAAAGATATTAAGGCCTGTCTGAAGGAGGCACTAGATTCGGGCGTGATTGATCAGGACCTGTTTGATTTTTTATTAGAAGAAAACCCACGCACTCCGGTGCTGTATATAACACCGAAAATACATAAGACCCTGATCAATCCCCCGGGACGTCCTATAGTCTCGGGGGTGGGGTCAATTTTTAATAAAATGGGTATCTTCTTAGACAGGGTATTAAACCCGATGGTCAGAGAATGTAAATCGTATATTAGAGATACGACGGATTTCCTTAGTAAATTGGAGGCACTGCAGGTAGAGGGGGAGGTCATTTTAGCATCCTTCGACGTGGTGTCCCTTTATACTGCGATAGACCATGAACAGGGTTTAAAAGCAATAGGTAATAAACTTAACCCAAATAGGTGCACATCTGAAGGCAGGGCTTTTCTCTTAAAAATGTTGGAGATTATCCTGAAACGAAATTATTTTATGTTCGGTGACGCGTTTTATACGCAAAAGCGAGGAACGGCTATGGGGGCCAATATGGCCCCCGCGTACGCTAATTTGGTCATGGAAGTCCTGGAGGAGGACCTCGTCTATGTATCCCACCACTTCCGACATGTTTTGGTGTGGTGGAGATACATAGATGATGTCTTCCTCCTTTGGACAGGTACCCAGGGTGAATTGGAAGAATTCTTCCAGTATTTAAACACCATAGATAACACTATCAAATTTACACTTGTAATGTCCAAAAAAGAAATTCAATTTCTGGATGTACTTGTTAGTCTGAAAGAGGGGCAACTTAGTACCACATTGTTTGTAAAAAACACAGATAAAAACAATCTGTTACTCTATGATAGCCAACACCCGCGGTCCATGGTAAAATCCATCCCACTGAGCCAATTACTTAGGGTCAGGCGGATTGTCAAGGAAGAAGAGGATATGGACAAAGTGGTGGATGTACTGGTGAAAAAATTTCTGGCTAGGGGTTACCCTATGCAATTATTGGAAACAACTAAAAATAGGGTACTAAAGGAGAATAGGGTTGAACTTATCCACAAAAAGAAAAATGATGGACGTGAGAGGAAACAAATGAGAGTCCCTTTTGTTACTACATATGGTGAAGAGAGTAGAGAGGTAGCTAAGGTGATTAGCAAACATTGGGGTATGCTTGGCAGATGCCTGCCTGGCATAAAAGAATTGCAACTACCGCCGCTATATTCCTATAGATGCAACAAGAATATTAAAGTTTTTTTGGTTAAGTCCGATATTGGTCCGAGGAAAAAGAGCAGACAATTATCCATAACAGGCCTAGAAAAAACTGGCTGCTTCCCATGTTTAAACTGTGTGAACTGCACCTTTATGGTGAAAGAAGCAACGTTTGAACATCCAAAAACAAAGAAAAAATATGACATTAAACATTATCTGACATGCAGCTCAGACTATGTAGTGTATCTTTTGATGTGCCCTTGTAAGTTGTGGTACGTCGGGGAAACGACGTGTGAGTTCAAGGTACGAATGAATCAGCACCGGTATTCTATTAGGAAAAAGAGGACCGATCTTCCGGTTCCTAAACATTTTGTGGAATGTAATCATTCGGAAAGGGATTTAAAATTCAAAATAATTGATAGGGTACCACTTAATAGGAGGGGGGGGTGACAGGGAGCTGATCCTCCGCAAAAGAGAAATGATGTGGATCTATAAATTGAATACACTTAGGCCAATGGGCCTTAATGTAGATTTCAAATTACATGCAATTATATAAGAAAATGTTCCTACAGTAACACTGTGTAATTGAAATTTTGGTATCTTTTGTCTTTGGGAATACTGTATTTTTAATAGTATGTTCCTAATTTTATCTTGTATATGTTTTGTCCAGGTACTGTTGTTGTCTAAAGTAATGGAAGACCCTGTTTGGAGAGACATATATCCTGGAGGAATAACTCTTTTAAGAAAATACACATATTTATATCAGATATTTATATGATTTTTGTTTGAAAACCTTCTAGAATATACACGTGGATGGTGGGAGGTCAATTAATAAATTATCTAAAAAAAAAACCCTATGTTTGTCTCTTATAAATTTTTTAAATAATAATTTTTTTGGGCTATGATGGATGCTATGGCCATAATGGGTTAAGTGCAATATATAAACTGGTTATTTTTGGCAGATGAAACCACAATCTATTCACTATAGCCAGGACTACTGTGCTACTGCAATACAGAGGTCATGAGTGGAGGCGCCTTGTCCGGAGGGATGAGGGGCATCCTCTAGACACTGTATGAATGCCAGGTGGGGGTCTGAATCAAGACACTCCCTGATAATTCATAGCAGGTTAGGACACAGTATATATGAGTCCATATGGCATATAAGGAGCGGGGTTGCTCCTTTGAACAGAGAGGTGGTTAATATATAATACCAAATGTGTTTTAATAAAATATGGAATTCTTCCTTAAATATCAATAATACTATATATTTTTTTAAAAGAATGGAATGCTTTATAATAAATATGACCCTTATGAGACAACTGTCCTAATATTGTGCTGGGACTAGCAAATATCCATAGGCACCTATCCACACCGCTCTTATAGCAACGCTGTGGAGATCATTGCATGATCTCTAATGAGATCTAGTTACTAGCGCTACGACGCATGCGCAGTGGGCTAATGAAGCCAGCTTATTCCTTTTCCAAGATGGAGAACCTAGGCGCTACTGCGCACGCGCGTGACGTCATATAGACAATAGAGCCCCCATTGGCCTCCCACCTAACATGTGATCACTATGCACATAGAAGCGCTTTGACATGCACAGTAGCGCTTGGAGAACGCTGTGAACATGCTGTTTCCTCCATTATTAATGCCTCTCCTAAGGTATGATAGTTAATAGGATGAAAGAGTTGTCTTATGTATTTTTAAATAGTACACCGCTGGCACCAATGCACATGTAAATGAAATGTAATCACTTTTAAATTAATGGAACTCACTAATTGGCTGGATCTAGGGGATGATGGGGTTTTGTCCCTATATATATGCTGTAAAGAGGTTTGTGCACTGCTTGAGAAAGGCTCAGTTAGAGCCAAAACGTTGCATGAAGATGTGGGCACAGTAAACACCTGCATATTTACCTGAAAGATTATGGAGTGCTGCCTGTTTTTGCGAAGTATATATATATATATATATATATATATATATATATATATATATATATATATATATATATATATATGTGTCTCAATTATATATATATATATATATATATATATATATATATACACTCATAAAAAAGGAACAGCACACTACTATTACTTTTCTCCGGGTGCAAAGCCTCCAGGCAACCTGTCCACTGGTCGTCCACATTCCATAAATATCAAAAAAGAAGGCAGCACTCCATTGTTTCCAAAAGGTGTAGGATTTATTCAAATCCACATGACAGTGCGACGTTTCAGCTCTACTGAGCTTTTCTCAAGCAGCGGATACAGCTTCCTTAGTGCATATATATAGTACTTAGCCATCCTTAATTACAGCCGTTTGTGATTAATTACATACTTATATTTAGATATATCTAATAAAGTGCATCTGTGCATATTTGTGCCTTATATGTGAATACATTCTATGTGCCATGCTGTTCTTACCGCCACAGGAGCTTGTTAATGATGGAGGACGCCATTCAGTCTGTCGGCGTTCTTAGACACCTACTGCGCAGGTCTGTTACGTCATATTGCCTTGTTGAACTACAGGTCAATGGCTGAACTCGGCGCATGCGCAGTAGCGCTAAATTTCGCCATCTTTGTGGTGGCATAATTCTTTTAGTGCTATATGTATATATGGGCAGGCGCAAAAGCGTCCTAATGCGCCATTTAGCTCAATAGGGGTATGTGAGCAGGCGCAGAAGCGTCAAATGACGCCACCTACTAGGGCTATATGCAGCCAATATCGCCACCATTCAGCATACACAGCATTTTTAACTGCCAATATCGTTGTGATTGGGTGCGTCGCCCATGTGACGGCGACGCAACCAATCACAACGCCGGAACGTAATTTTAAAATCCTGAAGGACCTAAAATTACGTCACGGCTTGCTGTGATTGGTCGCGCCGCGATGCGACCAATCACAAGCCGTGACGTCACGGGAGGCTGGACACGCACGCATTTTAAAATGCGCGCTTGTCCTGCCTCCCGTGACGTCACGGCTTGTGATTGGTCGCTTCGCGTCGCGACCAATCACAAAGCCGGAACGTAATTTTAAAATACTGAAGGACCTAAAATTACGTCACGGCTTGCTGTGATTGGTCGCGCCGCCGCCACATGGGCGGCACGCGACCAATCACAAGCCGTGACGTCACGGAATGAAGAAAACGCGCGCATTTGAAGCAAAGAAGGCTCCCGGTTACGGCGGTAAAGTCCAGGGCGCGTCGGAGGGTGAGTATATCCCTATTTTTTTATTTTAATTCTTTCTTTTACACATTTATATGGATCCCAGGGCCTGAAGGAGAGTTTCCTCTCCTTCAGACCCTGGGAACCATCAGGGATACCGTCCGATACATGAGTCCCATTGACTTGTATTGGTATCGGGTATCGGTATCGGATTGGATCCGATATTTTGCCGGTATCGGCCGATACTTTCCGATACCGATACTTTCAAGTATCGGACGGTATCGCTCAACACTACTCCAGCGTCGTAGACTGCGGTCACACTTTGCAATGCACGGCGCTGGAGCGATAATTTCATGACGTAGTTGCGATGTAGAAGTCATACGGGACATTGGGAGTATCGTGCACACCTTTGTTACATGCTGTAATCATGCCGCCACAGCAGGACACTTGACGACGAAATAAAGTTTCAAACGATCTGCTACGACGTACGATTCTCAGCGGGGTCCCTGATCGCAGTAGCGTGTCAGACACAGCGATATCGTAACTATATCGCTGGAACGTCACGGATCGTGCCGTTGTAGCGACCAAAGTGCCACTGTGTGACAGTACCCTAAGACATCCAGAAATTGGATCTCAGTTCTAGATTTTACCAAAGTAAATTTGATCGTTTGGTCTATTGTGTTAAGAAACGCATGAAACTCATCCAGTTCGTTCACTGTACCTGTCCAGAGGAGGAAGACATCGTCTATGTATCGCCACCGCACCAGCACATGTCGGAAGTGGTGGGACATATAGACGAGGTCCTCCTCCAGGACCTCCATGACCAGGTTAGCATATGAAGGGGCCATATTGGCCCCCATAGCTGTACCCTGTTTTTGCGCGTAAAACGCGTCACCAAAAAGAAAATAGTTATATCTCAAAATAATCTCCAACAACCTAAGGAGAATTAACCAAAAGCACAACAAAACTCAGCATGATATAACTACATATATATATATATATATATATATATATATATATATTAATGTATAAAAACCACTAATACATGCTGGATATAAAAGAGGAATATACAGACGGACTAGTCGCTAATAAATATGAACCAAAATATGGGTCACTAGGGCCCAAAGAAATGACCACAGAGTCCATATGAGAAATATATCAAAAGAGATTTTTATTAATAATTAAAACAGTGTAAAAGACAATAGAAAACTGGTGAGGTAGAGTAGCACACGGTGTACATAAACACCGCACCAAAACACAAAATACCACAGACGCACGGAACCGAGTTAGGAGGACACATGCTAATAAGTAATGTAGCAAGCAAAACTGAGCTTACAAAGACCAAAAACCCACATGGTAAAGCAAAGTCCCATACAGATATTTAGTGCGGACTCTAGCAGGTATATCAATATACAAAATTAGTCCATGGCCCTATCCGCCACATAACAACCCTGCTGGATGGCCAGTGTAGCAATAAATGTGGAATATACGTTACCTCCAAATGGAGAGCAATGTGTACAACTTCCCTCGGGTCCGTGCGTCCACCCCGACGCGCGTTTCGGTCGCACACCTTCCTCAGGGGGCTTGGTAAAGAGATGCCAAAGGTATAGTTTTATATCATTCCATACCAGAAATGATATCTGGCAACCTGGAAGTAAACAGCCATCACCATGGAAACATATATGCAATCCCCATTCCAGCAAAGCGGCCGTACCGATTAAAGAATGAATAGGTGACTAATCCCATAGTAATGCCCGTGAGAACCTGCGCTGTACACGCCAACCGCATGACAATCACAGGGCCCTGTGAAGTCGAGCATCGGACGCACAGACAGACAGGCTCCCACTAGGACGGAGTAAAGGCGCGCATGCGCTGAAATACATAAAAATATATCAGGTCGGGGAAACTTCCTGGAGAATATCAATAAATGGATTGATTCCATTTTACAACCGTTGGTGATGGCCCTGCTTTCCTATTTAAAAGATATGACTCAGCTGCTAAGGATGGTTGATGGGCTCTCACTTGATCCCGACACCCTCCTGGTAGCAGCTGATGTCGAATCCCTGTACACTAGTATTCGTCATAGCGACGGATAACGGGCTGTTAAATTTTTCTTGGATTCATCTGACTACTCCTTGGCTTTCAGGGCCTTGGTACTTGAGATGCTGGAATTTACTCTAACGCACAATTTTTTTACTTTTAAGGGGTCCCTCTACCTACAGCTCCAGGGCACAGCTATGGGGGCGGCCTTTGCCCCCTCATATGCTAATTTGTTCCTGGGGCTGTGGGAGAGGGACCTCTTCCTGTCAGATGGGCGGCCGTCATCGGTGGACTGCGTCCTCACTTGGACGCGGTACATCGACGACGTCTTCCTCATCTGGCAGGGTACTTCTCAGGCCCTTGATCATTTTTTCGGGATAGTGAACAACAATAATTTGAATATACGGCTTACTACCAAGCATCACCCAGATGAAATTGAATTTCTGGATGTTGTTCTTCGGAGGGATGTAGGTGGTGGTATTTGCACCAATATTTACCGTAAACCAACATCCACCAACATGTTACTACATGCCTCCTCCTCACACCCGGCCCATATGATTCGCTCTGTGCCTGTGGGGCAATTTTTGCGGCTTCGACGTATTTGTTCCACACAAACTCTTTTTGAGGTGGAAGCTGAGAAACTTAAACAGCGATTTATTGAGAGGGGCTATAGTCGCCGAGCCGTGAAGAGGGCCTACCACAGAGCAAAATGGTCTGATAGGAACACACCACTTTATCAGAATAGGCCTGGTACCAAGGAGTCCGGAGTGGTGAGATTTGTTACCAACTTTAACACCTGCTCTGAGGCAATACGGACTACACTCGTGAAAGCATGGCCAATTCTTATGACCGACTCAACCATTGCTAAAATCTTACCCTCCAGTCCGGCTATTACGTTTAGACGGTCTAGGAATTCACGCGATGGTTTGATACATAGCCATTATAATGGGGGTCCCAATAGGACTCTTTTTGGTGGCATATCAGTTAGAGGTGGCTGCAGGCCCTGCGGCCACTGTGTCGCCTGTGTTAACATTGATTGTGTCGACTCATTCACAGATTCTTCTGGTGGTAAGAATTTTAAGATCAAGAAATCGATAACATGTACGACTACGAATGTTATTTATTATGCCACTTGTCCGTGCTCCCTTATCTATGTGGGTTTGACCACACGTCAACTTAAGATCAGGGTCAGGGAGCACGTACGGGGCATCCAGGCGGCCAGTGGTGATGTGGACGTAGGCCTTTTAAAAACGATACCCAGACACTTTAGGCTTCATCATAGATGTAATAGTAAGGAATTGCGGGTGAGAGGTATTGATGCCATAGATCTGGGTATCCGGGGAGGTAACATCTCCCAACGACTAGCCCATTTAGAATCTCGCTGGATTTGGACCTTGGATACGGTTCATCCACGTGGATTGAACGAAAATCTAAGCTTCTCACCCTTCCTATGATCACCACCTGTGTTACAACTGGCATTCTTTATTTCAATGCCGCACCGGACATCTTGGTTTTAATTTTTTATCTTTGGTTATATTTTTACTAAATAAACCTTTTTTGCGTTTTAGGTGTTGTAATATGATGTCTGTTATATGTGGTTCTTTTCTGTCTCGATGGATTCATGGAAGAAGCTAAATTCCGAAAAAAGTGTGAATAATCAAGCTGGCCAGTGGATGATACGTCGGATTTATACCTGATAGCCGCTACCATTGAACTCTTTTGGAGGATATACCATCTTAACAATCTTCAGAATATAAGATGATGTAGAGATAACCCTCTATGTATTCATAAAATATAGTAAATGTTTTATATTGGGTAAATTACCATATTGGAGTGAGCCAGTATAGTGAATTATGTTATCTATATTTCTATATGAGTGTATAATACTATTGTTTATAGAATTATATATTATTCCTTTTTTCATTATTATGCTTCAGGCATATATAGTATCCATATATCCATTTATAGTTCTTTTGGTTTTTGATTTCTGTATTTGTTTTTTCTTTACTTACCACTACCTTTTCTGGCTGCTCGCTTCTATTTCCCTGCTCCAATATGGCGGTTTGTTCTTTTTATGTATTTCAGCGCATGCGCGCCTTTACTCCGCCCTAGTGGGAGCCTGTCTGTCTGTGCGTCCGATGCTCGACTTCACAGGGCCCTGTGATTGTCGTGCGGTTGGCGTGTACAGCGCAGGTTCTCACGGGCATTACTATGGGATTAGTCACCTATTCATTCTTTAATCGGTACGGCCGCTTTGCTGGAATGGGGATTGCGTATATGTTTCCATGGTGATGGCTGTTTACTTCCGGGTTGCCAGATATCATTTCCGGTATGGAATGATATAAAACTATACCTTTGGCATCTCTTTACCAAGCCCCCTGAGGGAGGTGTGCGACCGAAACGCGCGTCGGGGTGGACGCACGGACCCGAGGGAAGTTGTACACATTGCTCTCCATTTGGAGGTAACGTATATTCCACATTTATTGCTACACTGGCCATCCAGCAGGGTTGTTATGTGGCGGATAGGGCCATGGACTAATATTGTGTATTGATATACCTGCTAGAGTCCGCACTAAATATCTGTATGGGACTTTGCTTTACCATGTGGGTTTTTGGTCTTTGTAAGCTCAGTTTTGCTTGCTACATTACTTATTAGCATGTGTCCTCCTTACTCGGTTCCGTGCGTCTGTGGTATTTTGTGTTTTGGTGCGGTGTTTATGTACACCGTGTGGTACTCTACCTCACCAGTTTTCTATTGTCTTGTACACTGTTTTAATTATTAATAAAAATCTCTTTTGATATATTTCTCATATGGACTCTGTGGTCGTTTCTTTGGGCCCTAGTGACCCGTATTTTGGTTCATATTTATTAGCGACTAGTCCGTCTGTATAGTCCTCTTTTATATCCAGCATAGGGTATGTCTGTATTAGTGGTTTTTATACATTTATATATATATATATATATATATATATATATATATATATATATGTAGTTATATCATGCTGAGTTTTGTTGTGCTTTTGGTTAATTGTCTATTCCTTACTGTGTTTTGCACAGGTGTTCTACACAACAAAATGGACTATAGGGCCAGAGAACGTGTCTGGCTTGGACAAATGGAACAGGTGTTTGGGGAGGGTGCCTCTGGTG